>NW_025091161.1:0-352800 GCF_016509475.1 Prionailurus bengalensis
CGCCCCGGGCCTCCAGGCCCGGGGCTGCTCGCCCCGGGCCTCCAGGCCCGGGGCTGCTCGCCCCGGGCCTCCAGGCCCGGGGCTGCTCGCCCCGGGCCTCCAGGCCCGGGGCTGCTCGCCCCGGGCCTCCAGGCCCGGGGCTGCTCGCCCCGGGCCTCCAGGCCCGGGGCTGCTCGCCCCGGGCCTCCAGGCCCGGGGCTGCTCGCCCCGGGCCTCCAGGCCCGGGGCTGCTCGCCCCGGGCCTCCAGGCCCGGGGCTGCTCGCCCCGGGCCTCCAGGCCCGGGGCTGCTCGCCCCGGGCCTCCAGGCCCGGGGCTGCTCGCCCCGGGCCTCCAGGCCCGGGGCTGCTCGCCCCGGGCCTCCAGGCCCGGGGCTGCTCGCCCCGGGCCTCCAGGCCCGGGGCTGCTCGCCCCGGGCCTCCAGGCCCGGGGCTGCTCGCCCCGGGCCTCCAGGCCCGGGGCTGCTCGCCCCGGGCCTCCAGGCCCGGGGCTGCTCGCCCCGGGCCTCCAGGCCCGGGGCTGCTCGCCCCGGGCCTCCAGGCCCGGGGCTGCTCGCCCCGGGCCTCCAGGCCCGGGGCTGCTCGCCCCGGGCCTCCAGGCCCGGGGCTGCTCGCCCCGGGCCTCCAGGCCCGGGGCTGCTCGCCCCGGGCCTCCAGGCCCGGGGCTGCTCGCCCCGGGCCTCCAGGCCCGGGGCTGCTCGCCCCGGGCCTCCAGGCCCGGGGCTGCTCGCCCCGGGCCTCCAGGCCCGGGGCTGCTCGCCCCGGGCCTCCAGGCCCGGGGCTGCTCGCCCCGGGCCTCCAGGCCCGGGGCTGCTCGCCCCGGGCCTCCAGGCCCGGGGCTGCTCGCCCCGGGCCTCCAGGCCCGGGGCTGCTCGCCCCGGGCCTCCAGGCCCGGGGCTGCTCGCCCCGGGCCTCCACGCCCGGGGCTGCTCGCCCCGGGCCTCCACGCCCGGGGCTGCTCGCCCCGGGCCTCCACGCCCGGGGCTGCTCGCCCCGGGCCTCCACGCCCGGGGCTGCTCGCCCCGGGCCTCCACGCCCGGGGCTGCTCGCCCCGGGCCTCCACGCCCGGGGCTGCTCGCCCCGGGCCTCCACGCCCGGGGCTGCTCGCCCCGGGCCTCCACGCCCGGGGCTGCTCGCTATGGCTCACTACGGCTGAAGCCGTTCCTGTACCTGAGGGAAGGGGTCACACAGACACAAACACCCTCCAGGCCCTGGGTTCCCTGCTCGGAAACTCCCGGGGCAGTTCCAATGGGTAGGATACACCAAATGGGTAGTGCTCCTGGTCGACCCGGGCCTCCACGCCCGGGGCTTTATCTTACCATGGCTCATCAGGGCTGAAGCCTCTCCCTGTCAGTGACAGAAACGGGCCAGTGTTTCCCACACAGACTCCAGACCTTGGGGTCTCAGCTATGAAACTTACTGGGAAGGATGGAGAAGAGGGATTTACAGAATTCCAAGCAGCCCTTCCAGGGACTATGCAGTAAGCCTAAAATCCCAAGGAGACATATGCCTGAATGCTGAAAAGCCAACAACCCTTCCTCTCCACACCGAAACTCCCGGGTCAGGACCGAGGGATGCGAGACCCAGAATCCCAAACACCTGCTACGAGCCCCGGCCTCCAGACCCTGAGGCATTACGATGGCTCACCGTGGCTGGAGCCTGAGAGAAGGCGGTCACCCTGTACCTGAGAGAAAGGGGTCACAGAACCCAAAACAGACTCCAGACACTGAGGGCTCAGCTCAGACACTCCCCGGAATGTTCCGAGGGATTGGAGACACAGAATGGGAAGTGCCCCGCTCGCCCCGGGCCTCCGCGCCCGGGGCTGCTCGCCCCGGGCCTCCACGCCCGGGGCTGCTCGCTATGGCTCACTATGGCTGAAGCCGTTCCTGTACCTGAGAGAAGGGGTCACACAAACCCAAATACCCTCCAGGCCCTGGGTTCCCTGCTCAGAACCTCCCGGGGAAGTTCCGAGGGATAGGATTCACCCATTGGGTAGTGCTCCTGGTCGACCCGGGCCTCCACGCCCGGGGCTGTATCTTACCATGGCTCATCAGGGCTGAAGCCTCTCCCTGTCAGTGACAGAAACGGGCCAGTGTTTCCCACACAGACTCCAGACCTCGGGGTCTCAGCTAAGAAACTTACGGGGAAGAATGGAGAAGTGGGAGACAAAGAATTCCAAGCAGCCCTTCCAGGGGCTATGCAGCCAGCCTAAAATCCCAAGGAAACATATGCCTGAATCCTGAAAAGCCAACAACCCTTCCTCTCCACACCGAAACTCCCGGGTCAGGACCGAGGGATGCGAGACCCAGAATCCCAAACACCTGCTACGAGCCCCGGCCTCCAGGCCCTGAGTCCTTACGATGGCTCCACCGGGGCTGCTCGCCCCGGGCCTGAGAGCCCGGGGCTGCTCACCCCGGGCCTCCAGAGCCCGGGGCTGCTCGCCCCGAAGGCCTCCAGACCCGGGGCTGCTCAGCCCCGGGCCTCCAGGCCCGGGGCTGCTCGCCCCGGGCCTCCAGGCCCGGGGCTGCTCGCCCCGGGCCTCCAGGCCCGGGGCTGCTCGCCCCGGGCCTCCAGGCCCGGGGCTGCTCGCCCCGGGCCTCCAGGCCCGGGGCTGCTCGCCCCGGGCCTCCAGGCCCGGGGCTGCTCGCCCCGGGCCTCCAGGCCCGGGGCTGCTCGCCCCGGGCCTCCAGGCCCGGGGCTGCTCGCCCCGGGCCTCCAGGCCCGGGGCTGCTCGCCCCGGGCCTCCAGGCCCGGGGCTGCTCGCCCCGGGCCTCCAGGCCCGGGGCTGCTCGCCCCGGGCCTCCAGGCCCGGGGCTGCTCGCCCCGGGCCTCCAGGCCCGGGGCTGCTCGCCCCGGGCCTCCAGGCCCGGGGCTGCTCGCCCCGGGCCTCCAGGCCCGGGGCTGCTCGCCCCGGGCCTCCAGGCCCGGGGCTGCTCGCCCCGGGCCTCCACGCCCGGGGCTGCTCGCCCCGGGCCTCCACGCCCGGGGCTGCTCGCCCCGGGCCTCCACGCCCGGGGCTGCTCGCCCCGGGCCTCCACGCCCGGGGCTGCTCGCCCCGGGCCTCCACGCCCGGGGCTGCTCGCCCCGGGCCTCCACGCCCGGGGCTGCTCGCCCCGGGCCTCCACGCCCGGGGCTGCTCGCTATGGCTCACTACGGCTGAAGCCGTTCCTGTACCTGAGGGAAGGGGTCACACAAACACAAACACCCTCCAGGCCCTGGGTTCCCTGCTCGGAAACTCCCGGGGCAGTTCCAATGGGTAGGATACACCAAATGGGTAGTGCTCCTGGTCGACCCGGGCCTCCACGCCCGGGGCTTTATCTTACCATGGCTCATCAGGGCTGAAGCCTCTCCCTGTCAGTGACAGAAACGGGCCAGTGTTTCCCACACAGACTCCAGACCTTGGGGTCTCAGCTATGAAACTTACTGGGAAGGATGGAGAAGAGGGATTTACAGAATTCCAAGCAGCCCTTCCAGGGACTATGCAGTAAGCCTAAAATCCCAAGGAGACATATGCCTGAATCCTGAAAAGCCAACAACCCTTCCTCTCCACACCGAAACTCCCGGGTCAGGACCGAGGGATGCGAGACCCAGAATCCCAAACACCTGCTACGAGCCCCGGCCTCCAGACCCTGAGGCATTACGATGGCTCACCGTGGCTGGAGCCTGAGAGAAGGCGGTCACCCTGTACCTGAGAGAAAGGGGTCACAGAACCCGAAACAGACTCCAGACACTGAGGGCTCAGCTCAGACACTCCCCGGAATGTTCCGAGGGATTGGAGACACAGAATGGGAAGTGCCCCGCTCGCCCCGGGCCTCCGCGCCCGGGGCTGCTCGCCCCGGGCCTCCACGCCCGGGGCTGCTCGCTATGGCTCACTATGGCTGAAGCCGTTCCTGTACCTGAGAGAAGGGGTCACACAAACCCAAATACCCTCCAGGCCCTGGGTTCCCTGCTCAGAACCTCCCGGGGAAGTTCCGAGGGATAGGATTCACCCATTGGGTAGTGCTCCTGGTCGACCCGGGCCTCCACGCCCGGGGCTGTATCTTACCATGGCTCATCAGGGCTGAAGCCTCTCCCTGTCAGTGACAGAAACGGGCCAGTGTTTCCCACACAGACTCCAGACCTTGGGGTCTCAGCTAAGAAACTTACGGGGAAGGATGGAGAAGTGGGAGACACAGAATTCCAAGCAGCCCTTCCAGGGGCTATGCAGCCAGCCTAAAATCCCAAGGAGACATATGCCTGAATCCTGAAAAGCCAACAACCCTTCCTCTCCACACCGAAACTCCCGGGTCAGGACCGAGGGATGCGAGACCCAGAATCCCAAACACCTGCTACGAGCCCCGGCCTCCAGGCCCTGAGTCCTTACGATGGCTCACCATGGCTGGAGCCTGAGAGAAGGCAGTCACCCTGTACCTGAGAGAAAGGGGTCACAGAACCCGAAAGAGCCTCCAGACAATGGGGTCTCAGCTCAGAAACTCCCCGCAAAGTTCCGAGGGATTGGAGACACAGAATGGGAAGTGCCCCGCTCGCCCCGGGCCTCCAGGCCCGGGGCTGCTCGCCCCGGGCCTCCAGGCCCGGGGCTGCTCGCCCCGGGCCTCCAGGCCCGGGGCTGCTCGCCCCGGGCCTCCAGGCCCGGGGCTGCTCGCCCCGGGCCTCCAGGCCCGGGGCTGCTCGCCCCGGGCCTCCAGGCCCGGGGCTGCTCGCCCCGGGCCTCCAGGCCCGGGGCTGCTCGCCCCGGGCCTCCAGGCCCGGGGCTGCTCGCCCCGGGCCTCCAGGCCCGGGGCTGCTCGCCCCGGGCCTCCAGGCCCGGGGCTGCTCGCCCCGGGCCTCCAGGCCCGGGGCTGCTCGCCCCGGGCCTCCACGCCCGGGGCTGCTCGCCCCGGGCCTCCACGCCCGGGGCTGCTCGCCCCGGGCCTCCACGCCCGGGGCTGCTCGCCCCGGGCCTCCACGCCCGGGGCTGCTCGCCCCGGGCCTCCACGCCCGGGGCTGCTCGCCCCGGGCCTCCACGCCCGGGGCTGCTCGCCCCGGGCCTCCACGCCCGGGGCTGCTCGCTATGGCTCACTACGGCTGAAGCCGTTCCTGTACCTGAGGGAAGGGGTCACACAAACACAAACACCCTCCAGGCCCTGGGTTCCCTGCTCGGAAACTCCCGGGGCAGTTCCAATGGGTAGGATACACCAAATGGGTAGTGCTCCTGGTCGACCCGGGCCTCCACGCCCGGGGCTTTATCTTACCATGGCTCATCAGGGCTGAAGCCTCTCCCTGTCAGTGACAGAAACGGGCCAGTGTTTCCCACACAGACTCCAGACCTTGGGGTCTCAGCTATGAAACTTACTGGGAAGGATGGAGAAGAGGGATTTACAGAATTCCAAGCAGCCCTTCCAGGGACTATGCAGTAAGCCTAAAATCCCAAGGAGACATATGCCTGAATGCTGAAAAGCCAACAACCCTTCCTCTCCACACCGAAACTCCCGGGTCAGGACCGAGGGATGCGAGACCCAGAATCCCAAACACCTGCTACGAGCCCCGGCCTCCAGACCCTGAGGCATTACGATGGCTCACCGTGGCTGGAGCCTGAGAGAAGGCGGTCACCCTGTACCTGAGAGAAAGGGGTCACAGAACCCGAAACAGCCTCCAGACACTGAGGGCTCAGCTCAGAAACTCCCCGGAATGTTCCGAGGGATTGGAGACACAGAATGGGAAGTGCCCCGCTCGCCCCGGGCCTCCAGGCCCGGGGCTGCTCGCCCCGGGCCTCCACGCCCGGGGCTGCTCGCCCCGGGCCTCCACGCCCGGGGCTGCTCGCTATGGCTCACTATGGCTGAAGCCGTTCCTGTACCTGAGAGAAGGGGTCACACAAACCCAAATACCCTCCAGGCCCTGGGTTCCCTGCTCAGAACCTCCCGGGGAAGTTCCGAGGGATAGGATTCACCCATTGGGTAGTGCTCCTGGTCGACCCGGGCCTCCACGCCCGGGGCTGTATCTTACCATGGCTCATCAGGGCTGAAGCCTCTCCCTGTCAGTGACAGAAACGGGCCAGTGTTTCCCACACAGACTCCAGACCTCGGGGTCTCAGCTAAGAAACTTACGGGGAAGAATGGAGAAGTGGGAGACAAAGAATTCCAAGCAGCCCTTCCAGGGGCTATGCAGCCAGCCTAAAATCCCAAGGAAACATATGCCTGAATCCTGAAAAGCCAACAACCCTTCCTCTCCACACCGAAACTCCCGGGTCAGGACCGAGGGATGCGAGACCCAGAATCCCAAACACCTGCTACGAGCCCCGGCCTCCAGGCCCTGAGTCCTTACGATGGCTCACCATGACTGGAGCCTGAGAGAAGGCAGTCACCCTGTACCTGAGAGAAAGGGGTCACAGAACCCGAAAGAGCCTCCAGACAATGGGGTCTCAGCTCAGAAACTCCCCGCAAAGTTCCGAGGGATTGGAGACACAGAATGGGAAGTGCCCCGCTCGCCCCGGGCCTCCAGGCCCGGGGCTGCTCGCCCCGGGCCTCCAGGCCCGGGGCTGCTCGCCCCGGGCCTCCAGGCCCGGGGCTGCTCGCCCCGGGCCTCCAGGCCCGGGGCTGCTCGCCCCGGGCCTCCAGGCCCGGGGCTGCTCGCCCCGGGCCTCCAGCTGCTCGCCCCGGGCCTCCACGCCCGGGGCTGCTCGCCCCGGGCCTCCACGCCCGGGGCTGCTCGCCCCGGGCCTCCACGCCCGGGGCTGCTCGCCCCGGGCCTCCACGCCCGGGGCTGCTCGCCCCGGGCCTCCACGCCCGGGGCTGCTCGCTATGGCTCACTACGGCTGAAGCCGTTCCTGTACCTGAGGGAAGGGGTCACACAGACACAAACACCCTCCAGGCCCTGGGTTCCCTGCTCGGAAACTCCCGGGGCAGTTCCAATGGGTAGGATACACCAAATGGGTAGTGCTCCTGGTCGACCCGGGCCTCCACGCCGGGGCTTTATCTTACCATGGCTCATCAGGGCTGAAGCCTCTCCCTGTCAGTGACAGAAACGGGCCAGTGTTTCCCACACAGACTCCAGACCTTGGGGTCTCAGCTATGAAACTTACTGGGAAGGATGGAGAAGAGGGATTTACAGAATTCCAAGCAGCCCTTCCAGGGACTATGCAGTAAGCCTAAAATCCCAAGGAGACATATGCCTGAATCCTGAAAAGCCAACAACCCTTCCTCTCCACACCGAAACTCCCGGGTCAGGACCGAGGGATGCGAGACCCAGAATCCCAAACACCTGCTACGAGCCCCGGCCTCCAGACCCTGAGGCATTACGATGGCTCACCATGGCTGGAGCCTGAGAGAAGGCGGTCACCCTGTACCTGAGAGAAAGGGGTCACAGAACCCGAAACAGACTCCAGACACTGAGGGCTCAGCTCAGAAACTCCCCGGAATGTTCCGAGGGATTGGAGACACAGAATGGGAAGTGCCCCGCTCGCCCCGGGCCTCCGCGCCCGGGGCTGCTCGCCCCGGGCCTCCACGCCCGGGGCTGCTCGCTATGGCTCACTATGGCTGAAGCCGTTCCTGTACCTGAGAGAAGGGGTCACACAAACCCAAATACCCTCCAGGCCCTGGGTTCCCTGCTCAGAACCTCCCGGGGAAGTTCCGAGGGATAGGATTCACCCATTGGGTAGTGCTCCTGGTCGACCCGGGCCTCCACGCCCGGGGCTGTATCTTACCATGGCTCATCAGGGCTGAAGCCTCTCCCTGTCAGTGACAGAAACGGGCCAGTGTTTCCCACACAGACTCCAGACCTCGGGGTCTCAGCTAAGAAACTTACGGGGAAGAATGGAGAAGTGGGAGACAAAGAATTCCAAGCAGCCCTTCCAGGGGCTATGCAGCCAGCCTAAAATCCCAAGGAAACATATGCCTGAATCCTGAAAAGCCAACAACCCTTCCTCTCAACACCGAAACTCCCGGGTCAGGACCGAGGGATGCGAGACCCAGAATCCCAAACACCTGCTACGAGCCCCGGCCTCCAGGCCCTGAGTCCTTACGATGGCTCACCATGACTGGAGCCTGAGAGAAGGCAGTCACCCTGTACCTGAGAGAAAGGGGTCACAGAACCCGAAAGAGCCTCCAGACAATGGGGTCTCAGCTCAGAAACTCCCCGCAAAGTTCCGAGGGATTGGAGACACAGAATGGGAAGTGCCCCGCTCGCCCCGGGCCTCCAGGCCCGGGGCTGCTCGCCCCGGGCCTCCAGGCCCGGGGCTGCTCGCCCCGGGCCTCCAGGCCCGGGGCTGCTCGCCCCGGGCCTCCACGCCCGGGGCTGCTCGCCCCGGGCCTCCAGGCCCGGGGCTGCTCGCCCCGGGCCTCCACGCCCGGGGCTGCTCGCCCCGGGCCTCCACGCCCGGGGCTGCTCGCCCCGGGCCTCCACGCCCGGGGCTGCTCGCCATGGCTCACTATGGCTGAAGCCGTTCATGAACCTGAGAGATGGGGTCACACAAACACAAACACGCTCCAGGCCCTGGGTTCCCTGCTCAGAAAATCCCGGGCAAGTTCCGAGGGATCGGATACTGCAAATGGGTAGTGCTCCTGGTCGACCCGGGCCTCCACGCCCGGGGCTCTATCTTACCATGGCTCATCAGGGCTGAAGCCTCTCCCTGTCAGTGACAGAAACGGGCCAGTGTTTCCCACACAGAGTCCAGACCTTGGGGTCTCAGCTAAGAAACTTACGGGGAAGGATGGAGAAGTGGGAGACACACAATTCCAAGCAGCCCTACCAGGGGCTATGCAGCAAGCCTAAAATCCCAAGGAGACATATGCCTGAATCCTGAAAAGCCAACAACCCTTCCTCTCCACTCCGGTACTCCCGGGTCAGGACCGAGGGATGCGAGACCCAGAATCCCAAACACCTGCTGCCAGCCCCGGCCTCCAGACCCTGAGTCTTTACGATGGCTCACCATGGCTGGAGCCTGAGAGAGGCAGTCACCCTGTAACTGAGAGAAAGGGGTCACAGAACCGAAACAGCCTCCAGACACTGGGGTCTCAGCTCAGAAACACCCCCGAAAGTTCTGAGGAATTGGAGACACAGAATGGGAAGTGCCCCGCTCGCCCCGGGCCTCCAGGCCCGGGGCTGCTCGCCCCGGGCCTCCAGGCCTGGGGCTGCTCGCCCCGGGCCCCCAGGCCCGGGGCCGCTCGCCCCGGGCCTCCACGCCCGTGGCCGCTCGCCCCGGGCCTCCACGCCCGGGGCCGCTCGCCCCGGGCCTCCACGCCCGGGGCCGCTCGCCCCGGGCCTCCAGGCCCGGGGCCGCTCGCCCCGGGCCTCCAGGCCCGGGGCTGCTCGCTATGGCTCACTATGGCTGTAGCCGTTCCTGTACCTGAGAGAAGGGGTCACACAAACACAAATACCCTCCAGGCCCTGGGTTCCGTGCTCAGAAACTCCCCGGGAATTTCCGCGGGATAGGATACACCAAATGGGTAGTGCTCCTGGTCGACCCGGGCCTCCACGCCCGGGGCTGTATCATACCATGGCTCATCAGGGCTGAAGCCTCTCCCTGTCAGTGACAGAAACGGGCCAGTGTTTCCCACACAGACTCCAGACATCGGGGTCTCAGCTAACAAACTTACGGGGAAGGATGGAGAAGTAGGAGACACAGAATTCCAAGCAGCCCTACCAGGGGCTATGCAGCAAGCCTAAAATCCCAGGGAGACATATGCCTGAATCCTGAAAAGCCAACATCCCTTCCTCTCAACTCCGATACTCCCGGGTCAGGACCGAGGGATGCGAGACCCAGAATCCCAAACACCTGCTACGAGCCCCGGCCTCCAGGCCCTGAGTCATTACGATGGCTCACCATGGCTGGAGCCTGAGAGAAGGCGGTCACCCTGTACCTGAGACAAAGGGGTCACAGAACCCGAAACAGCCTCCAGACACTTGGGTCTCAGCTCAGAAACTCCCCGGTAAGTTCCGAGGGATTGGAGACACAGAATGGGAAGTGCCCCGCTCGCCCCGGGCCTCCAGGCCCGGGGCTGCTCGCCCCGGGCCTCCAGGCCCGGGGCTGCTCGCCCCGGGCCTCCAGGCCCGGGGCTGCTCGCCCCGGGCCTCCAGGCCCGGGGCTGCTCGCCCCGGGCCTCCACGCCCGGGGCTGCTCGCCCCGGGCCTCCAGGCCCGGGGCTGCTCGCCCCGGGCCTCCAGGCCCGGGGCTGCTCGCTATGGCTCACTATGGCTGAAGCCGTTCCTGTACCTGAGGGAAGGGGTCACACAATCACAAATACCCTCCAGGCCCTGGGTTCGCTGCTCAGAAACTCCCCGGGAAGTGCCGAGGGATAGGATACACCAAATGGCTAATGCTCCCGGTTGACCCGGGCCTCCCCGCCCGGGGCTGTATCTTACCATGGCTCATCAGGGCTGAAGCCTCTCCCTGTCAGTGACAGAAACGGGCCAGTGTTTCCCACACAGACTCCAGACCTCGGGGTCTCAGCTAAGAAACTTACGGGGAAGGATGGAGAATTGGGAGACACAGAATTCCAAGCAGCCCTACCAGGGGCTATGCAGCAAGCCTAAAATCCCAAGGAGACATATGCCTGAATCCTGAAAAGCCAACAACCCTTCCTCTCCACTGCGATACTCCCGGGTCAGGACCGAGGGATGCGAGGCCCAGAATCCCAAACACCTGCTACGAGCCCCGGCCTCCAGGCCCTGAGTCATTACGATGGCTCACCATGGCTGGAGCCTGAGAGAAGGCGGTCACCCTGTACCTGAGAGAAAGGGGTCACAGAACCCGAAACAGCCTCCAGACACTGGGGTCTCAGCTCAGAAACTCCCCGGAAAGTTCCGAGGGATTGGAGACACAGAATGGGAAGTGCCCCGCTCGCCCCTGGCCTCCAGGCCCGGAGCTGCTCGCCCCGGGCCTCCAGCCTTGTAACACATGATCAGAATCCATTCTTATATCACCACAGACCCAGTGCCATTCATTATGGAATCTCAGACAGGCCCACTCAGTCTCCATGGGCCCCTAGGGACCCCAAGGGTACCTGTCTGTGGAGCCACAGAAGCTTACTCAGCAGGCAAGCTAGACCGAATCGCACATTCACATTCACATACACACCAGATGTTATTCTATTCCCTACCAGAGAATCCCTTCCTGTGAGGCTTCTGAAGTCTTGGGGAGTAAACAGGTCCCCCTTCCACTCTTGTGAGCGGCCCTGACTAGATTGGCCCCAGCCTTACCGGTTCTGACCCTCGGGCCCAGTACCTCACCAGCCAAGTCTCCTCGTGTCCGGTGGGAATGCCGGTGAGGTCCTGGCCTGAATGGGACAGAGAAAGAGACTGCCGATATTTAGGCAGGTTGCTCACTCTACCTTATGATCCCTCATTCCGGTACCGCCTCGCTGTTCTCCCAAACTGGTGGCAACAATGAGCCAGCATGGTTGGGTTTCCTGCTCAGGGAACCAAATTTGTTATGGGACCAGGTTCGAACACTGGCGGAAAAACCAAGTGGCACTCAGAGATCTTGGGGGATTGGAGATTTATTTAACACAAGCGGGCTCAGAGGAGACCGTATGTCTCCAAAGATCTCAACCCCGATTGAGAGCAGGAAGGGTAATTTTTAGTTATCAGCCTCCGTATTTGTGTGTGCGTCGGGGGGGGTGGTTAAATGTGCAGCAAACAAGGGAAGAAGAACCCGGAGGAGGGGGTCTCTAAGCTAGAGACCAGAGTTTGTTTTAGTTCAATCAGCCACCTTTAGTGTACCTTCTCCACTTCTCCAACAGAACTAGTTATGTGCAACATGATAGTGCATTGCTATTCTTACATCTACTGCTGATCTCTGGATTGCGGATGGTAAGTGAGAAGTTTAAAACACCACCCCTTTCTCTTACATGAAAAGAGAAATCTCTGTCTTCACCTAGCCTTCCTGTGATTGTGAAGACATGGCAATTATTATTTCAAGGCACAATTATCTACCTATGAGTCTGATGGAACTTATTTCACACATCTTCATCCCTAAAGCACTTTTCATAGAAAATATTACCCATATAGAGGCAGGAAATTCATCACAGATGTGTAGCTCCCTCTAGGTATGCATTCTGACCTTGTCACATTTGTGTCATCAAACACATTGACACCGTGAAAAATAAGCTCTCAACATCAAGATGGTGACATTAGAGGATATGGTGTAAAAGGAATTTCATGTGTTCTCAATTAGAAATAAATTTTAATGGTGAAGGAGAAAGTTAAAGTATTGTCAAATTTTATTGACATATAGTAGACACACCATGTTGTATTAGTTTCAGGCGTATATCACCGTGATTCCGTGTGTATACAATATGCTCTCCATATACCTAGACAAGCGTCGCTATGATGTGAAAGCATGCAATATTTTCTTACAGGGTTGACTATATTCCATAACCTGTACATTGTATCCCAATGACATATTCATTTCATAGCTGGAAGCCTGTATCTCTTTCTCAAGGGTGTCAATTTTTTATTCAACCCATGTATTTTCATGGTAAATACCACTGCCTGTCGTTCATTCAGCATGTGTCAATTTGCAGTCTGTCTTTCTGAGAATGCTGCTTAAAGCATTACAAATTACATCATTGTATCAATAAATTCGGTTTCATTCCTTATTCAGTAAAAAGGAGAAGGAAAACATTTCTTTGTGTCCCAGGCCCTGTCACTAAGACCCTTCCCAATCTGGAGGACAGGCTTAACTGGACCAGCTACACCCTCAGTATCTCCAGCTGAGCGGCCATGGCTTTGAACATTGCAGGAATTCCCACGGCGGCCAGCAGAGGGCGCGCACACAGCACGCCCATGGAGGGGCCGGTCCTCTGCAGGCTCAGCGATAGCCAGAGAAGGCGCCCATTAGGCTTTTCTGATCCAGGGTGCCTCAGAGCTGGAAAGGCTTCCTTGCTCCTGAGGACCCAGTGCCTCAGAGTGTGGGCAAAGAGCCAGAGCTGGGTATCCAGCAGGCTCCGCCCCCAGGCCTGGAGGCTTCCCAGCCACTTGGTGTCTCCTCAGTGGTGGGGCTGAGTACTGGGGAGGGGTGCTGGGCAGCTTCCAGGAAGCGCTGGATGGTCAGTGAGCAGCACAGTCCCTTGCATTCTCAGGGCTGTCCGTGGTTTTTTCCTCATTTCCCCTGCCGGTATGTGAACAAGACGTATTTCAGTCAAGGATGTGTGGATTCAGGGGGTCCCACGATGCCACGTCAGAGAGGCTGGGTTTTTTTTTTTTTTTTTTTTTTTTTTTTTTGTTCCAGATTCAAAATTGTTTTGGGGGAGAAATCCTGTCACAAATACGGAGGAACAGGAGTCGCTTTCACTTTGGAAGTAAAGACACCAAATGTTGACTCTCAGGACCTTCTAGAAGAATCAGCTGGGACCCACTCTCCAAGTCCTGCTGGAAGCAGAGCCAGAGGTAAAAACACAATGTGGCCTCCACATCATACATGCTTTTATAATTTTCAGTGGGTATTTTTCCCCCAACAATGTTGTAGTCGCTGAAAACAACTGAAAACCTGACAGGTACTTTGTGTCAGGAACCTCCCGTTATTTGAATATTCAATATTATTCCTGCGTCAGAATTTGTTACAGTTATCCTTTCTTGTCTTCGTTGGAAGGAATCTCATCAATAATATCTTAAAAACATACTAGTTACCTTATGTCTTTTTCAGGTGAGATTTGGCATGTTTTTTAATTTCTCATGAACTCGTGAAAAACTGAAATACTTTTAAATTGATTGCAGTTTTTACTAAAAGCTGATTCACGCCATCCCTCTGAGACTGCTGCTGGTCAAAGAACTTACCAATGCCACTTCTCAGTGTGGGAAAGATTGTACTAAGCAAGCATTGTGAGCCAAGTTTAGAAGAAAAAGCCTGAGCATAGTGTGTCTCTATGAAAATTGATGCTTAGATCCCCTGTCTGATACATTTCCACTTTTTTTTATGTTTCTTTTTTGGCCCATTTTCTCATTCAGAGATTCGTAGACCTGCCTCAGTTTTACATTCACCACCCATTTTATTCTGGTGGACTTTTTTTTGAGTACGTTGTTAGATTCTGTTTGCCAAATCTTGGTTGAGGACATTTGCATCTGTGTGCTTGAACGATACGGACCCGTAGTTTTGTTTTCTCGTGGTGTCTTTATCTGGTTTTGGTATCAGGGTAATGCTGAATTAATTTGGATATTTTCTTTCCTGTTCTATTTTCTGGAATAGTTTGACAAGTATAGACATCAACTTTTCTTCAGATGTTTGATAGAATGTGCTTGTGAAGTCGTCCGGTCCTGGACTGTTGTCTCTTAGGTGACATTGGATTACTGACTCTGTCTTCTTGCTAGTAAACCATCTGTTCAAATTTTCGATTTCATTCTGCTTCAGTTTTGGTAAGTTCCATGTTTCTAGGAATTGATCCATATAATCTGGTTTGTCCAGCTTGTTGGCATATAGTTTCTCATAATATTCTCTTACAATTGTTTGTATTTCTGTGGTGTTGGTTGTTCTCTGTCATTGTTATTTATAGGTGTCATTTCTGTTTTCTGATTAGTCTGGCTAGGGCTTATCAATTTCAATGTTCTTTTCATTGAAGCAGCTCCTAATTTCACTTACCTTGTTCTACTGTAGTTTTACCTTCTATATCACTTATTTCTCCTCTGCTTTTAATTATTTTCTTCATTCTGCTGTTTGGGGGTTTTGTTTGTTGTCCTTTGTCTGGCTTTTATAGTTATAAGGTTATGGAGTTTACTTCAGGGTATTTTGTTTTTTGTTTTTTCCTGAGGCAGACCTGTATTGCTATAAGCTTCCCTGTTAGAACTAGTTTTCTTGCTTTACAGAAGTTTGGATGGTTGTGTTTTCATTTTCATTTGTTTCCATGTTATTTCGATTTCATCTTTGATTTCTTGGTTGACCCATTGATTGTTTAGGAGCATGCTGTTTAACTTCCATGTTTTTGTGCCTTTTGCAGATTTTTTTTTTCTTGTTGGAGACTTCTACTTTCATAGCATTGTGGTCTGAAAAGACACATGGTATGACGTCGATTGGTTTGATTTTGTTTTGGCTTGTTTTATGACCTAATATTTTATTGAGTGTGGGGAATTTTCCATGTGCATGTGAAAAGAATGAGTATGGTGCTGTTTTAGGATGGAATGTCCTAAATATATCGGTTAAGTCCATCTGGTCTACTCTATCATTCAAAGTCACTACTTCCTTGTTGATTTTCTGATGGAATGATCTCTCCATGGGTGTCATTGGAGTGTTAAAGTGCCCTACTATGATTGTATGACTATCAATACTTTACTTTAGGTTTTGACTGTTTGGTGTACTTGGATGCTCTCAGGTTGAGCGCGTATATGTTTACAATTGTTCTATCTTTTTTTGGATTGTACCTTTTATTATTATAGTGTCCTTCATTGTCTCTTGTTACAGTTTTCTTTTTAAATCTATTTTTTCTGATATAGGTATGGCTACTGCAGTTTTCTTTTGATCCTTTAGTTCTATAGTTAGCCTCTTGTAGGTAGAAGATAGATGGGTCCTATATTTTATTCATTCTATCACCCAGTGCCTTTTATTATGAAGAGAGAGTGCACAGGCATGGGATGGCAGGGTGGGGGAATGGGGGAAGATAGAAGGAGAGCGAGAGAGAATGAGAGTGAGGATGTATCTTAAGCAAATCCCAAGCTCAGTGCAGAGCTCAGTTGGGACTCAATCCCAGGATCCTGGGATCATAGCCTGAGCCCAAATCAAGAGTCGAAATCTCAAGCGATGGAGCCATCCAGGTGCCCCTATCTGTCACCCAGTGCCTTTGATTTGAGCATGTATTCTGTTTCCGTTCAAAGTAATTGATAGACATACAGTTGTCCTTTTATTACTTGATGTTGGTTGTTTCTGAATCTGTCTGATCCTTTCTTCTCTTTCTCTTTTCTATGGTTTGCTGGGTTTATTTAGTAGTGCAGTTGAAATTGCTTGTCTTTATACTCTGCATATGTATTAGTGGTGTTTGATTTGTGGTTATTATTAGGTTTGTACCTAACCACTTCTGCATATAGAAGTCTATATTAAGTTGATAGTTGTTGAAGCTTGAACCAGTTCTTTACTCCTCTCCTCCCCGTGTTGTAGATATGTAGTGTCCTATTTCAAAACCTTTCATATCGTGGATACCTTGGCTGATGTTTTACAGATATATTCATTTTTATTGCTTTTGCGTTTCGCACTTTAATACTGTCACTTTAGGTGTTTCTTTTCCACTTAAAGAGTCTCCTTTAACATTTCTTGCGGGGGTGGTTTGTGGCTTGTGAACTCGCTTAGTATTTATTTGGCAACCTCTTGATCTGTCCTTCCATCTGAATGATAGTGTTGTGGATAGACTCTCTTTGGCTGCAGATGTTTTCCATTCAGCAACTTTACCATACCTGCTGCTCACTTACGGTTGCAAACTTTCTTCTGAAAAACATCCAGTGATAAACTTATGGGTTTTTTTCTTGTAGGTAACTGTCATCTTTTCTTTTCCTGCTGTTAAAATTTTTCTTGATCATGACATTTTGGGTTTTAATTACTACATGACTTGGTGTAGATATGCTTCTGCTGAATATTTTGGGGGTTCTTTGTGCCTCCTGCTTCTGAATCTGTTTCCTTCCCCGATTGAAGGAAGTTTTCATCTATTGTGTCTTCAAATAAATTTTCTGGTTCCATTTCTCAGAATTCTCAGAATGAGAAATAGGACAGGAAAGACCTATGGAAGCTTCTCTGATGAGTCACTGGATTTGCATGCGTGGAGGATACATTTGGGACTCAAATGAACAACCTACCTTTAATTTCAAAGAACTAGAAAAAGACAACAATCTACGTCCAATGTTCTCAAAACGGAGAAAGGAATACATATGAGAGTGGAAACCAATGAAACTGAGACCATGAAATCAATAGAAAATAGGAAGAAGACCAACAGTGGGTTTTCGAAAGAGTGAAACAAAATTGTCAAGACTATACATAGATTATGCTAAGACAGAGAGACGACCCAATTCAAAATAACTATAAATAAAAGAGAAGACATTACACCTGATACCAAAGAAATATAAAAGAGACAAAGAGGCGACTATGTGCAAATTAGATGCCAGCAAACCACTTACCTGGAAGAAATGGATAGGTTCTTAGAAACACACAACCTACCAAGACTGTATTAGGAAGATATAGAAGGTTTGCACAGACCCATTAAAGGAAGACTGCATCAATACAAGAAGATAACCAATGCAAGTAAATTGAGTTAGTAATGGAAATTCTCTCAGGGAAGAAAAGCCCAGGAACAGGTGCATTCACTGGTGAATTTGAACAACCGTTGTAGAAGAAACTAACAGCAGTCCTCTCACTGATTAAAAAGGGATAAACACCTCCAAACTCATTTCATGAGACTGGAATACCCTGGTAGGAAGCCAGAAAAGGATACTCCTTGAACAGAAAACTATAGGCCAGTATCCCCGTGATGAATATAGATGAATAATTCCCAATAATATACAAGCAAACCAAATTCAGCATCACCTTAAAAGGATCATTGACCGTGACGAAGGGCTTTTTTCCCTGTAAAGGAAGGATGTTTCAGAAATGCAAATCAATAAATGTGACTCCTCACATACTTGAATGAAAAAAAAAATCAACCAGAAACCAGAATCTTAAGTATAAATAGCAAAGGCAGGGTTACTAGAAGGGAGGTGGGCAGGGGGATGGGTTTAATGGGTGATGGGCTAAGGAGGGCGCTAGTAGTGAGGAACACTTGGTGTTGTATGTAAGTGATGGATGACTACATTCTATACCTGAAACTAACACTACACTGTATGTTAACCAACTGGAATTTAATTAAACACTTGAACAAATAAATTCTAAAGAAATACATAAATAAATTTAACCTAAAATAAATAAATACATTTTAAAAATTAAAAAGAAAACTCATGTGACGATGTCAATAGACACAGAAAAAAAAGTTCTGAGAAAATTTGGTATCCATTTGTGCTAAAAATCTCTTTAGAATTCTGTGTAGAAGGAACATATCTCAACATAAGAAAGGCCATGTATGTGAAGCCCACAGCTAACATCATACTCAATAGTGAGATTGTGAAAGATTTTCCTCTAAGATCAGGCACAAGACAAGGATGCCCTAGATATGTGAAGGGGATTGGTGGATGCAGGCTTCTGTTTATGGAATGAATAAATCACAGGTAGAAGACATAGCATAGGGAAAATAGAGAATGGTACTGGAGTGGTGATGCATGGTGAGAGATGATAGCTACACCTGTGTTAGCGTAGCAGCATGTATACACTTGTCCCATCACTATGTTGTTCATCTGAAACTAATGTAACACAGTGTGTCAGCTATTCCCAAATAACATGATTTTTTAAAAATAAGGTAAAGGAATGAAATAAAAAGTTTAATGTAAAAGAACCTGTTCCTATCTAATCAAGAAATGCAATAAAGTTCCAAAATAGAAAGTCACATATCAAATTCTGTAGCATTCCTATACACTAACCAAATTATCTAAGAGGGAAAGAAAACAATCCCATTTACAATAGCATCAAAACCAATAAAATGTATAGGAACAAATTTAGCTAAGGAAGTGAAAGACCTCTCTACAGAAAACTGTAAAACCTGTGTGCAGAAATGGAAGAAATTCAATTTGTATGAAAGAAACAGGAGACTCCGCCCACCAACTCCAGTTATACACCACAGCACAGGAGAAGTGCCCTGCAGGTCCTCACCACACCAGGGACTATCCAAAATGACCAAGCGGAAGAATTCCCCTCAGAAGAATCTCCAGGAAATAACAACAGCTAATGAGCTGATCAAAAAGGATTTAAATAATATAACAGAAAGTGAATTTTAGAATAATAGTCATAAAATTAATCGCTGGGCTTGAAAACAGTATAGCTGGCACAAAAACAGACACATAGACCAATGGAATAGAATAGAAACCCCAGAACTAGACCCACAAACGTATGGCCAACTCATCTTTGACAAAGCAGGAAAGAACATCCAATGGATGTAAGTTTTATGCAATTAGGAACACATATCTTCAAATGTATTTGGAACCACAAAAAGACCCCAAGTAGCCAATGCAAGAAAGAACAAAACAGGTGGCATCACACTTCTTGATTTCAAGCTGCATTCTAACACAAAGAAATCAGTTATGTCATTGGCATAGGCACACACACACAAGACAATGGAATGGAAATTGAGAGCCCAAACTAAAGCCATGCATGCACAGTCAACTAGTATTTGACAAGGGAGTCAAGAATACTCAGTGGAGAAGAGTAGTCTCTTGAATAACTGGAGCTGGGAAAATTGGATAGTCACATGTATAAGATTAAAGCTTAGCACCTTATGTTACATCACTCCAAGAATTAACTTGAAATGGATTAAAGATGTAAACGAATGATATGAAAACAAAATTCTTCCTCACCATTTCAGCTCTTATTATGCCAAGACGTAGCTGTTGAAGTGGTGAAGGGCTGGATAGAGAGTAGTCCTGGAAATAGAAGCCTGTGTGTGTGAAACAGACTTTCTTTAGTAGTCTGTAATTATCCCCCTGATCCTTTAAGAGTAGCCACTTCCTTCCCTACATTTTCAGGCACAGCTAGTACCATGCTTGCTGCCAGCAATGCACTGCTTTGTCTTCACAAATGCCTAGAAGCTCTAGGTTGGACCCGTTGGGAAGGGTGGAGTTTTGTGGCAGTAATGCTGCCCTGTTGAAACCAGGTGGAGGGGAAGGAGAGAGGTGCCATTCCGGCTTCACTGGGGTTCAGGTATGTTAGTGTTGGTGTTGGATTTTTCACCTTTTACTCTAACACATCTCAAAAGTTTAATTTCTGTCCGGCATGTCAAAATGGCTTCCAGAACAGTTCCTCCTTTCTCAGAAGTGCCCTCCGTGTCATACCCCGTTGGGCTGCTCTTTATCACCATCCAGGGTCTTTGGGCCACCACCAACGTCTCCAACCTGGTGGCCTCTGGGACCTCATCCTCCACCTCCACCATCTGGAAAGATGATTGAAACAGTATGAGTTGACTTATAAAACACGTTTTGTCTTTTTACTTGTGGAGTGTTTGGAGAGGATGCAGTGATGGCACCACAGGGCTTTCAGGTTAGCCTGAGTGAGGACAGTGTCATGTGCTTCCAATTTCTCAGGAAATGAATGAAATGGGCAGTCGTTTCCACCCAGTGAGCTGGGCAACACATGTCTCTGAGAAGGAAAGAGGCCTTATACATGCTGACAGACATAGCACTCCCTAGGATGTAGCTTGTACAGAGACCATGTGCTGGGCTCTCTGAGGGATGAAACACACCCCTAACTTTATTTCTAGCTAGTTGAGACCTGAACTGTTCACAGATGCTTGATTAGTTATAAAAACTCCTGAACCAGGGCCATGTAGACCTTCCTCAAAGGACAGGATCAGATCTCCCTCTTGTCCTCAAGGGTCACCTGAGGCACCTGAAAAACCCTCTGCCCCTAGTACGGGACATGAGAATGTGAAAGAGTTGAATATAATGAAACCTGTTGCGGATGGTTTGTTTTTCTTGCACACAGTCTATGCAAGTCAGAATCAACTTCCATCCCCCTCCATCT
Organism: Prionailurus bengalensis; assembly: GCF_016509475.1. NCBI lineage: Eukaryota > Metazoa > Chordata > Mammalia > Carnivora > Felidae > Prionailurus > Prionailurus bengalensis. The sequence continues at coordinate 20,540 of NW_025091161.1, forward strand.
TTTATGAGACCTAGGACATGGTGCAACTCCCATGGGGAATATCAGTTGTGTCTCTACCATGGATGCAGAGAAAGACAAGGTAAATTCTGTTGCCTATTTCAGTTGCAATGCTTTCTGGAAACTTTTATCTGACCTTGTCTGGTTTTCTATGCCCTCTGGTATTTTTACTGTTTGATTTACATCCTCACAAGCCTCCAGACTTCTCCAGTTTAAGATCATCATGTTAGCTAGTGCCTCTGGACGCCACAAGTGTGTGGAGGCGGAGGACCACGTGGCTATCACTTTGTGTTTGTGGAAATAACTTGAGGACTGCACCCTCAAGTCTTCTGGAGCATGGGACACCTTTCTCACCTTCTTTGCATGGGATTATCCTGATTCTTTTCATTTTTTTTCCTATTTCAGAGTAGGCCATGAATTTGTTCAGAATGTCTGCTATGAGCCTCGTGACTGGAAAAGATAACAACACTTTCCAACATTATATTGTGTGCTTTGTGCAGTGTTGAGGGTTCTTAGTTAAATTTCAGAACTCATTACTGGTCCTTCTGTGTTGGTCAATGTGCAATAGAGAAGTTCTCCCAAGCTTTGCGCAGTGGCAGTATCATAGCCAATGAGGTTTATCCGAGGCGCGATTATTGCTCATCGAGAATTTCTCCAGTTGTCCCCTAGGTGGAAATACTCTGAATTTTCAGAAGCGGCATGTGTAATCGAAAATGTACGTGGAACTTCAGTCGTGAAGGGAGAGAATCAGTGATTACCTGCAGGGCCAGTAACTCACAGAGTTCTTCAGTTGTATTTATATGAGCAGGTTCTCTTGTGTCCCGGGAGCAGTTGCAACTGATACTTTGTCTCATGATGCCTTATGGGAGTTTTACACCTGAAATTGAGACATGTTTCTGTTCATTCTTTTACGTAGAATTTCTACCTCCCTTTTACAATGGGACAAAATAGCTCTGCAATTCATATTGTATTTAAAAGCTGAATTACCTGTGAATTAAGGTAAACACTCTTGAGACCAATGAATGTGCACAGGTAACGTGTTTCTCTCAGAAAACACATTTCTAGGCCCCCTGCAGGACTCCAGGAATCCCCATCTCCTCAGAGGTCTCTGTGCCCTTGCACAGAAGATGTCTTTGTCAGTGAGGGAAGCAGAGTAAGGACATGAACGGGATGGCAATTTGAGCTTTGACCCTGGGGTGGCCCTGAATCTCTGTGTGGTGCTGGGCTTTTCTTTCATTCCTTCATGTTTTGTCTGTTCTCAATGTGTAAGTAAAAAGTCTGCAGATCTGGTGGAAGAAGGGTGTCCTGAACACAGATGCCTGCCTCTCTGGAATACGTTCCTTTATTAGACTGGCATTACTGCCATCAATCTTCAAGAATAGGATTCCTTGGCTTTCTGCATTTGTAACCATGTGCAGTGATGTGTGGAGACAGTAGTTTCTCCTTGTGCATCTGGTACCTTCAGGCTGTAGGTGGGACCTCATAGGAGGTCCTCGTGAGACCTTCAGGTTGTAAGTGGGATCTCGTGGGAGGGTAGAGTTTTCTGGCACTGATGCTGCATTCTACTAGAACCCGTGAATGAAGAAGGGGCCAGGTGCTGACACCTGCTTCATTGTGTTTCAGCTCCTGTGGGCGTTCTACTTCTGTCTGTCATACCAACATACCTGTCGCTTCTGTTCTGTAGGTCCTTATGGTTGCAAGAGGACCTCCTCTTTTACCAGGTCCACCCTGCATGCCCTCCCCCACAGATCCCCTTTATCACTGTTCATGGACTCTATAAGTCACCACCAGCTCATTGGTGCCCTCAGTGACCTCCACCTCGACTATTTGTAAGATGATCTGAACAGTATGAGTTGACATGTTCAGCATATTCATCTACTGTCTTGTTGAGTCTTTGAGAAGATGTAGAGATGGCCTCACAGGCTTTTCAATGCAAGGGTGCTGCTGACTGAAACACTGTTAAGATTCCTCAAGTTTCTTAGGACATACATATGTTGGGCTGTGCCTAAGTGTGTGTATCTCTGTGAGACTAAATGCGACGAAAGGTTGTAGATTAGCTGTGTGGCTTCCTTGGCTTCAGCCTGAGTCACACTCTTAGCGGGGAATTCAGGGTTGACCAGGAAATGCCCCTGCTGGACTCCTGTCACCGCAACCCTGAACCTGCTTTCACCACCCTGCCTGAAGGTTTGCATCTCCGACACTTCCCTCACAATTTCCTGAGGCTTTGCGTGTGTTCCTCTTGTCTCAGACCTAATGCCAGCTCTCAGTGGGGAGAGCCTCAACTCAGAGCATCAGCTTTGTGATCTGAGAAGCAGGGATAATGTTGATCTCTGAGGTCAGTGCGATGAAGAGGTGGTTAAGCACATGAGGAATTTGTAAAATATATGGGATGAGTGAGCACTCACCCTTTTCAGCGTGGAAACGAATGTATCTGCACAGAGAAGATCATCAACAGATGTTCATTCAATTTCATGAAACTAAGGGTATAATGCCTGAGGCTGAGAGATTGGCAATTCTAGTTTCAAAGGATACAACAAAGATTCCTGTGTGTTTTCTATTAAAATTCAGGTCCTACTTTACAAGGAAGGAAAAGATAAGTATGAGAATATGGATGTTCAGGGATCTGAAGATAATCCTCTTCCATTACATGTAGACACACAAATGCACCCTGACAAATATGTGCTCATCCAAGGCCACAGATGTATTGAAGAAGAAAAAACGCATATAGAAGAACAGAAGATCCCTTTGCAATAACTCAATCACTTTGACATAGAGGGCAATCAGTTTGAAATTTGAAGAGCACACTGAACCATTACAAACCAGCTGTGGTTATTATATATTTAGAGATGGTGTCTAATCTACCCCTTGGTCTGAATGCTTTCCCTGTCCACCCCGTCCCCTCCACATTGTCCTTCCTAATATCCCCTAATACACTTGTCATAGTTGTGTTTCTATGTCAGCGTCTGCCTCCAGGAAAATCGACACTCATTCCCCATCAAGTGTACACTTTGGCGTTCTTGTATATGCAGTTAACAAACAGGTAGAATGTATAGTATTGGTGTACGAAAACAGATCATTCTTTGGGGTTGTATTGCCTGGAAGGGACCAATAGTTCCATCTGAGGGGTTGGATACATCCTTTAGGGAGATATGGTGGTGGTTGTTCATGTATAGATTGATGCTCATGAGCACATGGCACATGTGCTAGTGGATGTGGTTTGTGCTGATGAGCAGGGCAGGTGTATGTCTCCAGGAAAGGGTCTCTTCTGATGGTGAGGAATGGATTCAGGAGACCAGTAAGGAGGCCCTGCATTAATTCAGCTTTTGCGCCCTTGTGCACCTTACCAGCTGCTACCAATAGCACCAATCCAGGTGGCCTCCAAGGGGGCAAATGGCACAATTTTTGTGGCGAGTCACATGGTGTCCCATAAATTCCCCCTGAAGCCATATTGAGGCATGGGGAGGGCAGAGGTCCATGGTCTGAGAAAAGTTCCTTCGACACAATCCCGGGAGAGTTGGGTGTAAGCATACCGCTCCTTCTACATCAGCCAATCCAATCTACATCAGGGACCCTGAACCCTGTGAGCCCTTTTTTCCTTCCAGCTTAGGGAAGCAGCCAGCCCTCCAGCAGCTTTTGGGTCATGGCTGGGCCACCAACGGTAAATGTCTGGCTGTCCACATTCTGCCAGCATTGCTTTAGCAAATGTCAATATGAGCAGCTGCTGTATGGGGGATTCTCCTCCATTTTGATCAGGGCCTGGGACAAAACATGACGAGAGAGAGAGAGACAGGAGTCCCCTGTGCTCCTGGACAGGGCTGCAAGCACAGAGCAGATAGCCTGAAGCCTGGGGAGAGGTGGACAAAGAGGTAAGGAGAGAGAAACTGGATGAGTGATAGGGGAATTGGGCAAGACCTAGAGAGTGAAAGAAAGAAACACAGAGAGGTGTGGTTAGAGAGAAACAGAGACAAAGAGGAAGTACAAGGAGAAAAGTGGAGCCCTGGTCCGGGTATGTGAACAGGGTGAGATGAGCCAGGGGAGAGGGGATGTGTGAAGTGGCTCTGAGTGCTGGGGCCGAAAGGGCTGGTATCATGGGCATCATAGTTTCATAACTCTAAGACTCCAACATCCCTGGGGTCAAGCTCTGCAGAGGCCATTGCAATCGAAAAGATGGGCATCCGTCATTTCTACTGGAATTGTGGGGCTCAGCGTTATGTTCTGTCATGGAGACGGATGTCTTCAGGGAAAATGTGCTGCTCTTTGGCAGCTAAACTCCAGAGCCCGCCCTGTGAGGAGGTGTCCCGGGGTCATTTCCCTCACTGCCCCAGGCCCTGTTGGATTTCCCCCCTCCCCCCCCAACCAGCTGGCGTTCCTCATGTTCTGAACCCAGGCATGAGACATTGTGTTGCCCCCAGGTTCTGCAGTCTGGACCTGGCAGAGGTGGACTGTTGATATTGATTAAAAAAAATATTTGACAATAAGGTCCATATTCTCCCTCTGGAACGAGCGGTGTGCATCCAAATCATGGGTTGCTATCCTCCTGTCCACAACCAATCTGAGGATTCCAGAAGGTAGGTGAACCTTTTAAAACACCGTAGTCTTCTCTTAACTCATTCAAAGACAGTTTCTTTCCCAGCTTTCTTTTAATTTTGAAGAGATGGCAATTCCTAATTGAAAGCATAATGGTCCTGTAGGAAATTGACCTACATGAGTGATGGGCATTATTTCACCCATCCGTATCCCTAAAGCACATTTCATTGGAAATATAAGCCATGGATACATGTCATAAATTCATAACAGATGTGTAGCTCCTGTAAGTTGCATTCTGACCTTGTCACATATGTGTCATCAGATATTATTAGTGACTTTTCAGATAAGCTCTAAACATCAAGATGGTCATGTTAGAGAATCTGGTATATATGGAATTTCACAGATTCTAAATTAGGGATGATTTTTCATTTTTAATGTTCCTATTTTTTTCCTTTTGTGAAAGAGCCCGAGCTGGGGATGGGGGAGAGAGTGGGAGATACTGAATCTGAGGCAGGCGCCAGACTCTGAGCTGTCAGGACACAGTGTGACGTGGGGCTCAAACTGATGGACTGCAAGATCATGACGTGAGTGGAAGTCGGACGCTTAACCAAGTAAGCCACCCAAGCGCCCCAGGAATGATAGTTTATTGGCAAAGAAAGAGAAATTAAAGATAGCGTAAAGGATGTCGACTTTTAATTGAAATATTCTTCACACATTTGTTGTATTAGTTTTAGACATACATTGTAGTCCTTCCATATGTCTATAAATTATGTTGTACTTAAGCACAAGTGTAGCTATCCTGTGAAAGTATGCAACAGTATTATTACAGGATTGACTCTCTTCCATTGGCTGTCCCTTGTATCCCTAGGACTCATTCATTCCATAGCTGGAAGCCAGTATCTCTCTCTCAAAGGTGTCCATTCTTTATCTAACCTAAACACTTAGGTGGTAAACACAATAACCTCTTGTTCATCATGTGTAATTTGGTGGTCTATTTTTCTGGGAACATTGCTTAAAGCATTACAAATGATGCCATTACCTTAATAAATTTGGTTTCATTCTTCACTCACAAGAACGGAGAAGGAAAAGATTTCTTTGTGCCCTAGGTCCTGTCACTAAGACCCTTCCCAGTGTAGAGAACAGGCTTAGTTGCCCAGAGCACCTTCGGTCCCTCAGCTGAGCCACCAGGGTCTTCAACATTGCAGGAATTCCCATGGTGGCCAGCAGAGAGAGCTCGAGCACCACAGACCCGGACGGGCGGGTTCCTCTGCCTGGGCAGTGATGGCCAGTAGAGGGCGCACCATCGGCTTTTCTGACCCAGGGCACCTCAGAGCAGGAAGGGCTTAGACTGCTCTCAGAGGACTCAGGCCTCTGCTGGTGCCTCAGTACAGAGAGCAGAGCTGCATTTCCAGCAGGTTCTGCCACCCGCCCCAGGGGAGACCTTGGGAGCTTAGCAGCAACTTGGCATCTCCTGAGTCGCCAGAGAGAAGCTGCCTTGTTGTACTGAGTGCTGAGGAGGGGGCGCCGGGTGGCTTCCCTGGTCAAGCTGGTCGCTGAGCTGCACAGGCCTTTGCATTTTCTGGGCTGTTCCCGTGTTTCATTCCACCCCTTCCCGGACAGTGTTTGAACAAGACGTATTTTACTAAAGGACTTGTGGATTGCGGGGTCCCACGACATCACCTCATAGATGCAGTCGATGGTGTGTTCCAGATCCAGGCTTGTTTCCGGGAAGAAACCCTAACAGAAATTCAGAAGCACGGGAGCTGCATTCAATTAGGACGTGGATCCATGAAATGCTCGTCTCACGACCTTCTAGAAGAAGGAGCTGGGACCCATGTTCCAAGTCCTGCTGGAACCAGAGGCCAAGGTAAGGGCACAAACTGTCCCACACATCATACATGCTTTTTAAAAATTTCATGGTTATTTTCCCAACTTAGTGAAGTGATTGAAAACTACAGAAAACCTGGTAGGTAGGTGTCATTAACCTTATGTTATCTTTTAATTTAAATTCCAGTGAGTGAAGACACAGTGTAATATTAGTTTCAGGTGTCCAATATAGAGCAACACTTCCACACGTCACCCGGTGCTCATCCCAGGTGAGCACCAGCAACAGCTTCTTAATCCCCAGCAGCTGTTTCACCCATTCCCTCACCTCACTGTGGAAGCCCTCAGTTTGTTTCCTAGTTAAGAGTCTGTTTGTTTGTCATTGTGTCCTTCACCGCCCCCCCCCCCTTAATTTTGTCTTATTTCCATGTGTTAGTGAAATCATCTGGTATTTGTCTTTCTCTGACAGGCTTTTTTCACCCAGCATAACATTCTGTCGCTCCTCCAGCTCGTGGCAAATGACAAGATTTCATGTTTTTATGGCTAAATAATATTACATTCCATATACTACATCTCAATTTGTTCATCAGTTGATGGATGCTTGGGAAGTTTCTGTAATTTGGTTGTTGTAGAAAATGCTGCTGTAAACATCATGGTGCATGTATCCCTTTGAAGAATTATTTTTGTATTCTTTGAGTAAATACCTCTTAGTGAAATTGCTGGATCTTAAGGTAGTTCCATTTCCTTTTTTTTTTATGAATTTCCATGATGTTTTCCAGTGTGGCTGCACCAGTTTGCATTCCTACCCACAGTGCAAGAGGGTTTCTCTTTCCTCACATCCTTGGCAACACCTGCTATTTCATCATTCATTGATTTTAGTCATTCTGAAAGATGTGATGTGTTATCTCATTGTACTTTTGAGTTGTGTTTTCCTGAAGATCAGTATTGTTGAGCATCTTTTCATATGTCTCTTGGCCATGTGTATGTCTGCCTTGGGAAAATGTCCATTCGTGTCTTCTGCCCAGTTTTAATCGGATTTCTCCTTTTTTGGGTGCTGTAGGACTTTATTTGTTTTGGACACTAAGCCTTAATCAGATGTCGTGTGCAAATAGTATTCTGTAGGTGTTTTAGTTTTGTTGATTATTTCCTTGGTGACAGAGCTTTTTATTTTTACGAGGTCCCATTATTTTTGCTTGTGTTTCCCTTAACTCAGGAGATATATCTGCAAAGATGTTTGTACAGCCAATGTCAAATAAGATACTGTCTGTGTTCATTATCCTCTGGGATTTTTATGGTTTCAGGTTTCACACATAGGTCTTTATCCATGTTGGATTTATTTTTGTGTATATTGTAAGAAGGTGGTCCATTGTTGGTCTTGTTTGGTTTTGCAGGTTGCTGTCTAGTTTTTTCCAAAACCATATGTTGAGGAGATTCTTTTTAAGTGTATGTATTTATTTTTTAGAGACAGAGATAATGCAGAAGGGGGCAGAGAGAAATGGGGATTGAGAATCCCACACATGCTCTGCACTGCCCTGAGAGTGTCCCAAGACTATCTTTTTTTTTCCATTGGATATACTTTCCTGCTTTATTGAGAATTAATTGACCATATAGGTTTGAGTTCATTTCTGGGTTTCCGTTCTATTGATCTCTGCGTCTGTGTTGTTGTTGTTGATGTTGTTGTTTTTTGCCAGTACCATACTGTTCTGTTCAGTACAGCTTTTTAATATAACCTGATGTCTGGAATTGTGATGCCTCCAGCTTTAGTTTTCTTCTTCAATTTTGTTTTTGCTGTTTGGAGTCTTTGTCGTTCCATACAAATCTTGGAATTATATGTTGTAGTTCTGTAACAAATGTTTTTGTTAATGTGATAGGGATTTCATTACATATGTAGATTGTTTTGAGGAGTGTAGACATTTTAACAGTATTTTTGCTTCCCATCCATGAGGGTGGAATATATTTCCTTTTCTTTGCGTCCTCTTCCATTTCTTTCATCAGTGTTTTATAGCCTTTAGAGTACAGGTCTTTCACCTCTTTGGTTAGGTTCATTCTAGGTATCTTGGGGTATTTGGTGCACCTGTCAATAGGATTAATCCCTTACTTTCTCTTTCTGTTAATTCATACTCGTCTATAGAAATGCAATAGATTTCTGTACATTGATTTCTGTATATTGTGATTTGTGGAATTCATATATAAATCCTAGCAATTTTCATTGGAGTATTTCATGGTTTTTATAGAGAGCATCATGTCAGTTCCAAACAGTGAAAGTTCTACTTCTTCCTTGCCAATTTGGATGCCTCATTTCCTTTTTTGTCTGATTGCTGTGGCTAGGACTTCTTGTACTATGTGGAATAATAGTGGTGACGGGTCATCCCTGTCTTGTCCCTGACCTTGGAGGACACACTTTCAATTTTTCCCCATTGAGGATGAGCTGAGCTGTGGCTTTTTCCTAGGTGACCTTTATATGTGTAGGTAGGTTTAGCCCAAGTCTACTTTGCTGAGGGTTTTTATCATGAATGGATGTGACATTTTGTCAAATGGTTTTCCCGCATCTGAGGAAAGCATCCTATTGTTCTTATCATTTCTTCCAATACTGTGGTGCATCATGTTGATTGATCGGCGAATGTGGAGCCACCCTTGCAGCCCAAGAATATATCCCACTTGATTATGGTAAATGATTCTATTAATGTATTGTTGACTTTAATTTGAAGGTATTTTAATGAGAATTTCTGCATACATACTCTCAGGCTATTGGTCTGCAGTTTTATTTTAAATTTTTAAACTTTTTAAAAAATGTTTATTTCTTTCCTTAGATAGAGTACATAAAAGGGAGGGAGGGGCAGAGAGACAGAGAGAGAGAATCCTGGCCATGCTCCACACTGTCAATGCACTGTCCAATGTGGGACTGGAACCCACGCCCCGCAAGATAATGTCCTAATCCAAAATTAAGACCTGGACAGTAAACCGACTGAGCCACACAGGCGCCCCGGCAGTTTTCGGTTTTAGTGGAGGCTTTATCTGGGTTTGGTATCAGGGTAATGATGGCCTCATAAGATGAATTTGTAAGTTTTTCTTCTTTTTTATTTTTTGTAATCATTCGAGGAGAATACATATTACCTCTTCCTTAAATGGATGGTAGAATTAATCAGTGAAGCCCTCTGCCCTGAACTCTTGTATTGGGGGGAGATTTTTTTTTTCTTATTGATTTGATTTCTTTCTGTTTTCAGATTTTATGTATCTTCCTGTTTCAGTTTTGTTAGTTTTTGTGTTTCTAGGAATTTGTCCATTTTCCTCCGAGTGTCCAATTTGTTGCATATAGTTTTTCATAATATTATCTTCTAACTGTATTTTTGTAGTGTTGACTGTTGTTTCTCCTTTCTTATTTGTGATTTTATGTATTTGAGTCCTTTCTCTCTTCTTTGTGAAAACTCTGCCTAGGAGGTTTTCATGTTGATTACTGTTTTCAAGGAACCAGCCCCTTGTTTCATTGATTTGGTTTAGTGTCTTTTGGGTTTGTATATCCCTCATTTCTGCCTTAATCTCTATTATTTCCTTCCTTCTGCTGTTCTTCTCATTCCTTTAGTTGTAAGTTAGGAGGGTTTGAGATTTTTCTTGCTCTTTAAGGTAGGCTTGTATTGCTATATACTTCCATCTTAGATTGCTTTTGCTGCATTCCAAAAGTTTTTACCAGTGTATTTTCATTTTCATTAGTTTCAGTGTATTTTCTTATTGATTTCCTCTTTGACCCATTCATTTCATAACATGTTATTTAACCTCCCTTTATTTGTGGCCTTTCCCCCTGTGTGCGTGTGTGTGTGTGTGTGTGTGTGTGTGTGTGTGTGTGTATGATTGTGGTTAACTTCAAGTTTCCTAGCGTGTGGTCAGAAAAGATGCTTGGTCTGATCTCTGTCTTTAGGTACCTGTTGAGGCCTGATTTGTTACCTAGAATGTGATCATTTCTGGAGAATGCCCCATGTGCGCTTGAAAAGAATGTGTACTCTGCCATTTTAGTATGGAGTGTTCTGAATATATCTGTTAAACGCATCTGGTCCAGTGTGTCATTCAAAGCCATTGTTTCCTTGTTGATTTTCTGTTTAGAGGTTCTGTCCATTGATGTGACAGATGTGTTAAAGTCCTCTATTATCATTATATTATTATAAATTCTTTTATGGTTTTGTTAAATGCTTTTGATATTGGTGATTGCATATTGGGTGCATCAAAATTTACAATCATTGGGTCTTTTTGTTTGGTTGTCCCCTTTAGTATGAGATAGTGTCTATCTTTGTCTCTTGTTACAGCTTTATTTATTTTTTTAATGTAAGTCTTAGTTGACATATAGTGCATTCTCTGTTTCAGGAATAGAATCCAGTGATTCATCCCTTACATACAACACCCAGTACTCATGACAACAATTGCTCTCCTTAATACTCGTCCGCCATCTAGCCCAGCGCCGACACATCTCCCTCTATCAACCCTCACTTTTTTTCGCTATGGCTAAGAGACTCATGTGGTTTGTTACCACTCTTCTCTTTTCCTGCCCCCTTCCCATGTTTTCATCTGTTTTGTTTCTTAAATTCCACATGAGTGAAATCATATATGTGTCTTTCACTGATTGATATATTTCACTTAGCATAATACATTCTAGGTCCCTCCACATCATTGCAAGTGGCAGGGTTTCATTCTTTATGAAGCTGAGTTTCATTTCATTGTATATACGTATGTATATTTGTATGTATATATGAACATACACGTGAGTACATATGCATATGCACACACACACACACACACACACACACACACACAAGTTCTTTATACCTTCATCAGTTGATGGATACTTGGGCTTTCTCCATAGTATGGCTACTGTTGATAATGCTGCTATAAATATTGGGTGTATGCATTTTACTACTAGGTATTGACCCAAAGGGTACCAAACTACACTCTCGGTTTTGAAGTTTATTTTGCCTAATATAAGTATTGATACTGGCTTTCTTTTACATTATTGTCATGATAAACGTTTTTCATTCCCTCCTTTTAAATCTGCAGGTGACATATGTCCAAATAACACTTTGTAGGCAGCATCTAGATAGGTCTTGTTTTGTTTTTGTTTTTGTTTTTGTTTCTTTCTTTTTTTTTCTGTCCATTCTGACACCCTATCTTTGTCTTTTGATTGGAGCATGTAGTCGATTTACATTCAGAGTAATTATTGATAGGTATATATTTAGTGACATTCTACTAGTTGTTTTCCATTGTTTCTTGATATTTTCTCTGATCCTTTCTTGTCTGTAACACTTTTGGTCTTTCATTTCCACTCCAAGAGTCTGATTTAAATATTCTTTTCTTTTGACTGGTAGTACATTTCTTTACTTATTTTTATATTTCTTCTTCGTTAAAATTTAAGCCCCAGTTAGTTACCTTATAGTGGAATACAGTTTCAGGATTAGAATTTAGTGATCCATCAGTTACAAAATATATCCAGTACTCATTCCAAGTGCCCCCCCCCCGGGTGCCCATCACCTATTTAGCCCACATCCCTATTCAGAAACCTTCCTGGAGTCCTGAGCTTCTTCCCTCTATTTAACAGTTTCTTATCGTTTGATTCCCTCTCTGTATCTTATTTTTGCTTTCCTTTCACTATGTTCATCAGTGTATTAAATTCCACAGATGAGAGAAATCATATGATGTGTGTCTTTCTCTGACATATTATGGTTAGCATAATAAAGTCTGGTTCCATCCACCTTGTTGCAAATAGCAAGATTCCACTCTTTTTGATTGCCGAGTAATATTCCACTGTATGAATATACCACATCTTCGTTATCCATTCATCTCTCAATGGTCATTTGGGCTCTTTGCATAATTTAGCTATTGTTGATAATCCTGCTATAAACATTGGAGTGCATGTGCCTCTTCGAGTCAGCATTAGTGTGTCCTTTGGATAAATGCCTTAGTGCAATTGCTGGGTTGTAGTGTAGTTCTCTTATTGTTTCTTGTAACGAATCTCCATACTATTTTCCAGAATGGCTACACCACTTTGCATTCCCACCAGCATTGCAAAAGAGTTCCCTTTCTCTGCATTCTTGCCAACATCTGTCGTTTCCTGAGATGTTAATTTTAGCCATTCTGATAGGTGTGAGGGGATATCTCATTGTGGTTTTGATTTGTATTTCACTTATGATGAATGAGGTTGAGCATCTTTTCATGGTATGACCAATCTGGATGTGATCTTGTTAAAGTGTCTCTTCATGTCTTTTGCCCATTTCTTCACTGGGTTATTTGGTTTTTGGGTGTTGAGTGTGATATATTCTAGATCTGGAAGAATGCTGATGTTATTTTGATAGGAATTACATTGAATTTGTCCATTGTTTTGGGTAGTATTGATATTTTAACAATATTTGTTCTTCCAATCCATGAGATGGGCTGTTTTTCCATTTCTTTGTGTCTTCTTCAACTTCTTTCATAGATGTTGTATGGTTTGTTCTTTTATTTTTTTAATGTTTATTTATTTTTAAGAGAGTGAGCGAGTGAGCAAGAGCCCGTGAGCAGGGGAAAGGCAGAGATAGGGAGACACAGAATCTGAAGCAGGCTCCAAGCTCCAAGCTGTCAGCACAGAGCCTGTCACAGGACTCAAACCCACAAACGTGGGATCATGTCCTGAACTGAGGTCGGCACTTAACCGACTGAGCCACCCAGGCACCCCTCTATTGTTTGAATGTACTGATCTTTTACCTCTTTGGTTAGATTTACCCCTGGGTATTTTATGCATTTCTGTGCAGTTGTAAATTAGATCAATTCCTTAACTTTCTTTCTGTTGATTCATTATTGGGGTATAGAAAGGCAATCAACTTCTGTATATTGATTTTATATTCTGAGACTTTCCTGAATTCCTGTATCAGTCCTAGAAGTTTTTTGGTGGAGTCGTTTGGATTTTCCACGGAGAGTATCATATCTGTGAGGAGGGAAATTTTGACCCCTCCTTGCCAACTTGGACACCTTGTAATTCTTTTTGTTGTCTGATTGCTGAGGCTAGGACTTTCAACAGAATGGTGAATAACAGTGTTGAGAATGGACATCCCTGTCGTGTTCCTGACCTTAGGGGGAAAGCTCTCAGTTTTCCGCATTGAAGATATTATTAGCTGTGGGACTTTCGTATCTGGACATTCTCACATTGAGCCACGACCCTTCCATCCCTCCTTTCATGAGGTGTTTTTTTCCATCAAGAAAGGATGCTGCTGCGTTTTGTCAAATGTTTATTCTGCAACTATTGAGAGGATCATGTGGTTGTTATCCTTTCTTTTATCAACGTGATATATCACATCAGTTGATTTGCAGATATTGAGTCGGTTGTGCATCCCAGGAATAAAATCCACTTCATTGTGCTGAATAATTCTTTTAATGTATTGTTGAATCCAGTTTGCCACTCTTTGTTGAGATTTTTTGCATCCATGGCCATCAGGGAAATTTGTCTCTAGTTTTCCTTTATAGTGGGGTCTTTGTTCAGTTCGGACTCAAGGCCATGCTGGCCTCATAGAATGAGTTTGGAAGTGTTCCCTCCATTTTTCTGCCCATGACCTTATCTTGTTCTTTCATTTGGGATGCCTCCCTCTTGTGTTGGAATTTTTGGTTGAGTATTTGCCATCTCTGTGTTACCAAAGCTCATTGTGTTACCTGCCTATGAGTTGAATGGTTTTATGAAGAGGAGGTCATCCAATGTCCAGGGCCTGGCACATCACGGAGTGTCTGTGGTGTGTGTCGCATGCACTATTTTTTGTGTTCTGGCTGCACTATCCTTCAGCTCAGTTGTATGGGAAAGGTAGGGTCCTTGGCTAGAATGTGGTGAGTCTTACCGAGGTCGCAACTGGGATCCCTGGAAACTGCAGTACAGTCAGAACTGGGTTCACTGCATGGTGCAGCACGCGGGCACTGGGTTCACTGGAGGGGGCAGTGCCACGGGCACTGGTTTCACTGGAGGCTGCAGTGTCGCGGGCAGTGGGTTCACTGCAGGCTGCAGTGCCGCAGGCACAGGGTTCACTGGAGGGTGCAGTGTTGTGGGCAGTGGGTTCACTGGACACTGCAGTGCTGCGGGCCGTGGGTTCAAAACAGGTTGCAGTGCCACGGTAACTGGGTTCACTGGAGTGTGCAGTGCCGCGGGTTCTGGGTTCAGTGGAGGTTTCAGTGCTGTGAGCACTGGGCTCACTGCATGCTGCAGTGCTACGGGCATGGGGTTCACTGCAGGCTGCAGGCCGTGAGCACAGGGTTCACTGCAAACTGCCATTCCAACAGCACTGTGTTCACTGGAGGCTGCAGTGCCATGGACACTGGGCTCACTGGAGGATGTAGTGCCACAGGCACTGGGCTCACTGCAGGATGCAGTGCCGCGGGGACTGGGTTCATGGCAGGCTGCAGTGCTGCGGGATCTGGGTTCACTGGATGGTGCAGTGCTGCGGTCACTGTGTTAACTGGAGGGTGCAGTGCACTCAGGACAGGCTTCACTGGAGGCTGCAGTGCCACGGACACTGGGTTCACTGGAGGGCGCAGTGCCACGGGGTCACGGTTCACTGGAGGCTGCAGGGCTGCGGGCACTGGGTTCACTGCAGGAGGCAGTGCACCAGTCACTGAGATAACTGGAAGCTGCAGTGCTGCAGGCACTGGGTTCACTGCAGGCTACAGTGCCTCGAGCTCTGGGTTCACTGTAGACTGCAGTGACACGGGCACTGGGTTCGCTGGAGGGTTCAGTGGGATAGGCACTGCCTTCACTGGAGGGTGCAGTTCCGTGGGCAGTGGGTTCACTGGAGGCTGCAGTGCAATGGGAACTGGCTTCACTGGATGGTGCAGTGCCGCGGGCACTGGGTTCACTGCAGGCTGCAGTGCACTGGTCACTGAGATAACCGGAAGCTGCAGCGCTGCGGGCACTGGGGTCACTGGAGGAAGCAGTGCGTCAGGCACTGACTTCACTGTAGGCTGCAGTGACACGGACACTGGGTTCACTTGAGGCTGCAGTGCCGCGGGCACTGGGTTCACTGCAGGCTGCAGGGCCTCAGGCACTGTGTTCACTGCAGACTGCAGTGCCGCGGGCAGTGGGGTCACTGGAGGGTGCAATGCCATGGGCTCTTGGTTCACTGGAGGGTGTAGTGTCGCGGGCAGTGGGTTCACTGGAGGCTGCAGTTCCGCGGGCAGTGGGTTCACAGCAGGCTGCATTGCCACAGGTACTGGGTTCACTGGAGGGTGCAGTGCCGTGGGCACTGGGTTCACTGGAGGCTGCAGTGCCGTGGGAACTGGGTTCACTGGAGGCTGCAGTGCTTAGGGCCCTTGATTCACTGGGGGTGAAGTGCCGCAGGCACTGCGTTCACAGGAGGGTGCAGTGCAGCACACTGCCTTCACTGAAAGCTCCAGTGCCGTGGGCAGTAGGTTCATAGGAGGCTTCAGTGCAGTGGGAACGGGGTTCACTAGAGGCTGCAGTGCCGCAGGCACTGGGTTCACTTCCAGCTGCAGTGCACTGGTCACTGAGATAACTGGAAGCTGCCATTCTGTGGGCACTGGGGTCACTGGAGGATGCAGTGCGTTGGGCACTAGCTTCACGGAGGCTGCAGTGCCACGGGCACTACGTTCACTGGAGAAATCTGTGTCGTGGTCACTGGGTTCACTGGAAGCTGCCATGTCGTGTTCACTCGGTTCACTGGAGGCTCCAGTGCCACGGGCACTGGGTTCACTGGATGATGCAGTGCCACAGGCACTGTGTTCACTGGAGGATGCACTGCTGCGGGCACTGGTTTCACTTGCGGCTGCAGTGCCACGGGCCCTGGGTTTACTGGAGGCACCAGTGCCGCTAGCACTAGGTTCACTGGAGGATGCAGTGCCACGGGCCTTGTTTTCACTGGAGTGCAGACATCAGGCACTGAGATTGACGAATTCAGTCACTCGGAGTAACCACAGACACTGAGTGTGACTTTGACTTCATTCACTGGGAGTGACTATGACATCAGTCACTGGGAGTAACTTGACTTCAGTCAGTGGGAGTGACGTCAGGATTGACTTCAGTCACTGGGAGTTACTCCGAGAGTGACTTCCGTCAGTGGGAGTGACTTCAGTCATTGGGGTTGAGTGACTTCAGTCACTGGGCATGACCTCAGGCACTGGGCATGCCTGTGCCCTTCAGGCAGAGGGCTAGCCTTCAGGCACAGGGTGAGAATTCAGGCAAGGGGCGTGCCTTCAGGCAAGGGGCGTGCCTTCCAGCACTAGGCGGGGCTTCATGCATGGGGCAAGGCTTCAGGCACGGGGCTTGCCTTCAGCCACAGGCCTTGCCTTCAGGCACGGGGCTTGAGTACAGGCACCGGGCTTGAGTACAGGCACCTGGAGCTGTTTCAGGCAAGAGGCATGCCTTCAGGAACAGGGAGCGGCTTCAAGCACAGGGCGCTACTTCAGGCACGGGGCGCCTCTGTGCTCTTCAGGCACAGGGTGCACCAAAAGGCACTGGGCTCGCCATCAGGCACAGGGCGAACTCAGGCAAGGGGTGCGCTGTCACCCTTGGTGTGCGCCCTCAGCGAGTGCCTGTGCCTTTCAGGCAAAGGGAGTGCCTTCAGGAACGGGGTGTGCATTCAGGACTGGTAAGTGGCTTCAGGAACTGGAGGCTCTGTGCTGCGAGCACTGGGTCCTGGAGGCTCGCTGCTGTGAGCAATGGGGCCTGGAGTCTCGGTGCTGCAAGCATCGGGGCCTGGAGGCTGGGTGCTGCGAGCTCCAGGGCCTGGAGGCATGGTGCTGCGAGCACAGAGACTGGAGGGGCTGCTTGGGATTCTGTGCCTCCCTCTCTGTCCTTCCACAGGAGGCTCTGTGGTGAGAGCACAGAGCCTGGAAGCTTCATGGGATTCTGTGTCTCCCTCTGTCTCTATTCTTCCCCGGGAGTTTCTGTGCTGAGACCACAGTGCCTGGAGGCTGCTTGGAATTCTGTGTCTGGCTCTCTCTGTCCTTCCCCTGCAATACCTTCAGGCACCGGGAGTGCCGACTGCAGGCACTGGCAGTGAAGACTTCAGGCACTGGGTGTGACGACTGCAGTCACTGGGAGTAACTGCAGACACTAAGTGTGACTTTGACTTTAGTCACTGGGACTATGACATCAGTCACTGGGAGTGGCTTTGACTTCAGTCCCTGGGAGTGATGTCAGCAGTGACTTCATTCACTGGGAGTGACATCGGGAGTGGCTTCCGTCACTGGGAGTGACTTTGGGACAGGCCTCCGTCAATTTGAGTGACTTTGGGAGTAACTTCCTTCCCTGGGAGTGACTTTGACTTCAGTCACTGGGAGTGACATTGGGAGTGACTTCATTCACTGGGCATGACTTCAGTCATTGGGGGTGACTGACTTCAGTCACTGGGCATGCCTGTGCCATTCAGGCATGGCGCAAGACTTCAGGCCTGGGACGTGCCTTCAGGCAAGGGCTGTGCCTTCAGGCACTGGGTGGGGTTTCATGCGTGTGGGGAGGCTTCAGGCATGGGGATTTCCTTCAGGCACCAGCCTTGCCTTCAGGCAAGGGGCTTGAGTACAGGCAAGTGGAGCTGTTTCAGGCAAGAGGCATGCCTTCAGGAATAGGGTGTGGCTTCAGGCACAGGGAGCATTTTCAGGCACGGTGCACACCTTCAACCATGGGGCTTGTCTTCAGGCACTGGGAGCACATTCAGGTACAGTGAGCGGCTTCATGCACAGGGCGCGACATCAGGCATGGGGAGCCTCTATGCACTTCAGGCACAGCGTGAGCTGACAGGCACTGGGCTAGCCATCAGGCACAGGGTGCGCTCAGGCAACGGGTACGCCATCAGGCACGGGCAAGCCTTCACAGAGTGCCTGTGCCCTTGAGTCAAGGGGAGCGCCTTCAGGCATGGCACTTACCTTCAGGCAATGGGAGCTTCTTCAGGCATGGGGCACGGCTTAAGGCACGGCGAGCTCCTGTGCCATTCAGGCCAGGGGAGCACATGTGCCTTTCCACAAGGGACACCCCATCATGCGCAGGGCACTCAAGGAGACACAGAGAATGCCCTCTGGCAGGGGTGCACCCTCAGAGAGTGCCTATGCCATTCAGGCAAAGGGAGTGCCTTCAGGCACGGGGAGTGCCTTCAGACATGGTGAGTGGCGTCAGGAACTGGAGGGTCTGTGCCGCGAGCACAGAGCCTAGAGGCTCTGTGCCGTGAGCACTGGGGTACTGGAGGCTGCACTGCCGAGGTCATGGGGCACTGGAGGCTTCAGTGCCGATGCCACTGGATTCACTGGAGGATCCATTGCTGCAGGCACTGGGTTCACAGGAGGCTGAAGACCGCGGGCACTGGGTTCACTGGGGCTGCAGTGCCTCACGCATTGTGTTCACTGGATGCTGCAGTGCAATGGGCACTGTGTTCACTGGACGAAGCAGTGCCACAGGCACTGGGTTCACTGGAGGGTGCAGTGCTGTGGACACTGGCTTCACTGGTGGCTGAAGTGCCATAGGCACGGGGTTGGTTAGGGGCTGCAGTGCTGCGGGCGCTGCGTTCACTGGAGGATGCAGTGCCGCAGGCACTGTGTGCATTACAGGCTGCAGTGCCCCGTGCACTGGGTTCACTGCAGGATGCATTGCCGCGGGCACATTGTTCACTGGAGGCTGCAGTGTTGTGGGCACTGGGTTCACTGGAGGGTGAAGTGCCGCAGGCACTGCGTTCACTGGAGGGTGCAGTGCAGCGGGCGTTGCCTTCACTGGAAGCTGCAGGGCCGCGGGCAGTGGGTTCACTGGAGGCTGCAGTGCCACGGGCACTGGGATCACTGCAGGCTGTAGAGCACCAGTCAATGAGATAAGTGGAAGCTGCAGTGCTGCAGGCACTGGGGTTACTGGAGGATGCAGTGCGAACCTTATGGGTTTTCCCTCATAGGTACCTGTTAACTTTTGTTTTCTTGCTGTGAAAATTTTTCTTTATCACGACATTTTTGGTTTTAATTACTATACGACTTGGTGTGGATCTGCTTCTTTTGAATATACTGGGGATTCTTTGTGCCTCCTGCTCTGGATCTGTTTCCTTCCCCGCATTAGAGAAGTTTTCATTTATTGTGTCTTTAAATAAATTTTTGGATTCTATTTCTCAGAGTTCTGAGAATGAGAAATAGGACAGAAAAGACCTATTGAAGGTTCTCTGATGAGTCACTGGATTTGCATGCGTGGAGGACAGATTTGAGACTCAAATGACCAACCTACCTTTAACTTCTAAGAAATAGAAGCAAACAACAATCTATGCCCAATGTTCTCAAAAGGGGAAAATTAATCCATATGAGAGTGGAAACCAATGAAACAGACCATGAAATCAATAGAAAATATGAAGAAGATCAACAGCGGGTTTTTAGAAGAGTGAAACAAAATTGTCAGGACTATACATAGACTATGCTAAGACATAAAGAGGACCAAATTCAAAAGAATTATACATAAAAGAGAAGATATTATACCTTATACCAAAGAAACATAAAGCAGACAAAGTGGCAACTATGGCCAAATTAGAGTACAGAAAACTACCTACCTAGAAGAAATGGATAGGTTCTTAGAAACACACAACCTACCAAGATTGTATCAGGAAGATATAGAAGGTTTGCACAGACCCATTAAAGGAAGACTGTATCAATACAAGAAGATAACCAATGTAAGTAAATTGAATCAGTAATCGATGTTCTTCCAAGGCAGAAAACCCCAGGACCAAGTGGATTCATTGGTGAATTTAACCAAACGTTTGTAGAAGAACTAACAGCAGTCCTCTCACTGATTCAAAAGGAATGAACACCACCAAACTCATTTCATGAGACTGGAATTACCCTGGTAGGAAGCCAGAAAGGATACTACCTGAACAGAAATCTATAGGCCAGTATCCCCGTGATGAATATAGATGAATAATTCCCAATAATGTACAGACAAACCAAATTCAGGATCACATGAAAAGGATCATTGACCGTGATGAAGGGTTTTTTCCCTGTAAAGGCAGGATGTTTCAGAAATGCAAATCAATAAATGTGACCCCTCACATAATTGAATGAAATAAAAATCAACCAGAAACCAGACTCTTAACTATAAATAACAAATGGAGGGTTACTATAAGTGAGGTGGGCAGGGGCATGCGTTAAATGGGTGATGGGCTATGGAGGGCGCTAGCAGTGAGGATCACTGGCTGTTGTATGTAAGTGATGGATGATTACATTCTATACCTGAAATTAACATACACTGTATGTTAACCAATTAGAATTTAAATAAAAACTTGAAAGAATAAATAAGAAATGCATACATAAATCTAAACTAAATAAATACATTTTATTTTATTTTATTTTTAATATATGAAGATTATTGTCAAATTGGTTTCCGTACAACACCCAATGCTCATCCCATAATGTGCCCTCCTCAATACCCATCACTCACCCTCCCCTAACTCCCACCCCCCATCAACCCTCTGTTTGTTCTCAGTTTTTAAGAGTCTCTTATGCTTTGGCTCTCTCCCACTCTAACCTCTTTTTTTTTTCCTTCCCCTCCCCCATGGGTTTCTGTTAAGTTTCTTAGGATCTACATAAGTGTGAAACCATATGGTATCCGTCTTTCTCTGTGTGGCTTATTTCACTTAGCATCACACTCTCCAGTTCCATCCATGTTGCTACAAAGAGACATATTTCATTTTTTCTCATTGCCACGTAGTACTCCATTGTGTATATAAACCACAATTTCTTTATCCATTCGTCAGTTAATGGACATTTAGGTTCTTTCAAAAATTTGGCCATTGTTGAGAGTGCTGCTATAAACATTGGGGTACACGTGCCCCTATGCATCAGTACTCCTGTATCCCTTGGATAAATTCCTAGCAGTGCTATTGCTGGGTCATAGGGTAGGTCTATTTTTAATTTTTTGAGGACCTCCACACTGTTTTCCAGAGTCGCTGCACCAATTTGTACTCCCACCAAGAGTGCAAGAGGGTTCCCGTTTCTCCACATCCTCGCCAGCATCTATAGTCTCCTGATTTGTTCATTTTGGCCACTCTGACTGGCGTGAGGTGATACCTGAGTGTGGTTTTGATTTGTATTTCCCTGATAAGGAGCGACGCTGAACATCTTTTCATGTGCTTGTTGGCCATCCGGATGTCTTCTTTAGAGAAGTGTCTATTCATGTTTTCTGCCCATTTCTTCACTGGGTTATTTGTTTTTCGGGTGTGGAGTTTGGTGAGCTCTTTATAGATTTTGGATACTACCCCTTTGTTCGATATGTCATTTGCAAATATCTTTTCCCGTTCCGTTGGTTGCCTTTTAGTTTTGTTGGTTGTTTCCTTTGCTGTGCAGAAAATTTTTATCTTCATAAGGTCCCAGTAGTTCGTTTTTGCTTTTAATTCCCTTGCCTTTGGGGATGTGTCAAGTAAGAAATTGCTACAGCTGAGGTCAGAGAGGTCTTTTCCTGCTTTCTCCTCTAGGGTTTGGATGGTTTCCTGTCTCACATTCAGATCCTTTATCCATTTTGAGTTTATTTTTGTGAATGGTGTGAGTGAGAAAGTGGTCTAGTTTCAATCTTCTGCATGTTGCTGTCCAGTTCTCCCAGCACCATTTGTTAAAGAGACTGTCTTTTTTCCATTGGATAATCTTTCCTGCTTTGTCAAAGATTAGTTGACCATACGTTTACAATAGCATCAAAAACAATAAAATTTATTGGAATACAGATACAATGTCCATACTACTCAAAGCCTTCTAGAGATTCAGTGCTATCTCTATCAAAACTCCGATGCAATTTTTATGCAATTAGAAACACATTTCATCAAATGTATTTGGAACCACAAAAAGACCGTAAGTATCCAGTGCAAGAAAGGACAAAATAGGAGGCATCACACTTATTGATTTCAAGCTTCATTCTAACACATATAAGTCAGTTATGTCACTGGCATAAGCACACACATAAGACAATGGAACGGAAATTGAGAACCCAATCTAAACCCATGCATGCACGGTCAACTAGTATTTGACAACGGAGTCAAAAATACACAGTGGAGAAGAATAGTCTCTTGAATAACTGGTGCTGGGAAAATTGGATATTCACATGTATAAGAATAAAGGTTAGCACCATATGTTACACCACTCCCTAGAGAGTGAAAGGAAGAAACATAGAGAGATGTGGTTAGAGAGAAACAGTGACAAAGAGGAAGTACAAAGAGGAAGGTAGACACCTGCTCGAGGTATGTGGATGGCGTTAGATGCGTCAGGGGAGAGGGGATGTATGAGGTGGCTCTGAGTGCTGGGGAAGAAAGGGCTTGTATCATGGGCACCAGAGTTCCATGACCCCAAGACTCCAACATCCCTGGGTCCAAGCTCTGCAGAAGCCGTTGGAATTGAACAGATGGGTATCCCTCATTTCTTCTGGAATTGTGAGGCTCAGCCTCATGTTGTGTCATGGAGAGGGATGTCTTGAGGGAGATTGTGCTGCTCTTTGGCAGGTATACTCCAAGTCTGCCCTGTGGGGAGGTGTCCTGGGCCATCTCTCTCACTGCCCCAGGCCCTGTTGGATTTCCCCTCTCCCCCACCAGCTGGCCTTCCTCAAGTTCTGAACCCAGGCATCAGGCATCATGTTGTCCCCAGGTCCTGAAGTCTGTACCTGGCAGAGGTGGACTGCTGATATTGATTAAAAAAATTGACAATAAGTCCATATCCTCCCTCTGGGACTAGCGGTGTGCATCCCAATCGGGGGTTGCTATCCTCCTGTCCACAAGTAATCTGAGGATTCCAGAAGGTAGGTGAACACTGTAAAACACTCTAGTCTTCTCTTACATCAAATTCAAAGACATTTTCTTGTCCCAGCTTTCTTTTAATGCTGAAGAGATGGCAATTAGTAATTGAAGGCATAATGGTCCTACAGGATATTTACCTATATGACTGGTGGACATTATTTCATCCAAGCGTGTCCCTAAAGCACGTTTCATTGGAAATATTAGCCAAGGATACACACTGTAAATTCACAACTGATTCACAGCTCCCTGTAAGTTTCATTCTGACCTTGTCACATATGTGTCATCAAAGATATTATTAGTGACTTTTCAGATAAGCTCCCCACATCAAGATGGTGATGTTAGAGAATCTGGTATAAATGGAAATTCACAGGTTCCAAATTAGGAATTATTTTTCATTTTTAATGTTTCTTTTTTCTTTTTTTGAGAGAGCCCGAGCTGGGGAGGGGGGAGAGAGTGGGAGATACCGAATCTGAGGCAGGCTCGAGGCTCTGAGCTCTCAGGACAGAGCCTGGCGCGGGGCTCAAACTCATGGACTGCAAGATCACGACTTGCGTCAAAGTCGGACGCTTCACCGACTAAGCCACCCAAGCGCCCCAGGAATGATAGTTTATTGGCAAAGAAGGAGAAATT
This sequence comes from Prionailurus bengalensis, assembly GCF_016509475.1. Classification (NCBI taxonomy): domain Eukaryota; kingdom Metazoa; phylum Chordata; class Mammalia; order Carnivora; family Felidae; genus Prionailurus; species Prionailurus bengalensis. The sequence continues at coordinate 44,251 of NW_025091161.1, forward strand.
AAAAATAGTGTAAAGGATGTCTATTTTTAATTGAAATATTGTTCACACATTTGTTGTATGAGTTTTAGGCATACATTGTAGTCATTCCATATGTCTATGAATTATATTGTACTTGAGCACAACTGTAGCTATCCTGTGAAAGCATGCAACAGTATTACAGAATTGATTCCATTACATTGGCTGTCCCTTATATCCCTAGGACTCATTCATTCCATAGCTGACGCCAGTATCTCTCTCAAAGGTGTTCATTCTTTATCTAACCTAAGTATTTTGGTGGTAAACACAATTACCACTTGCTCAGCAAGTGTAAATTGGTGGTCTATTTTTCTGTGAACATTGCTTAAAACATTACAAATGATGTCATTACGTTAATAAAGTCGGTTTCATTCTTCACTCACAAGAAAGGAGAAGGAAAAGATTTCTCTGTGTCCCAGGCCCTGTCATTAAAACCTTTCCCACTGTGGAGAACAGGTTTAGTTGCCCAGGCACCTTCAGTGTCTCAGCTGAGCAACCAGGGCCTTCCACATTGCAAAAATACCCATGATGGCCAACAGAGAGAGCTCAAACACCACAGACCCGGAGAGGCGGGTTCCTCTGCCCAGGCAGTGATGGCCACCAGAGGGCGCACCATCGGCTTTTCTGACCCAGGGCACCTGAGAGCAGGAAGGGCTTTGATTGCTCCCAGAGTACTCAGGGCCTCTTCAGCTGCCTGAGTACAGAGAGCAGAGCTGCATTTCCAGCAGGTTGTGCCGCCCACCCCAGGGGAGATCTTGGGAGCTTTGTAGCAACTTGGCATCTCCTGAGTCGCCAGAGAGAATTTGTCTTATCGTACTGAGTGCTGAGGAGTGGGCTCTGGGTGGCTTCCCTGGGCAAGCTGGTTGCTGAGCTGCACAGGTCCTTGCGCTTTCTGGGCTGTTCCCGTGTTTCATTCCTCCCCTTCCCGGACAGTATTTGAACAAGACATATTTTACTAAAGGTCTCGTGGATTGCGGAGTCCCACGACATCACCTCATCGATGCAGTCGATGGTTTGTTGTTCCAGATTCAGGCTTGTTTCCGGGAAGAAACCCTGACAGAAATTCAGAAGAACAAGAGCTGCATTCCGTTAGGACATGAATACATGAAATGCTCGTCTTGGGAACTCCTAGAAGAATGAGCTGGGACCCACTTTCCAAGTCCTGCTGGAACCAGTGACCGAGGTAAGGGCACAAACTGTCCCCCACATCATACATGCCTTTTAAAAAGTTTCATGGTTATTTTTCCAACCTAATTAAGTGATTGCAAACTACAGAAAACCTGGTAGGTACCTGTCATTAACGTACGTTATCTTGAATTTAAATTGCAGTGAGTAAAGATACAGTGTAGTATTAGTTTCAGGTGTAAAATATAGAGCAACCCTTCCACACGTCATCCGGTGCTCATCCCAGGTGCACTTCTTAATCCCCAGCAGCTGTTTCACCCATTCCCCACCTTGCTCTGGAAGCCCTCAGTTTGTTTCCTAGTTAAAAGTCTGTTTGTCACTGTCTCCTCCCCGCCCCCCCCCCACTTTGTTTTGTTTTATATCCATGTGTTAGTGAAATCATCTGGTATTTGTCTTTGTCTGAAAGGCTTATTTCACCCAGGATAACATTCTCTTGCTCCATCCAGCTCATGGCAAATGACAAGATTTCATGTTTTTACGGCCTAATAATATTACATTCCATAGACCACATCTCAATTTATTCATCAGTTGATGGATGCTTGGATAGTTTCTGTAATTTGGCTGTTGTAGAAAATGCTGCTGGAAACATCATGGTGCATGTATCCCTTTGAAGATTTTGTATTCTTTGTGGAAATACCTTGTAGTGAAATTGCTGGATCATAAGTTACTTCCATTTCCAGTTGTTGTGTTTTTTTTTTAGAAATCTCCATAATGTTTTCCAGACTGGCTGCACCAGTTTGCCTTCTTACCCACAGTGCAAGAGGGTTATTCTTTCCCCACATCCTTGGCAACACCTGCTGTGTCATCCTTCATTGATTTTCGTCATTGTGACAGATGTGATGTGTTATCTCATTGTACTTTTGAATTGTATTTGCCTGAAGATCAGTATTGTTGAGTATTTTTTCATGTATCTCTTGGCCAGGTATATGTCTTCCTTCAGGAAATGTCCATTTTTGTCTTCTGCCCATTTTTAATCAGATTTTTCATTTTTTGGGTGCTGTATAACTGTATATATTTTGGGCACTAACCCTTTATCTGATGTCGTTTGCAAATATCATTCTGTAGGTGTGTTAGTTTTGTTGATTATTTCCTTGGTGATTGAAGGTTTTAATTTTTATGAAGTCTCATTATTTTTGCTTGTGTTTCCCTTACCTGTAGAGATATATCTGCAAAGATGTTTGTACAGGCAATGTTAAATAAGATACTACCCGTGTTATCCTCTGGGATTTTTATGGTTTCAGGTTTCACATATAGGTCTTTATCCGTTTTGGATTTATTTTTGTGTATGTTGTAAGAAAGTGGTCCATTGTTGTTTTTGTTTTGTTTTGCAGGATGCTGTCCATTTTTTCCAAAACCATTTGTTGAGGAGCCTTTTTTTTAAGTTTATTTATTTATTTTCGAGAGAGAGAGAGAGAGAGAGCATGCAGAAGAGGGGCAGAGAGAAATGGAGACAGAGAATCCCACGCATGCTCTGCACTGCCCTGAGATCATAACCTGAGCTGAATTCACAATCACGCTTTGTTGACTGAGCCACCCCTGTGTCCCAAGACTATCTTTTTTCCCATTGGATGTTCTTTCCTGCTTTGTTGAGAATTAATTGACCATATAGGTGTGAGTTCATTTCTGCATTTCTATTCTATTGATCTATGCCTCTGTGTGTTGTTGTTGTGGTGGTGGTGGTGGTGGTTGTTCTTTTGCCAGTTCCACTGTTTTGATCAGTATAGCTTTGTAATATAACCTAAAGTCTGGAATTGTGATGTCTCCAACTTTGCTTTTCTTCTTCCAGTTTGTTTTGGCTGTTTGGGGACTTTTGTCATTCCATACAAATTTTGAGATTATTTGTTCTTGTTCTGTCACAAATGTTTTTGTTAGTGTGATAGGGATTTCATTATATGTGTAGATTGTTTTGAGGAGTGTAGCCATTTTAACAGTATTTTGTGCTTCCCATCCATGAACATGAAATGTATTCCATTTCTTTGTGTCCTCTTCCATTTATTTCATCAGTGTTTCATAGCCTTTAGAGTACAGGTCTTTCACCTCTTTGGTTAGGTTTATTCCTGATTTCTTGTGGTATTTGTGAGCCTGTCAATGGGATCGATCCCTTACTTTCTCTCTGTGTTAATTCATGATTTGTGTTAGAAATTCAATACATCTTTGTTCCTTGGTTTCTGTATATTGTGACTTGTGGAATTCATATATCAATTCTAGCCGTTTTTAAGGGAATATTTCATGCTTTTTAGAGAACACATCATGTCAGTTCCAAATAGCGAAAGTGCTACTTCTTCCTTGCCGATTTGGATGCTTCTTATTTTTTTTTGTTGTCTGAGTGCTGTGGTTAGGGTTCCTGTACTATGTGCAATAACAGTGGTGAGAGGGGTCATGCCTGTTTTGTCCCTGACCTTGGAGGAAAATTTTTCAATTTTTCCCCATTGAGGATGAGATGAGCTGTGGGTTTTTCCTAGATGACCTTTATTATGTGCAGCAAGGTTGACTCTCAATGTACTTTGCTGAGGGGTTTTATCGTGAATGGATGTGATATTTTGTCAAATAGTTTTCCTGCATCTGTTGAAAGCATCAAATTGTTCTTATCCTTTCTTCTATTACTGTGGTGCAGCATGTTGATTGATCTGTGAATGTGGAACCACCCTTGCAGCCCAAGAATATATCCCACTTGATTATGGTAAATGATTCTATTAATGTATTGTTGACTTTAATTTGAAGGTATTTTAATAAGAATTTCTGCATACATAGTCATCAGGCTATTGGGCTGCAGTTTTATTTAAAAATTTTTTAAACATTTTTTAAATGTCTATTTCTTTCCTTTGAGTACATAAAAGTGAGGGAGGGGCTCAGAGATAAGGAGAGAGAGAATCCTGGCCATGCTCCACACTGTCATGGCAGGGTCCAACATGGGACTCGAACCCACGCACTGCAAGATAATGTCCTAGTCCAAAATTAAGAGTTGGACAGTAAACAGCCCGAGCCACACAGGCGCCCCACCAGTTTTCGGTTTTAGTGGAGGCTTTATCTGGTCTTGGTATCAGGGTAATGATGGCCTCATAAGATGAATTTGTAAGTTTTCCTTCTTTTTTATTTTTCATCATAATTCAAGGAGAATACATATTAGCTCTTTCTTAAATGGATGGTAGAATTCATCAGTTAAATCATCTGGCCCAGAAGTTTTGTGTTGGGGGGAGATTTTTGTTATTACTGATTTGATTTCTTTCTCTTTTCAGAATATATGTATCTTCCTGTTTCAGTTTTGGTAGTTTGTGTGTTTCTAGGAATTTGTCCATTTTTCTCAGAGTGTCCAATTTGTTGCATATAGTTGTTCATAATATTAACTTCTAACTGTATTTTTGTGGTGTGGACTGTTATTTCTCCTTTCTTATTTGTGATTTTATTTATTGGAGTCCTTTCTCTCTTCTTACTGAAAAGTCTGCCTAGAAGTTTTCATGTTGATTTCTGTTTTCAAAGAACCAGCCCCTGGTTTCATTGATTTGGTCTAGTGTCTTTTTGGTTTGAGTATCCCTTATTTCTGTCTGAATCTCTATTACTTCCTTCCTTCTGCTCTTGTTCTTCTGATATGTGACCTAGAATATGATCAACTCTGGAGAATGTCCCATGTGCGCTTGAAAAGAATATGTACTCTGCCATTTTAGTATGGAGTGTTCTAAATATATCTGTTAAACCCATCTGGCCCACTGTGTCATTCAAAGCCATTGTTTCCTTGTTGATTTTCTGTTTACAGCTTCTGTCCATTGATGTGAGCGATGTGTTAAAGTCCTCTACTATCGTTATATTATAAAAAATGAGTTCCTTTATGGTTGTTGTTAAATATTTTATATACTTGGTGATCGCATGTTGCGTGCATCAAAATTTATAATCATTGGATCTTCTTGTTTCATTGTCCCCTTTAGTATGAGATAGCGTCCGTCTTCATCTCTTGTTATACCTTTATTTATTTATTTATTTATTTACTTACTTACTTACTTACTTATTTATATTAATTTAAGTCATAGTTGACATATAGTGCACTCTCGGATTCGGGAGTAGAATTTGGTGATTCATCCCTTACATACAATACCCAGTGCTCATCCCAACAAGTGCTCTCCTTAATACTCATCCCACATCTAGCCCAGCCCTGACCCATTTCTCTCCATCAACCTTCGGTTTTTTTCTCTAACATTAAGAGACTCATGTGGTTTGTTACCACTCTTCTCGTTTCCTGCCCCCTTCCCATGTTTTCATCTGTTTTGTTTCTTCAATTCCACATGAGTGAAATCATATATTTGTCTTTCTCTGATTGACATATCTCACTTAGCATAATACATTATAGCTCCATCCACATCATTGGAAATGGCAAGATTTCATTCTTCTTGAAGTTGAGTTATATTTCTTTGTGTATACATATGTTTGTATATATGAACGTACACATATGTACATATGTATATATGCGTATACATACATACACACGCACACACACCACAAGTTCTTTATACCTTCATCAGTTGATGGATACTTGGGCTTTCTCTATAGTTTCGCTACTCTTGATAATGCTGCTATAAATACTGGGTTCATGAAATGTCACTATTAGGTATTTACCCAAAGTGTACCAAAAAAGAGTCTCGGTTTTAAAGGTTATTTTGCCTGATATAAGTATTGCTACTGGCTTTCTTTTAACATTATTGGCATAATAAATATTTCTTCATTCCCTCACTTCAAATCTGCAGGAGACTTAAGTCCAAATAAGGCTTTGTAGGCAGCTTCTAGATAGACATTGTTTTTTGTTTGTTTGTTTGTTTGCTTGTTTGTTTGTTTGTTTTGTCCATTCTGACGCCCTATCCAATGTCTTTTGATTGGAGCATTTAGTCCATTTATATTCCGGGTGATTATTGATAGGTATATATTTAGTGCCATTCTACTAGTTGTTATGCCATTGTTTTTTGATGTTTTCTCTGATCCTTTCTTGTCTGTAACACTTTTAGTCCTAGATTTCCACTCAAAGAGCCCGATTTAAATATTCTTTTCTTTTGACTGGTAGTACATTTCTTTACTTCTTTTTCATATTTCTTTTTTTTAATTTAAGCCCAAGTTAGTTACTTTATAGTGGAATACAGTTTCAGCAGTAGAATTTAGTGATCCATCAAGTACAAAATATACCCAATACTCATCCCAAGTGCGCCCGTAATGCCCATACCCATTTAGCTCATACTCCTATTCAGTAACCCTCCTGGAACCCTGAGTTTCTTCTCTGTATTTCAGAGTCTCTTATCGTTTGACTCCCTCTCTGTTTGTATCTTATTTTTGCTTTCCTTTCACTACGTTCATCAGTTGTATTAAATTCCACAGATGAGAGATATCATATTATGTTTGCCTTTCTCTGACATATTTTGCTTAGCATAATCAAGTCCGGTTCCATCCATGTTGTTTCAAATAGCAAGATTTCATTCTTTTTGACCGCCGAGTAGTATTCCATTGTATGAATATACCACATCTTCTTTATCCATTCATCTGTCAATGGTCATTTGCGCTCTTTGCATAATTTAGTTATTGTTGATAATGTTGCTATAAACATTGCAGTGCATGTGCCACTTGGACTCAGCGTTAGTGTATCCTTTGGATAAATACGTAGTAGTGCAATTGCTGGGGTCTAGTGTAGTTCTATTTTTAGTTTTTCTGACAAATCTCCATACTATTTCCAGAGTGGTTACACCACTTTGCATGCCCACCAGCATTTCAAAAGCGTTCCCTTTCTCTGCATCCTTGCTAACATCTGTCTTTTTCGGAGATGTGAATTTTAGCCATTCTGATAGGTGTGAGGGGATATCTCATTGTGGTTTTGATTTGTATTTCAGTGATGACAAGTGAGATTGAGCATCTTTTCATGTGTGACCAATCTGGATGTCATCTTTCTTAAAGTGTCTGTTCACGTCTTTTGCCCATTTCTTCACCGGATTATTTGGTTTCTGGGTGTTGAGTGTGATAATTGTTTATAGATTTTGGATACTAACCCTTTATCTGATATGTCACCTGCAAATATCTTCTCCCACTTCATTCAGTGCCCTTTCAGTTTCGCTGATTATGTCCTCTTCTGTGCAGATGCTTTTTATCTCCATGTCCCAATTGTTCACTTTGGTTTTCATTGCCCTTGCTTTGGAGACATGACAAGAAAGAAGTTGTTGTGGCCAGGATCAAGGAGGTAGATTGCTTGTTTTCTCCTCTAGGATTTTGATGGTCCCTTTCTTACATTTATATCTTTCATCCATTTTGAGGTGTGTGTGTGTGTGTGTGTGTGGTTTAAGAACATAGTCCAGGTCCAATCTTCTCATTGTTCAGTTTTCCCAGTACCATTTGCTGAAGAGACTTTTGTTTTTCCATTGGATATTCTTTCCAGTGTTATCAAAGATTACTCGGCCATATGTTTGAGCGTCCATTTATGGGTTCCCTATTCCGTTCCATTGATGTCTGTGTCCGTTTATGTGCCCGTATCATACTGTCTTGATGATTGCGGTTTTCTAATGCACCATAAATTCCAGATTTTAATGTCTCCAGCTTTGTTTTCTTTTTCAACATGACTTTGGCGATTTGGGGTCTTTTCTGGCTCCCTACAAATTTTAGGGTTGTTCTAGTTCTGTGAGGAATGCTGGTGTTATTTTGATAGGAATTGCATTGAATATGTCGATTGCTTTGGGTAGTATTGACATTTTAATAATATTTGTTCTTCTCATCCATGAGCATGGAATGTTTTTCCGTTTCTTTGTGTTTCTTCCATTTCTTTCATAGATATTGTATGGTTTGTTCCTTTATGTTTTTAATCTTTGTTTATTTTTGAGAGAGAGAGAGAAAGAGAGAGCACATGAGCAGGGGAAGGGCAGAAAGAGAGAGAGAGGGAGACACAGACTCTGAATCAGGCTCCAGGCTCCGAGCTGTCAGCACAGTGCCCATCACGGGACTCAGACCCACAAATGCGGGATCATGTCCTGAATTGAAGTCGGCACTTAACCGACTGAGCCACCCAGGCGTCCCTCTATTGTTTTAAGTGTACTGATCTTTTACCTCTTTGGTTATGTTTACCCCTAGGTGTTTGATGGTTTTCAGTGCAGGTGTAAAGTACATCAATCCTTGATTTCTCTCTGCTGACTCATTATTGGTGTATAGAAATGCAATCAACTTCTGTATATTGATTTTATATCCTGAGACTTTCCTGAATTCCAGTATCAGTCCTAACAGTTTTTCCATGGAGTCTTTGGGATTTCCTTGAAAAGTATCATGTCTGCGAAGAGGGAAAGTTTGACCCTCCTTGCCAATTTGGACGCCTTATATTTCTTTTTGTTGTCTGCTTGCTGATGTTAGGACTTCCAACAGTTTGTGGAATAACAGTGGTGAGAGTGGACATCCCAGTCGTGTTCCTGACCTTAGGGGGAAAGCTCTCAGTTTTTCCTCATTGAAGATGATATTAGTTGTGGGACTTTCATATCTGGACATACTGATATTCAGACAAGATCTTTCTATCCTTCCTTTCATGAGTGCTTTTTTTCCATCAAGAAAGGATGCTGCATTGTGTCAAATGCTCTTTCTGCATCTATTGAGAGGAACATATGGTTGTTATCCTTTCTTTTCTCAATGTGATGTATCACATCAGTTGATTTGCAGATATTGAATTGGTGGTGCATCCCAGGAATAAATCCAATTCATTGTGGTGAATAATTATTTGTATGTATTGTTGGATCTGGTTTGCTACTTTTGTTGAGAATTTTTGCATCCAGGCTCATCAGGGAAATTGGTCTGTAGTTTTCCTTTCTGGTGGGGTCTTTGTCCGGTTTGGACTCAAGGCTAAGCTGGCCTCATAGAATGAGTTGGAAGTGTTCCTTCCATGTCTCTGGCCATGACCTTATCTTGTTCTTTCATTTGGGATGCATTCCTCTTGTCTTGGCATTTTGGCTGAGTGTTTGCCTTCTCTGTGTTACAAACGCTCATTATGTTAGTTGCCTGTGAGATGCATGGCTTTATGAAAAGGAGGTCATCTAGTGTCCAGGGCCTGACACATCAGGGAGTGTCTGTGGTGTGTGTTGCGTACATTGTTTTGTGTTCTGGCTGCACTGTCCTTCAGGCCAGTTGTATGGACAATGTATGGTCCTTGGCCAGAATGTGCTGAGTTTTGTCTAGGTCAGCTCCGATCTGCTTCTTAAGTGAGACTTGAAATGACTGCCACTCGAAGCGAAGTTCTGCAGAACTGTCTGGTCAAGAGAGGTGGTGTGGTCATGGGCTTCCGCTGGTCACCTGGGGAAGGGGACACCTCCATTGGGACTGAGGCAAGCCTGATTGACCTAGAAGGCCAGTCTCACCAGAGCACAGGAATGTGGGGTTGGTGTAAGCATCTTAGGCAGCCAGTGTGAGGATGACATTGTTTCCAGCAGATGGCTCTGTGTTTATGCTGTGGGGAAGAGGAGGAAAATGGTCCCACACACTTCCTCTGTCCTGGCTCCTTTGTCCCCTTGTGAACACTGCCTCTCAGGGGTGCTCTCCATGAGAGTGTATAATCGCTCCACTGTGTACACCAGGTGATGTACAGGTCACTGTTTCCATACCGTCTGCCTGTATGTAGTTTGCTGCCTTCTCTGAAGGATTAGGCCAGTGCCCTCAGGGCTGTATCCCAGCCAAGCCTTCTGACCTTTGAAACTCCACATTCTCAGGGTCTGGATCGCTTGGTTAAGTGTCCGAGTCTTGATCCTGGCTCAGATCATGACCTCGTGGTCATGGGCTTCTCTCTCTCCCTCTATTCCTGCCCCTGCCTTGCTTGTGCTCTCTTTCTCTGTCTCTCTCCCAAAATAAACTTAAAACAAATTTAGTGGCATGGAATACCTTATTTAGACGAGATTTCCTCCCTGAGGGAATGGCAGCCGTCTATCAGTCAAATTTCCGGCAATGAATAGGAATTTCACTGTTGACCTGTTAAAGGTTACATTCCTACAGGAGTAAATTTAGGGTTAGTGACATGAGGCCTTAACGTAAGTAACTCCATGATGGCAGGCACTGGGTTCATGGAGGCTGCATTGCCTCGGACAGTGGGTTCACTGTAGGCAGCAGTGCTTCGGACAGTGTGTTCACAGGTGTCAGCAGTGCTTCGGGTGGAAAATTTACTGGAGGCTGCAGTGACACTGGCAGCGGGTTCACCGGAGGCTTCACTGTGTTGGGCAGTGTGTTCACTGGAGGCTGCATTGCCCCAGGACTGGGTTCACTGGACAATGCAGTAGAGCGGGCACTGGGTTCACAGGAGGCTGCAGTGTCTTGTGTACTGAGTTCACTGCAGGCTGCAGTGCCGCGAGAACTGGTTTCACTGGTGCCTGCAATGCCACGGGCACTGGGTTCACTGGAGGCTGCAGTGCAGCGGTTACTGGATTCACTGGAGGCTCCAGTGCTGCAGGAACTGGCTTCACTGGAAGCTGCAGTGCCGCGGACACTGGCTTTACTAGAGTGTGCAGTGCCATGGGCACTGGCTTCACTTGAGGCTGCAGTGGCGTGGACACTTGGTTCACTGGAGGGTGCAGTGCCACGGGCACTGGCTTCACTGGAGGGTGAAGTGCCAGGGACACGGCCTCACTGGAGGTAGAGACCCGCAGGCCCTGGGTTCACTGCATGCTGCAGTGCCGTGGTCACTGGATTCACTGGAGGGTGCATTGCCGCAGGCAGTTTGTTCACTGAGGGATGCAGTGCCATGGGCACTGGGATCCCAGGAACCTGCAGTGGAGTCGGAAATGGGTTCACTGCAGGGTGCATTGCTATGGTCACTGGGTTCACTGCAGACTGCAGTGCATGGAACACTGGAATAACTGGAGGCTGCAGTGCAGTGGGCACGTGTTTCACTGGAGTCTGCAATGCCCTGGGCACTGGCTTTACTGGCAACTGCAGTGCCACGGACTCAAGGTTCAATGGAGAGTGCAGTACGGCGGACACTGGCTTCAATGGAGGCTGCAGAGCCGCAGGCACTGGGTTCATAGGAGGCTGCAATGCCGGGGCACATTGTTCCCTGGATGGTGTAGTGCCTTGGGCACTGGGTTCACTGGAGGGTGCATGGCCGCGGGCACTGGGTTGACTGGAGGGTGCAGTGTCACGGACAGTGTGTTCACTGGAGGGGGCAGTGTCACAGGCAGTGGGTCACTGGAGGATGCAGTGTGTGGGCAGTGGGTTCACAGCATGCTCCAGTGTCATGGGTATTGAGTTCACTGGATGGTGCAGTGCCGCGGGAACTGGGTTCACCAGAGGCTGCAGTACCCTGCGCACTGGGTTCAATGTAGGATGCAGTGACCCGTGCACTGGGTTCAATGGAGGGTTCCGTGCCTCCCGCACTGGGTTCACTGGAGGCTGCAGTGCCGCGGGCAGTGGGTTCACAGCAGGCTCCAGTACCATGGATCCTGGGTTCACGGCATGGTGCAGTGCTGCGGGAACTGGGTTCACCGCAGGCTGCAATACCCTGGGCACTAGGTTCCATGCAGGATGCAGTGACGCGAGCAATGGGTTTACTGCAGGCTGCAGTACCCTGGGCAGTGTGTTCAATGCAGGATGTAGTGACACGCGCACTGGGTTCAATGGAGGGTGCAGTGCCGCGGGCACTGGGTTCACTGGAGGCTGACGTGCCGCAGGCAGTGGGTTCACAGTAGGCTCCAGTACAACGGGTACTGGGTTCACTGGATGGTGCAGTGCCGTGGAACTGGGTTCAGTGGAAGGGCAGTGTCTCAGGCAGTTGGTCACTGGAGGTTGCAATGCCACAGGCAGTGGGTTCACTGGATGGGGCAGTGCCGCCAGATCTGGGTTCACTGGAGGCTGCAGTGCTGTGGGCAGTGTGTTCACTGGAGGCTGCATAAAAACTGGAACTGGTTTCACTGCATGCTGCAGTGCCCGGGCACTGGGTTCACAGGAGGCTACAGTGCAGTAGACACTGCCTTCACTGGCTGGTGCAGTGCTGTGGGACGTGGGTTCACTGGAGTCTCCAGTGCTGCGGGATCTGGCTTTACTGGAGGCTGCAGTGCTGCAGGCACTGTGTTCACTGCATGCTGCATAGAAGCGGGAACTATGTTCACTGCATGGTGCAGTTACGAGGGCACTGGGTTTACTGGAGGGTGCTGTGCGGTAGGCACTGCCTTCAATGGAGGGTGCAGTGTCGCGGTCAGTGGGTTCACTGGAGGCTGCAGTGCGGCGGGCAATTGGTTTACTTGAGGCTGCATAGAAGCGGGAATTGGGTTCACTGCATGGTGCAGTGCTGCGGGCACCCTGTTCACTGGATGGTGTAGTGCCGTGGGCACTGGGTTCACTGGAGGGTAGAGACCCGCAGGCCCTGGGTTCACTGCACGCTGCAGTACCACGGGCACTGGGTTCACTGGAGGGTGCATTGCCGGAGGCACTTTATTCACTAGAGGCTGAAGTGCCATATGCACTGGGATCTTGGGAACCTGCAGTGCAGTCAGAACGAGGTTCACTGCAGGGTGCAGTGCTGTGGGCACTGGGTTCACTGCAACTGCAGTGCACGGATCACTGGGAAACTGGAGGCTGCATTGCTCTGGCACGTGTTTCACGTGAGGCTGCAATGCCGCAGGTACTGGCTTTAGTGGCGGCTGCAGTGCCGGGGACCCAAGGTTCAATGGAGAGTGCAGTACGGCGGGCACTGACTTCAATGGAGGCTGCAGAGCAGCGGGCACTGTGTTCATAGCAGGCTGCAGCGTGGCAGGAACTTTGTTCATGGGATGGTGTAGTGCTGTGTGCACTGGCTTCACTGCAGGGTGCAGTGCCAAGGGCACTGGCTTCACTGGAGGGTGCAGTGCCGCGGGCACTGGCTTCACTGGAGGGTTGAGACCCACAGGCCCAGGTTTCACTGCAGGCTGAAGTGTCGCATTCACTCGGTTCACTGGAGGGTGCATTCCCGCGGGCACTTTGTTCACTGGAGGCTGCTGTGTCATGGGGACAGGGATCCCTGGAACCTGCAGTACAGTCGGAACTGGGTTCACTGCAGGGAGCAGTGCTGTGGGCACTGGGTTCACTGCAGACTGCAGTGAATGGATCACTGGGATAACTGGAGGCTCCAGTTCAGTGGGCAGGGGTTTCCCTGGACGCTGCAATGCCATGGGCACTGGCTTTACTGGCCGCTACAGTGCTGCGGACCGAAGGTTCAATGGAGAATGCAGTATGGCAGGCACTGGCTTCACTGGAAGCTGCAGTGTCGTGGGCACTGGGTTCATAGCAGGCTGCAGTGCTGCTGGCACTTTGTTCACTGGATGCTGTTGTGCCCTGAGCACTGGGTTCCCTCAAGGGTGCAGTGCTGCGGAAACTGAGTTCACTGGAGGGGGCAGTGTCGCAGGCATTGGGTTCCCTGGAGGGGGCAGTGCCGCCGGATCTGGGTTCACTGGAGTCTGCAGTGCTAAGGGCAGTGTGTTCACTGGAGGCTGCATAGAAGCTGGGACTGGTTTCACTGCATGGTGCAGTGCCGCGGGCACTGGGTATACAGGAGGCTACAGTGCGGCATGCACTGCATTCACTGGCGGGTGCAGTGCTGCAGGAAGTGGGTTCACTGGAGGCTCCAGTGCCGTGGTATCTGGGTTCACTGGAGGCTGCAATGCTGCAGGCACTGTGTTCACTGCAGGCTGCATAGAAGCGGGAACTGGGTTCACTGCATGGTGCAGTTCCACGGGCAATGGTTTCACTGGAGTGTGCAGGGCGGAGCCACTGTTTTTTTTTTTTAATTTTTTCTCAACGTTTATTTATTTTTGGGACAGAGAGAGACAGAGCATGAACAGGGGAGGGGCAGAGAGAGAGGGAGACACAGAATAAGAAACAGGCTCCAGGCTCTGAGCCATCAGCCCAGAGCCTGACGCGGGGCTCAAACTCACAGACCGCGAGATCGTGACCTGGTTGAAGTCGGACGCTTAACCGACTGCGCCACCCAGGCGCCCCAAGGAGGCACTGTTTCAATGTAGGGTTCAGTGCCACGTTCAGTGTGTTCACTGGAGGCTGCAGTGCTGCAGGCAATTGGTTTACTTGAGGCTGCATAGAAGCGGGAACTGGGTTCATTGCATGGTGTAGTGCTGCTGGCACTTTGTTCACTGGATGGTGTAGTGCCGTGGGCACTGGGTTCACTGGAAGTTGCAGTGGCACGGACACTTGGTTCACAGGAGGGTGCATTGCTGCGGGCACAGGCTTCACTTGAGCCTGCATTGGCGCGGACACTTGGTTCACTGGAAGGTGCAGTTCCGTGGGCATTGGCTTCACTGGAGCGTGCAGTGCCAGGGACAATTGCTTCACTGGAGGGTAGAGATCCGTAGGCACTGGGTTCACTGCAGGCTGCAGTGCTGTGCCACTGGGTTCACTGCAGGGTGCAGTGCCGCGGGCACTGTGTTCACTGGAGGGTGCAGTGCCGTGGCACTGGCTTCATTGGACGGGGCAGTGCCAGGGACACTGGCTTACTGGATGGTAGAGACACGCAGGCCCAGGGTTCACTGCAGGCTTCCCTGCCACGGGAACTGGGTTCACTGGAGGGTGCATTGCCGTGGGCACTTTGTTCACTGGAGGCTGCAGTGACATATGCGCTGGGATCCCTGGAACCTTCAGTGCAGTCAGAACTGGGTTCACTGCAGGGTGCAGGGCTGTGGGCACTGCGTTCACTGCAGACTGCAGTGCACCGATCACTGGGATAACTGGAGGCTGCTGTGCAGTTGGAATGTGTTCCACTACAGGCTGCAATTCCGCGGGCACTGGCTTTACTGGCGGCTGCGTGCCTCGGACACAACGTTCACTACAGAGTGCAGTATGGCAGGCACTGGCATTAATGGAGGCTGCAGATCCTTGGGCACTGAGTTCATAGCAAGCTGCAGTGTTGCAGGCACTTTGTTCCTGGGATGGTGTAGTGCCTTGGGCACTGGATTCACTGGATGGTGCAGTGCCGGGGACACTGGCTTTACTGGAGGGTAGAGACCCGCAGGCCCTGGGTTCACTACATGCTGCACTGCTGCCGGCACTGGGTTCACTGGAGGGTGCATTGCCCCAGGCACTTTGTTCACTGGAGGATGAAGTGCCATGGGCCCTGGGATCCTTGGAATCTGCAGTGCAGTGGGAACTGGGTTCACTGCAGGGTGCAGTGCTGTGGGCACTGGGTTCATTGCAGACTGCAGTGCATGGGTCACTGGGATAAATGGAGGCTGCAATGCTGTGGGCACGGGTTTCACTTGAGGCCGCAATGCCACGGGCACTGGCTTTACTGGTGGCTGCAGTGCCACGGACCCAAGGTTCAATGGAGAATGCATTATGGCAGTCACTGGCTTCACTGGAGGCTGCAGAGCCGTGGGCACTGTGTTCATTGCAGGCTGCAGTGTCGCAGGCACTGTGTTCACGGATGGTGTAGTGCCGTGGGCACTGGGTTCACTGGAGGGTGCAGTGCCGCCGGCACTGGCTTCACTGGAGGGTGCAGTGCCAGTCTCACTGGCTTCACTGGAGGGTAGAGACCCGCAGGCCCTGGGTTCACTGCAGGCTGCAGTGCCTGGGTCAAAGGGTTTCCTGGAGGGTGCATTGCTGCGGGCACTTTGTTCACCGGAGGCTGAAGTGCCCTGCGCACTGGGATCCCTGGAACCTGTAGTGCACTCGGAACTGGGTTCACTGCAGGGTACAGTGTTGTGGGCACTGCGTTCACTGCAGACTGCAGTGCACGGATCACTGGGATAACTTGAGGCTCCAGTGCAGTGAGCACGGGTTTCACTGGACGCTGCAATGCCGCGGACACTGGCTTTACTGGGGGCCGCAGTGTCGCCGACCCTAGGTTCACTCGAGAGTGTGGTACGGTGGGCACTGGCTTTAGTGGAGGCTGCAGATCCGCGGGCACAGGGTCCATAGCAGGCTGCAGTGCCACGGGCACTTTGTTCACTGGATGGTGTAGTGCCCTGGGAACTGGATTCACTGGAGGCTGCAGTGCCGCGGGCACTGGGTTCACTGCAGGCTGCTTGCCGCCTGAACTGGTTTCAGTGTTGCCTGCAGTGCCGCGGTCACTGGGTTCATTGGGGGCTCCACTGCAGCGATCACTGGGTTCACTGGAGGCTCCAGTGCAGCGGGAACTGGCTTCACTGGAAGTTGCAGTGCCGCGGACACTGGCATTACTAGAGTGTGCTGTGCCGCGGGCACTGGCTTCACTTGACCTGCAGTGGCACGGACACTTGGTTCACTGGAAGGTGCAGTGCTGCGGGCACATGCTTCACTTGAGTTTGCATTGGCATGGACACTTGGTTCACTGGAAGGTGCAGTTCCGCGAAAACTGGCTTCACTGGAGCATGCACTGCCTGGGATACTGGCTTCACTGCAGGGTAGAGACCCGCAGGAACTGGGTTCACTGCAGGGTGCAGTGCTGTGCCACTGGATTCACTGCAGGGGGCAGTGCTGTGGGAACTGGGTTCACTGGAAGGTGCACGATCGCGGGCACTGGCTTCACTGGACGGTGGAGTGCCAGGGATATTGGCTTCACTGGAGGGTAGAGACACGCAGGCCCTGGGTTCACTGCAGGCTTCACTGCCGCGGGAACTGGGTTCCCTGGAGGGTGCATTACCGCAGGCACGTTGTTCACTGGAGGCTGCAGTGCCATATGCATTGGGATCCCTGGAACCTGCAGTGCAGTCAGAACTGGGTTTACTGCAGGGTGCAGGGCTGTGAGCACTGGGTTCACTCCAGACTGCAGTGCAAGGATCACTGGGATAACTGGAGGCTGCAGTGCAGTTGGCACGTGTTTCACTGGAGGCTGCAATGCTGCGGGCACTGGTTTTACTGGTGGCTGCCGTGCCACGGACCCAAGGTTCAATGGAGAGTGCATTACGGCGGGCACTGGCTTCAATGGAGCCTGCAGAGCCGCCGGCCCTTTGTTCACTGGATGGTGTAGTGCCCTGGGCACTGGGTTGACTGGAGGGTGCCGTGCCAGGGACACTGGCTTTACTGGAGGGTAGAGACCCGCAGGCCCTGGGTTCAGTGCAGGTTGCAGTGCCTCGGGCATTGGGTTCACTGGAGGGTGCATTGCCCCAGGCACTTTGTTCACTGGAGGCTGAAGTGCCATGGGCACTGGGATCCTTGGAACCTGCAGTGCAGTGGGAACGGGGTTCACTGCAGGGTGCAGGGCTGTGGACACTGGGTTCACTGCAGACTGAAGTGCACGGATCACTGGGATAACTGGAGGCTGCTGTGCTGTGGGCACGGGTTTCCCTTGAGGCCTCAATTCCGTGGGCACTGGCTTTACTGGGGGCTGCAGTGCCGCCGACCCATGGTTCAGTGGAGATTCCTGTACGGCAGGCCCTGGCTTCACTGGAGGCTGTAGAGCCTTGGGCACTGGGTTCATAGCAGGCTGCAGTGCCACAGGCACTTAGTTCACTGGATGCTGTAGTGCCCTGGGCACTGGGTTCCTGGGAGGGTGCAGTGTCGCGGACACTGGCTTCACTGGAGGGTGCAGTGCCACGGACACTGTGTTCACTGGAGGGGCTGTGTCGCAGGCATTGGGTTCATTGGAGGGGCAGTGCCGCCGGAACTGGGTTCACTGGAGGTTGCAGTGCTACAGGCATGTGTTCACTGGAGGCTGCATACAAGCTGGAACTGGTTTCACTGCATGGTGCAGTGCCGTGGGCACTCTGTACACAGGAGGCTACAGTGCGGCATGCACTGCATTCACTGGTGGGTGCAGTCCTGTGGGAAGTGGGTTCACTGGAGGCTCCAGTGCCGTGGGATCTGGGTTCACTGGAGGCTGCAGTGCTGCGGGCACTGTGTTCACTGCATGCTGCATAGAAGCGGGAATTGGGTTCACTGCATGGTGCAGTGCTACGGGCACTTTGTTCACTGGATGGTGTAGTGCCGTGGGCACTGTGTTCACTGGAGGGTGCAGTGGCAGGGACACTGGCTTCACTGGAGGGTAGAGTCCGCAGGCCCTGGGTACACTGCAAGCTGCAGTGCCGCGGGCACTGGGTTCACTGGAGGGTGCATTGCCGCGGGCACTTTGTTCACCAGAGGCTACAGTGCCATGCGGACCGGGATCCCTGGAAACTGTAGTGCACTCGGAACTGGGTTCAATGCAGTTTGCAGTGTTGTGAGCACTGGGTTCACTGCAGACTGGAGTGTACGGATCACTGGGATAACTGGAGGCTGCAGTGCCGTGGGCACGGGTTTCACTTGAGGCCGCAATGCCGCGGGCACTGGCTTTACTGGCGGCTGCAGTGCCGCGGAACCAAGGTTCAATGGATCATGCAATTCGGAAGGCACTGGCTTCACTCGAGGCTGCAGAGCCGCGGACCCTGGCTTCACTGGAGGGTGCCACTTTCAGTAGAGAGTCCAGTAAGGAGGGCACTGGCTTCAATGGAGTCTGCATAGCCCCGGGCACTGGGTTCATAGCAGGCTGCGGTGCAGCAGGCACTTTGTTCACTGGATGCTCTAGTGTCCTGGACACTGGGTTCCATGGAGGGTGCAATGCCGCGGACCCTGGCTTCACTGGAGGGTGCAGTGTCATAGACACTGTGTTCACTGGAGGGGGCAGTGTCGCAGGCAGTGGGTCACTGGAGGCTGCAGTGCCGCAAGCATTGGGTTCCCTGGAGGGGGCAGTGCCGCCGGCTCTGGGTTGACAGGAGGCTACAGTGCGACATGCAGTGCATTCACTGGCGGGTGCAGTGGTTTGGGAAGTTGGTTCATTGGGGGCTCCAGTGCCGTGGGTTCTGGGTTCACTGGAGGGTGCAGTGCTGCGGGCACTCTGTTCACTGCAGGCTGCAGTGCTGCGGGGACTGGCTTCACTAGAGGCTGCAGTGCCGCGGGCACTGGGTTCACTGCAGGATGCAGTGCCATGGACACTAGGTTCACTGGAAGTTGCAGTTCCATGGGCACTGGCTTCTCTGCAGGGTACAGTGCCGCGGGCACTAGGTTCACTGCAGGCTGCAGTGCTGCAAGCACTGGGATCACTGCAGGCTGAAGTTCTGCGGGCACTGGTTTCACTGGAAGCTGCAGGCCGCCAGCACTGAGTTCACTACAGGCTACAGTGCTGTTGGCACTGGGTTCACTTGTGGGTGCAGTGTGGCAGGCACTGCCTTCACTGGAGTGTGCAGTGCTGTGGCAGTGAGTTCACTGGAGGCTGCAGTGCAGTTGAACTGGGTTCACTGCAGGCTGCAGTCCCCCGGGCACTGGGTTCACTGCAGGATGCAGTCCCACGGACACTTTTTTCACTGGAGGGTGCAGGTCCGAGGGCACTGGGCTCACTGGAGGCTCCAGTGCCGCGTGCACTGGGCTCTCAGGAGGCTGCAGTGGGGCGGGCATTGGGCTCACTGGAGGCTCCAGTGCCGCGTGCACTGGGCTCACAGGAGGCTGCAGTGGGGCAGGCATTGGGCTCACTGATGGCGGCTGTTCTGCATGAACTGGGATCACTGGATGTTGCAGTGCTGAGGGCTCTGGGTATACTGGAGGCTCCAGTGCCACCGACACTGGGCTCACTGGAGGCTCCAGTTTCGCAGGCACAAGGCCCACAGGAGGCTTCATTAATGCAGGCACTGTGGTCACTTGAGGCTGCAATGCCGTGGAAACTGGCCTCAATGGAGGCTGCATTACCGCAGGCACTGGGCAAACTGGTTGCTCCAGTCGCTTGCACTTGGCTCACTGGAGGGTCCAGTGCCGTGGGCAATGGGCTCACTGGAGTCTGCAGTGCCACGGGCACTGGGTTCCCTGGAGGCTGCAGTGCTGCGGTCACTGGGCTCTCATGAGGCTGCAGTGCTGCGGACACTGGGCTCACTGGCGGCTATAGTGATGTGAGCACTGGGCCGACTGGAGGCTGCAGTGGCGCGGGCACTGTGTTCACTGGAGGCTCCAGTGCCGCATGCACTGGGCTCATTGGAGGATGCAGTGCCGTGGGCAGTGGCCTCACTGGAGGCTACAGTGCCGCGGGCACTGGGCTCCCTGGCAGCTGCAATGCTGAGGGCACTGGTTTCACTGGAGGGTGCAGTGCCGCGGTCACTGAGTTCACTGGGGGCTCCAGTGTCACAGGTACTACGTTCACTGGATGCTGCAGTGCCTGGGTCACTGGGTTCACAGTAGGCTCCTGTGCTGTGGGCTCCTGTGCATGTGGGCATGCAGTGCCGGGATCACTGGGTTCACTGCAGGCTGCAGTGCCGGGATCACTGGGTTCACTGAGGCTGCAGTGCCACGGGCACTGGGTTCACTGGAGGATGCTGTTCTGCGGGCACTGGGTTCACCGGAGACTCCAGTGCTTTGGGCATGTGTTCATGGGAGGCTGCAGTGCCGCGGGTACTGGGTTCACTGGAGGCTGCAGTGCTGCAGGCACTGTGTTCACTGGAAGCTGCTGTGCCTCGGGCACTGAGTTCACTGGAGGCTGCAGTGTCACTGGCAGTTCACTGGAGCTGGAGTGCAGTGGGCATTTGAGCACTGGTCGTTCCAGTGCCATGGTCCTTGAGTGCCCGAACACTCGGGCACTGGAGCCTGGGGGTTGCTGCTTGGGATTTTGTGTCTCCATCTCTCACTGTCTTTCCCCGGGAGGCTCTCTGGTTTGAGCACAGACCTGGAGGCTGCATGGGATTCTGTGTCTCCCTCTTCCTCTGTCCTTCCCAGGAGTTTCTGTGCTGAGACCAAAGAGCCTGGAGGGTGCTTGGAATTCTGTGTCTCCTCTCTCTGTCCTTCTCCTCCAGTTCCTTCACGCACTGGGAAATAGGACTTCAGTCACTGGGAGTGACGACTGCAGTCATTAGAAGTAACTGCAGACATTGAGTGTGTCTTTGACTTCAGTCACTGGGAGTGACTATCACATCAGTCACTGGGAGTGACGTCAGGAGTGACTTCAGTTACTGGGAGTGACTTCGGGAGTCTTCAGTCAGTGGGATGACTTCGAGAGGGTCTTCCATCACTGTGTGTGACTTCACGAGGGACTTCCGTCACTGGGAGTGACTTCAGTCATTAGGGTTGACTGACTTCAGTCATTGGGCATGCCCTCAGGCCTTGGGCATGCCTGTGCCCTTCAGGCAGTCTTCTAGCCTTCAGGCACAGGGTGAGAATTCAGGAATGGGGCAAGCCCTCAGGCATGGGGCCTGCCTTCAGGCACTGGGCGGGGCTTCATGCATGGGGCAAGGCTTCAGGCACTGGGCTTTCCTTCAGGCACGGGCCTTGCCTGCAGGCAAGGGGCTTGAGTACAGGCACCTGGAGCTGTTTCAGGCAAGAGGCATGCCTTCAGGCACAGGGAGCGGCTTCAGGCACAGGGAGCGGCTTCAGGCACAGGGAGCGGCTTCAGGCACAGGGAGAGGCTTCAGGCACGGGGCGCACCTTCAACCATGGAGCTTGTCTTCAGGCCCTGGGAGCACCTTCAGGTACAGTGAGCGGCTTCATGCACAGGGCGCAACTTCGGAAACGGGGAGACTCTGTGTTCTTCAGGCACAAGGCACGCCATTAGGCACTGTGCTCACCATCAGGCAAAGGGTGCACTCAGGCAAGCAGTGCGTTGTCACCCATGGGGTGCTCTCTCAGAGAGTGCCTGTGCCTTTCAGGCAAAGGGAGTGCTTTCAGGAACGGCGAGTGCCAACAGGCATGGTGAGTGGTTTCAGCAACTGGAGGATCTGTGCTGGGAGCACTGGGGCCTGGAGGCTCTGTGCTTCGAGTATGGAGCCTGAAGGCTGCTTGGAATTCTGCGTCTCCCTCTCTCTCTGTCCTTTCCCTGCAGTTCCTTCAGGCACTGGGAGTGCTGCCTTCAGGGACTGGCAATGATGACTTCAGGCACTGGGATTGACAACTTCAGTCACTGGGAGTGACGACTGCAGTCACTAGGAGTAACTGCAGACACTGAGTGTGACTTTGACTTCAGTCACTGAGAGTGACTGTGACATCAGTCACTGGGAATGACTTTGACTTCAGTCCCTGGGAGTGACGTCAGGAGTGACTTCAGTCACTGGGAGTGACTTCTGGAGTGACTTCCGTCAGTGGGAATGACTTCTACAGGGACTTCCTTCACTGTGTGTGACTTCACGAGGGGCTTCCGTCACCGGGTGGGAATTCGCGAGGGACTACCATCACTGGGAGAGACTTCAGTCATTGGGGGTGACTGACTTCAGTCACTGGGCTTGCACTCAGGCACTGTGCATGCCTGTGCCCTTCAGGCAGTCTTCTAGCCTTCAGGCACAGGGTGAGAATTCAGGCATGGGGCAAGCCCTCAGGCATGGGGCCTGCCTTCAGGCACTGGGCGTGCCTTCAGGCACTGGGCGGGGCTTCATGCATGGGGCAAGGCTTCAGGCACGGGGCTTTCCTTCAGGCATGGGCCTTGCCTGCGGGCAAGGGGCTTGAGTACAGGCACCTGGAGCTGTTTCAGGCAAGAGGCATGCCTTCATGAACACGGGTGACTTCAGGCACATGGAGCGTTTTCAAGCACGGGGCGCATCTTCAACCATGGAGTTTGTCTTCGGGCACTGGGAGCATCTTCAGGTACAGTGAGAGGCTTCATGCACAGGGTGAGACTTCAGGCATGGGGAGCCTCTGTGCTCTTCAGGCACAGGTCGCGCCCTTAGCCACTGGGCTCGCCCTCAGGCACAGGGTGCACTCAGGCAAGGGGTGCGCGGTCACCCATGGGTGCGCCCTCAGAGAGGGCTTGTGCCTTTCAGGCAAAGGGAGTGCCTTCAGGAACGGTGAATGCCTTCAGGCATGGTGAGTGGCTTCAGGAACTGGAGGCTCTGTGCTGGGAGCACCGGGGCCTGGAGCCTCGGTGCTGGGAGCACAGAGCCTGGAGGGGCTGGAAGGGATTCTGTGTCTCCCTCTGTCTCTGTCCTTCCCTGGGAGTTTCCGTGCTGAGACCACAGAGCCTGGAGGCTGCTTGGAATTCTGTGTCTCGCTCTCTCTGTCCTTCCCCTGCGATTCCTTCAGGCACTGGGAGTGCCAACTTCAGGCACTGGCAGTGAAGACTTCAGGCACTGGTAGTAACCACTGCAGTCACTAGGAGTAACTTCAGACACTGTGTGTGACTTTGACTTCAGTCACTGTGAGTGACTATGACATCAGCCACTGTGAGTGGCTTTGACTTCAGTCCCTGGGAGTGACTTCAGTCCCTGGGAATGACTTCGGGAGTGACTTCTGTCACTGGGAGAGGGACTTCCAGAGGGACTTCCGTCACTGGGAGTGAATTCGCGAATGACTTCTGTCACTGGGAGTGACATCGGGAGTGACTTCTGTCACAGGGAGTGACTTCAGGAGAGACTTCCCTCACTGGGAGTGACATAGTGAGTGATTTCCATCACTGGGCATGACTTGGGAGAGGCTTCCATCATTTGGAATGACTTTGGGAGTAACTTCCTTCACTGGGAGTGACTTTGACTTCAGTCACTGGGAGTGACTTTGGGAGTGACTTCATGCACTGGGCATGACTCAGTCATTGGGGGTGACAGACTTCAGTCACTGGGCATGCCCTCAGGCACTGGGCATGCCTTGCCATTCAGGCATAGAGCAAGCCTTCAGGCATGGTGCGTGCCTTCAGACAAGGGGTGTGCCTTCAGGCACTAGGCGGGGCTTCATGCATGGGTCTTGTCTTCAGGCACTTGGAGCCCCTTCAGGTACAGTGAGCAGCTTCATGCACAGGGCGCGACTTCAGGCAAGGGGAGTTCTGTGCTCTTCAGGCACAGGGCGCGCCATCAGGCACTGGGCTCGCCATCAGGCACAGGGCGCCCTCAGCCCGGTGTGCGCCTTCAGGCATGGGGCGCGCCTTCAGGGAATGCCTGTGCCCTTGAGTCAAGTGGAGTGTTTTCTGGCATGGGGCTTGCCTTCAGGCATGTGGAGCATCTTCAGGCATGGGGTGCGGCTTCAGGCACAGAGAGCTCCTGTGCCATTCAGGTAAGGGGAGCACATGTGCCTTTCAACAAGGGATGCCCCATCATGCACAGGATGCTCATTGAGACTCACAGCATGCCCTCAGGCATGGGGTGCGCCCTCAGAGAGTACCTCTGCCTTTCAGGCAAAGGGAGTGCCTTCAGGCGTGGTGAGTGGCTTCAGGAAGTGGAGCTGTGCAGGGAGCACAGGGCCTGGAGGCTTCATGAGATTCTGTCTCCCTCTCTCTCTGTCCTTCCCCGGGAGGCTCTGTGCTGAGACCACAGAGCCTGGAGGCTGTTTGGAATTCTGTGTCTCCTTTTCTCTGTGTCCTTCCCCTGCAGTTCCTTCAGGCACTGGGAGTGACGACTGCAGTCACTAGGAGTAACTGCAGACACTGAGTGTGACTTTGACTTCAGTCACTGTGAGTGACGATGACATCAGTCACAGGGAGCGACTTTGACTTCAGTCACTTGTCGTGACGTCAGGAGTGACTTTAGTCACTAGGAGTGACTTCGGGAGTGACTTCTGTCATGGGGAGTGACTTCAAGAGGGACTACCTTCACTGGGTGTGACTTGGCAAGGGACTTCGGTTTCTGGGAGTGACTTTGCCAGTGACTTCCATCACAGGGAGTGACTTTGTGAGAGACTTCCCTCTCTGGGAGTGACTTTGGGAGTCGCTTTATTTACTGGGAGTGACTTTGACTTTAGTCACTGGGAGTGACTTTGGGAGTGTCTTCACTCACTGGGCAAGACTTCAGTCATTGGGAGTGACTGACTTCAATCCTTGGACATGTCCACAGGCACTGGGCATGCCTGTGCCCTTCAGGCAGGGGGCTAGCCTTCAGGCACAGGGTGAGAATTCAGGCATGGGGCAAGCCTTCAGGCATGGAGCGTGCCTTCAGGCAAGGGTGTGCCTTCAGGCACTGGGCGGGGCTTCATGCATGGGGCAAGGCTTCAGGCACAGGGCTTGCCTTCAGGCAAGGGGCTTGAGTACAGGCACGTGGAGCTGTTTCAGGCAAGAGGCATGCCTTCAGGCACAGGGAGCTTCTTTAGGCACGTGGCACACCTTCAACCATGGGGCTTGTCATCAGGCACTGGGAGCACCTTTAGGTACAGGGAGCAGCTTCATGCACAGGGCGCAACTTAAGGCACAGGGGGAGTCTTGCTACAGGCAGGGGGCGCCCTCTGGCGAGGGGTGTGCTGTCAGGCATGGTATGCGCCTTCAGGGAGTGCCTGTGCCTTTCATTCAAGGGGAGGGCCTTTAGGCATGGAACATGCCTTCAGGCACAGGGTGTGCCTTCAGGCACTGGGCTAGGAATTATGCATGGGGCGCTGCTTCAGTCAAGGGGCTTGCTTTCAGGCAGTGGGCTTGCCTACAGGCATACAGAGCTCTATCAGGCATGGGTCGTGTCTTCTGGAACGGGGAGTGGCTTCAGGCACAGGGAGCATCTTCAGGCAAGGGGTGCACCTTCAGCCATGGGGCTTGTCTTCAGGTACTGGGAGCGCCTTCAGGCACAGGGAGCAGCTTCATGCAAGGGGCGCGCCTTCAGGCAAGGGGAGCATCTGTGCTCTTCAGGCATGGGGCACGCAGTCAGGCATGGGGCGAACCATTAGGCATAGGGAGTGGCTTCAGGCATGGTGCATGGCTTCAGGCATGGGGCGCAGCTTCAGGCAAGAGGAGGTCCTGTGCCATTCAGGCAAGGGGAGCGCCTGTGACACTCAGGCACGGAATGCCCCATCCTGCGCAGGGAGCTCAGTCAGACTCAGGGCATGCCTTCAGGCATGGGGTATGCCTTTAGAGAGTGCTGGTGCCTTTCAGGCAAGGGGAGTGCCTTCAGACAAGGGGAGTGCCTTCAGGCATTGGAGGCTCTGTTCTGTGAGCACAGAGCCTGGGGGTTCTGTGCTGGGAGTACAGAGCATGGAGGGGCTTCTTGGGATTCTATGTCTCCCTCTCTGTCCTTCCCCAGGAGGCCCTGTGGTGAGAGCACAGAGCCTGGCGCCTGCTTGGGGTTCTGTGTCTCCCTCTCACTCTGTCCTTCCCCTGGAGTGTCTTCACGCACTGGGAGTGCCAATTTCAGGCACTGGGAGTGATGACTGCAGTCCCTGTGAGTGGAGACTCCAGTCACTGGGAGTAACTGCAGACACTTAGAGTGACTTTGACTTCAGTCTCTGGGAGTGACTATGACATCAGTCACTGGGAATGACTTTGACTTCAGTCACTTGGAATGACTTCAGGAGCAACTTCAGTCACTGGGAGTGACTTCGGGAGTGACTTCAGTCACTGGGAATGACTTCGAGAGGGACTTCCCTCACTGGGAGTGACTTCGGGCATGACATCTGTCACTGGGAGTGATATCTGGAGTGACTTCCGTCACTGGCAGTCACTTATTGAGTGACTTTCATCACTGGGAGTGACTTCGGGAGAGACTTCCATCACTGGGAGTGACTTTGGGATGACTTCCTTCACTGGGAGTGACTTTGTCTTCAGTCACTGGGAGTGACCTTGACTTCATTCCCTGGGATTGACTTTGGGAGTGACTTTATTCACTGGGCATGACTTCAGACATTGGGAGTGACTGACTTCAGGCACTGGGTATGCCCTCAGGCACTGGGCATGGCTAACCCTTCAGGCAAGGGGCGAGCCTTCTGGCATGGGTGGAGACTTCAGGCAAGGGGCGAGCCTGCAGGCATTGGACCTGCCTTCAGGCATGGGACATGGCTTCATGCTCTGGGCATGGCTTTAGGCAAGGGGCTTGCCTTCAGGTAAGGGGCTTGTCTTTAGGCATGGGGCATGCCTTCAGGCACAGGGAGTGGCTTCAGGCAAGGGGCTTGCCTTCAGGTACTGGGAGCATCTGTGCCCTTCAGGACACTTTCCATGGAAAGTAATACTGCACCACTTCTGTCCCCACATGTGTGTGGTCATATCAGATTTAGGAATTTTGTCCTCATTGAGAGAGAGAGAGAGAGAGAGAGAGAGAGAGAGAGAGAGAGAGAGAGAGAGTGTCTTAGCTAGTGTTTGGGTTTGGGCCAGGGACTTAGATAGGGCTGAATGGACAGGAGACCCGTGATCACCCTGGAAGGCTGAAGTGAGGGCCCATGCACTAATGCGTGTAAGGTTTAGGATTATGGTAAGAGTTGGTGTGAACTTTAGGTTGAGTGGTATGGTGCGGGTCAAGGTTACTGTTAGGTTTAGGTCCCAGGAGGTTCTAGGCATTGAACCCCTAGCAGTGCAGTGGTCTCCACATAGGGTTGAATGGAGACTGCATGAAAGCCTCTAGTTCAGGCTTCGTCTTTCCATGCCAGAGCCAGCCTCCCGTGTGTGCCACTCTTCAGTTGGGCCTCAGCACCCTCCCTGTGCAACTCCATGCCGGCAGTGGAATTGACATGATGATGTTCCAATTCCATACCGAATAATACTTCAGGGGTCTGGGCCCTATGGGCGTGGTGTTCTCAGAATTAGGAACTCTATCCCCATTGGGAGAGAGCCATCGCTAAGGTTAGGGTATGTTCCAGCGCCATAAGCACGGCTGAAGCGACACCAGTCCGTTGAGCTACATAGGGGGCTGAATAGGGCACATGCACAGTTGCAGGTCAGATGTAGGGTTACGGTTAGAGTTGGTGAGGTGGGTGTGTATAGTTATGTTCATTGTTATAGTTCTGTTCATAGTTATGTTCATGGTGAGGTTGGTGTGTATAGTTATGTTCATTATTGGGTTTGGGGTTAAGTCCTAGGTGGCTCCTAGCGATAAGCCAACAGCAATGCAGTGAGCTTCCCGGAGGGCTCAGTGGAGGGCATATTGCAGCTTGTCCGTCATGCTTAGTCTTTGTTTGCCAGGGCAAGCCTCCATCGTGGGCCATTCTTTGAGCCTCAGTAAAACCACTTCTGCAGCAACATCTGGGCTTTGGATATTACATGGTGATATTTCACATTCCACGCCGAGTAATACTCCTCCTCCTCTGGACTCCATGTGTGTGGTATCCTCAGACTAAAGAATTGGGTCACCATCAGGAGAGAGCCTTAGTTTGAGTTAGGGTTTGCTTCAAGGCCATAAGCATGCTGAAGCAACACTACTCATGTTATCTACATGGGGTGTTGGCTGAGGGACCATGCGCATGTGAGGGCTGGTGTAGGATTAGCGTTCGAGTTGGAGTGAGGTTTAGGTTGAGGAGTACTGTGAGGGTCACGGTCAGGGTTAGGGTCCAGGAGGCCCTAGGTGCTGAAACCCAAGCAGTGCAGTGATCTCCCTGGAGGGCTGAGGGAGGTCGCATTGGAGGGTGCCGGCCAGGCTTAGTCTTTAGGGGCTAGGGCCAGCCTTGGATATGGACCACACTTTGGTTGGGCCTCAGCCACCCCCTTGTGCAGCTCCCTCTGGGCTTTGGCAATTACCTGGTCATGTTCCACGTTCCATGCCGAGGAATCCGGCTCCTTTTCTGAACCCCACATGTGTGGTTTGCACAGAAGTAAGTATTGGGTCACCATCGGGAGACAGCCTAAAATGGAGTTTGGGTTCGGTCCAGGGACGTAAGCAGGGCTGAAGCGACAGCAGTCCCGTGATCTCCCTGGAGGGCTGAAGTGAGGGTCCCTGCGAGGGTGCGGGTCAGTTGTAGGTTATGTTTAGGGGTGATGTTTAGGTTGAGGTGTACTTTGAAGGTCATGGTTATTGTTAGGTCTCATGAGGCTCTAGGTGCAACAACCCCAGGAAGGATATGGTCTCCAAGAGGGGCTGAGTGGATCCCGCATGGGATTGTGCTGATCAGGCTTTGTCTTTGAGTGCCCGATCAAGCCTCCTGTGTGAGTCACTCTTCAGTTGGGCCTCAGGAACCCCCTTGTGCAGCTACTTGTGGGTAATGGAAATGACACGATTATGCTCCAAGATGCATGCCGAGGAATCCTGCAAAGCTTTGGGCCCCATGTGTGTGGTCTCTCAGAGTTAGGCATTGGATCCCCATCGGGATTCAGCCACAACTAGGGTTAGGGTTCGGTCCAGGGAGGTAAGCAAGGCCGAAGCAACAGCAATCCCGTTACCTTCATGGAGGGTTGAATGAGGGCCCATGCGCGGGTGAGGGTCTGGTGTAGGGTGTCAGGTGAAGCCTTAGAGCTGGGGTGAGGTTGAGGTTGAGGAGTATGTTGATGGTCACGTTTACGGTTTGGGTTAGATTCCAGGAGGTACGAGGTGCTGTACCCCAAGGAGTCCAGTGGTCTCACTGGAGGAATCAGTGGAGGGCAAATGGTAGGTTGCCCTCAGGCTTAGTCTTTGGGTGCCGAAGCCAGCATCAGTTGTGGGGCAATCTTCGGATGGGCCTCAGCAAACCCTTTGTGCAGCTTCCTCTGGGCTTTGGAAATTACCTGTCGATGTTCCACGTTCCATGCGAGTAACGCTGCAGTGCTTCTGGGCCCCATATGCGTGGTGACTGAGACTTAGGAATTTGTTCCTCAATGAGAGAGAGTCATTACTAGGGTTAGGTATCGGCCCAGGGATGTCGATAGGGCCAAATCCACATGAGTCCGTGATCGTTCTGGAGGACTCCATAGGGCCCATGCTTGGGTGCGGGTCATGTGTAGGGTTAGCGTTAGAGTTGGTGTGAAGTTTAGGTTGAGGTGTATGGTGAGGGTCAAGTTTAGTGTTAGGGTTAGGTCCCAGGAGGTTCCAGGCAATGAATACCTAGCAGTGCAGTGGTCTCCACAGAGGGCTGAGTGGAAGCTGCATGCAAGTCTACAGTTCAGACTAATTCTTTGCATGCCAGGGCAGCATCCTATGTGTGACACTCTTCAGTTGGGTCTCAGCAACCTCTTTGTTCAGCTCCATCCCAGCAGTGCAAATGAAATGATGATGTTCCAATTCCATCCTGAAGTATACTGCAGGGGTTTGGACCCTATGTGCATGGTGTTCTCAGAGTTAGGAACTGTATCCCCATTGGGGGGAGCCATAGCTAGGGTCAGGATTCGGTCCAGGGACATAAGCAGGGCGAGGTGACACCAGTCCCATTATCTACATGGAGGGCTGTATGAGAGCCCATGCAGGGGAGCAGGTCAGGTGTAGCGTTACCTTTAGAGTTGGGGTGAGGTTGAGGATGATGTGTATGGTTCTGGTCAATATAATGGTTAGGTTTTGTCCCAGGTCCCCCAGACGCTGAAGCACCAGCAGTGCTGGTCTTCCTGGAGGGTTCAGTGGTGAGCACATGGGAGGGTGTAGGTCATGCTTAGTCTTTGAAAGCCAGTGTGAGCCTCCTTTGCGGGCCACACTTTGGTTGAGCCTCAGGAACTGCTTCTGAAGCAACATCTGGGCTTTGGATATTACATGGTGATATTCCATGTTCCATGCCGAGGAATCCGCCTCTTCTTCTGGAAGGGAGGTATCCTCAGACTTAAGAATCGGGTCACCATCTGGAGAGAGCTTTAGATAGAGTTCGATTTCAGACCAGGGCCATAAGGGGGGCCACAGCTACCCCATTCCACTTACCTCCATGGGGTGATGAATGATAGCCAGTGTGCAGGTGAGGGTCAGTTGTAGGGTTAGCGTTAGTGTAGGAATGAGTTTGAGGTTCAGAGTATGGTGAGGATCACGGTTAGTGTTAGGGTTAGGGCCCAAGTAATTCCAGGCGGTGAATCCCTAGCATCGCAGTGGTCTCCACAGAAGGCTGAGTGGTGGCTGCATGGGAGCCTTCAGTTCAGACTTATTCTTTGTGTTTCAAGGCCAGCCTCTTGTGTGTGCCACTATTCATTGGGTCTCAGTAGCCTCCTGGGGCAGCTCCACCCCAGCAGTGGAAACGAAATGATGATGTTCCACTTCCATACCGAATAATACTGTAGGGGTTTTGACCTATATGCGTGGTGTTTCAGAATTAGGACCTGGATATCCATTGGGAGAGAACCACGGATAGGGTGAGGTTCTGTCCAGGGACATAAGCAGGGCTGAAGAGACACTGGTCCCGCTATCTCCATAAGGGCCTGTATGAGGGCCAATGCACGGGTGAGGGTCAGGTGTAGGGTTAGCATTAGCGTTGGGCTGAGGTATAGGTTGAGTAGTATGGGGAGGGTCACGGTTGGGGTTAGGGCTAGGTTCCAGGAGGCCCAAGTTGCCGAATCCATGGCAGTGCAGTTGTTTCCCTTGGGGACCCAGAGGAGGGTGCATGGGAGGGTGCCGGTCATGCTTATTCTTTGGGTGCCAAGGCCAGCCTCTTGTGTGGGCCACTCTTCAGTTGGTTCTCAGCAACCCCCTTGTGCAGGTCCCTCTGGGCTTTGGAAATGGCATGGTGTTGTTCCCCGTTCCATGCCAAGTAAGCCTGCACCGCATCTGGGGTACATGTGCGTGGTTTTCTCCGAGTTAGGAATTGGGTCCCCATCGGGAATGAGCCATAGCTAGGGCAAGGGTTTGATCCAGGGAAGGGATGTAAGCAAGGCCGAAGGAACAACAATTCTTTACCTCCATGAGGGCTGAATGAGGGCTCATGCACGGATGCGGGTCACGTGTAGGGTTAGCGTTAGACTTAGGGTGAGGTTCCGATTGAGGAGTATGGAGTGGGTCATGATTAGGGTGAGGGATAGCTCCAAGGAGTCCCCAGGTGATGAACCCCATGCAGTGCAGTGGTCTCCTGGGATGGCTCAGTGGAGGGCACACGGGAGGGTTCTGGTCAGGTTTAGTCTTTGGTTACCAGTGCCAGCCTTGCATGTGGGCCACTTTTGGGCCTCAGCAAGCACTTTGGCACCTCCCTCTGGTATTTGGACATGACATGGTGGTGGTCCATGCTCCATGTGGAGTAATCCTGCACCGCTTCTGGGCCACAGGTGCGTGATATTCTCTGCATTAGGAATTGGATCCCCATCGGGATAGAGAAATAGCTAGGGTTAGAGTTAGATCCAGGGACATAAGCAAGGCCAAAGCAACAACAATCTATTTATCTCCAGTGAGTATGAATGAGGGCCATGTGCGGTAGCTGGTCAGGTGTAGGGTTAGTGTTAGAATTGGGGTGAGGTTTAGGTTGAGGAATACAGCGAGGATCATGGTTAGGGTTAGGGGTAGGTTCCAGGAGGCGCTTAAGTGCAGAAACCTAAGTAGTGCAGTGGTCTCCTAGAGGGTTGAGTGGAGGGCGCAAAGGATGGTGCCATTCCTTCTTAGTCTTAGGGTGTCAAGGCCACCCTTTGGTGTAGGACACTCCTTAGTTGGGCCTCAGCAGAGCCCTTGTTCAGCTCCCTCTGAGCTTTGGAAATGACATGGTGATGTTCCAGGTTCCAAGCCGAGTGATTTACACCATGAGTGTGCTGTTGTCAGTCATTGGAATTGGGTTCCCACGAGGAGGAGACTTAGCTAGGGTTAGGGTTCAGTGCAGGGACATCACGAGGCAAGACTGACTCCAGTCTCGTGAATTTCATGGAGGGCTTAAGTGAGAAACCTTGCGAGGGTACTGGTCTGGTATAGAGTTAGTGTGAGAGATGGGTTTCAGTTTAGGTTGAGGGCTAGGTTCAGGGTTCTGGTTACGGTTGGGGTTAGGTCCCAGGAGGCTCCAGATGCTGAACCCACAGCAGTGCAGTGGTCTCCCTGAAGTGCTGACTGGAGTACACAATGGATGCTGCGGGTCAGGGTTAGTCTTTCGGTTGCCAGGCCAGACAAGTGTTTCTGGCACTCTTCGGGTAAGTCTCAGGAATGCTCTCGGGCACAATGGAGGCTGCCGGTCAGGATTAGTCTTTGGGTTCCAAGGCTATACAAGTGTATTGGACACTCTTTGGGGGAGACCTCAGGAATCCTCTTATGCAGCAGCAGCTGGGCTTTGGAAATGACATGGTGATGTTCCACGTTCCACGCCGAGTGATCCTGCACTGCTTCTCGACCCCATGTGCATTCTGTTGTCAGACATTGTAATTGGATACCCATGGGGAGTGAGTTTTAGCTAGGGTTAGGGTTCAGTGCAGGGATGTGGCCAGAGCCAAAGGACTCCAGTCTCGTGATCTCCCTCGAGGGCTGAAGTGAGGGCACATGCGCTGGTGTGGGTCTGGTGTAGAGGTATTGTGAGATATATGGTCAGGTGAGATTGAGGGTTATCATCAGGGTTATGGTTAGGGTTAGGGTAGGTCAAAGAAGGATCCAGGCGCTGTACCCACAGCAGTGCAGTTGTCTCCCCGAAGGGCTGAGTCAGTGCACAATGGAGGCTGCTCATCAGAATTAGTCTCTGGGTTCCAAGGACAGACAACTCTGTAAGGTCTGGTGTAGATAGGTGGGTCTAGTGTGATAGAAACTGTTAGATTTAGGTTGAGGGTTATGGTTAGGGTTATGGTTAGGTTTACAGTTAGGTCCCAGGAGTCTCCAGGCGTTGAACCCACAGCAGTGCAGTCGTCTCCTGGAAGGGTTGAGCGGAGTGCACAATGGAGGCTGCCAGTCAGGAATAGTCTTCGGTTTCCAAGGCCAGACAACTGTATTGGGCACTCTTCAGTTAGGCCTGTTGAATCCTCGAGTGCAGTGGCAGCCGGGCTTTTGAAATGACATGATGATGTTCCACATTCCACACCAAGTATTCCTGCACTGCTTCTCAATTTCATGTGCGTGCTGATGTCAGACTGTGAATGGGGTCCCCATGGGGAAGGAGCCTTAGCCAGGGTTAGGGTTCGGTGCAGGGAAGTCACCAGGGCCAAAGCAACTCCAGTCTAGTGATATCCCCCAAGGGCTGACCTGAGATCCCATGCGAGGGTGTGGCTCAAGTGTAGGGTTAGGGTTAGAAACAGGGTTACGATTAGGTTGAGGGTTATGGTTAGGGGTACAGTTAGGGTTTTCGTCGTTCCCAAGGCTCCATGCGCTGAACCCACAGCAGTGCAGTTGCCTCCACAAATGACTGAGTGGTGTGCACAACGAGGCTGCGGGTCAGGATTAATCTTTGGGTTCTAAGGACAGACAACTGTATCTGGTCTGGTGTAGATAGGTTTGTCTAGTGTGAGTGTTAGGGTTAGGTTTAGGTTGAGGGTTAGCATTGGGTCCTGGTTAGCATTAGGGTTAGGTCCCAGGATGTTCCAGGCACTGAAACCATAGCAGAGCAGTTGTCTCCCCAAAGGGCAGAAGGGCGTACACAAGGGAGGGTGCTGGTCAGGCTTAGTATTTTGGTTCCAAGGCCAGACAACTGTATGGGCCACCCATCGTTTAGGCCTCAGGAATCCTCTTGTGCAGCTGCAGCCGTGCTTTGGAAATACATGGAGATGTCCACATTCAATGCTGAGTGTTCCTGAACCGTTTCTGGTCCTGGTGTGTGTGCTGTTATTAGTCTTTCGATATGGATCCCCATGGGGAGAGGGCCTTAGGTTATAGTTTTAGATTTAGCGGGTAGAGTTAGAGCGTTAGGATGAGGGTTTTAGGGTTAGAGTTAGAGGCTGATGGTTAGAGGGTTAGGGTAAGGTTAGGGTTAGTTAGGGTTATGTTTATGTTTACGGTTAGTTAGAGGTAGGACTAGGGTTAGGGGAAGGGTAGGGGCAGGATTGAGCATTAGGGTTATGGTTAGGGTTAGGTGTTAGGTTTAGGTGGTGGGATTTTGTTTAGTGATAGGGTTAGGAATTGGGCAAAGTGTAGGTCATGCTTGCATCCCCACTTTGAGCGGGAAGGTGTTCATGCGTGGACACCACCCTCCATGTTCAAGGGATTGTGTTCTTGCTATCGCCCCAGTCTCTCTGCACTGTAGGTTGTTCTTGCCTTGCCCATTCCAGCTTTGCTCTGGTGTTTTTCACACTGTCACCCCACCCCCTCTCGGTATGGTAAGAATTCACGTTCCACCCAATCGCTTTTGGTGCAAGGGGTGTGTTCACACATGCGACCCTCCACACCCTCTCCGTGCGATGGTGCAACCAACCCATGAGCCTCACCGCTCCTTAGATTGGGATTACTGATGCCAGTATTAAATCTGATACTGATGCCAGTATTAAATCATGAATATCTCTTTTCTCTTTCACAACTGAAGAAGTAGGCGTTTCTTAAGGTAAGGTTTATGGTTAGGATTAATGTTAGGTGTCAGTTAAGGTTTAGGGCATGGTGCAATCCCTCTTGGTGTGGGATGGCTTCACGAATGTGTCCCATCTGCTTCCCTTTATCCGTGATGTAGCAGTGATATTCCTTGTAATTCAGATGTTTTCCTTGGCACCTGGATGTCTCTGAGTTAAGCATCCCACTTCATCTTGGTTCATGATCTCTCGGTTTCTGGTCTTGAGCCCTGGGTAGCTTCTGTGCTGATTGCTGGGAATCTGGAGCCTGCTTCAGATACTATCTGTCTGTCTCTCTCTCTCTCTCTCTCTCTCTCTCTCTCTCTCTCTCTCTCTGCCCATGCCCCACTTGTGTGCTTTGTGTCTTTCAAAAATTAATGTACCTAAAATCATTTTCAATCCGACATTTCCTGGATGGCTCTTTTCACTTTCATTGCTGAAGTAGCAGGCGTCTGTCTCGTTCATTGTTCTTTTGTTATCTTTGGCATAGCTGACAACATATACGACATTTCCCCAGCCAGCATCGGGGATGCACAGCATTTCTTCTACTAGCCGGACACCTCTCATCCACTGTAACACTGCATTCCTCTAGAGCATCCCACATGCTCTCGGAAACTGGACTGTAACTGTGGATGGTAGCAGTGTCCCATAGTCTTCTGATGGTATTTCAGGAGGTTTTTCATTCGTATCTTTGGTTACCTGAGTGCCTTCTGACATCTCTCATGTTTCCACTAGGCCGCCGCTATGATGCTCAACAGGGAACCTGAAGCACACAGGGATTCAGGAGCAGACCAACTACCGCTTGGCTCCCACAAATGGTCGCCTTGGAACTCTTTATGGAAGAGGAGAAAACACCCACCACCACCGTTTCATAACCCTGCACCGAATGTGGAGACAACAATCACCTACCCCCAAAGGAACTCTAGCAGGGTACATGTATCAAACCTAAGGTGTTGGTTATGTATTTTGGGTCAATAAGTGAGGTTGTACTTTTGACTGGTAAGTGTACATCTAAATCCCTCAGAGGGGATATTCTCTGAGGTCACCCCAACCTAAATTGTTGGCCCATGGGGAGATGTGTTGTCCCTATTGACTGTATTGATGTTGTCTCTGTAGGCCAGTGAATGAAAGCTCCATAGGGTCTTGTCCTGTTCTTGCCTCTTCACGGGAATGTCCATTTCACCTATTGAAAAAGAGCAAGTGAGTAGTGTTGCCACTATTAAATCTGACGTTTCATGAATGAGTCTTTTCACTTTCATGGCTGAAGAAGCAGCATCTCTTATAATGAGGGTTAGGGTTTGGGTTACCCTGAGGATTAGGGTAAGGGTTAAGTCATGCTTGCATCCCCGTTTTGGCAAGGGAGGAACGTCACACCTGACCCCCGCCACCGTCCTTGCGGAACGGTGTTCAGGCATGCAGCCTGCCTCCCCTCCACAAGGGAGTAGTGATGCCACTACTTAATGTGTTGTTTCATGAATGGCTCTTTTCCCTTTCACAGCTGAGGAAGCAGGCATTTCTTAAGGTAGGTGTTACGGTTAGGATTGCCGTTCATGGTTAGGGTAAGGGATAGGCCATGCCTGCACCCTCCCTTGGAGTGGGAGGGCGTTCACACATGAGCCACACCCCCCTCATCTCGGGAGGGTGTTCACCAATAGGAACCAGTCCCCTTCAGCGGGGATGTTGATGTATGCGCCTGCACCCATCTCGTGTGCGAGGGTGTTCATGCATGGACACCACAACCCTTGGCGAGGGAGGGCATTTGTCCATGCACCATGCCCTCCTTGGCTCAGGAGGTGTTCACGCATGAGCACAGTGACCCCTTGGCTTGAGAAGGTGTTCAGGTATGTGCATGAACCTGCCCCCCAGCGTGGGAGGGGGTTCACGCATGTGCCCTCCCCCCTCAGGCGCTGGAGGGGGTCACCTGTGCATAGCACCACTAGTCAGCAAGGGAGTAGTGATGCCACTATTAAATCTGACATTTCATGGACGGCTGCTTTCACTTTCACAGCTGAAGAAGCATGCTTCTCTTAAGGTCAGGGGTAGGGTTAGCATTACAGTTAGGGGTTAAGATAAGGGCTAGGTCATACTTGCTCTCCCCCCTCAGCACGGGAAGACTTCACGCATCACCCCACTAACCTGAGCAAGGGAGAGTGTTCACCCTTTCACCCCAATCCCTGAGAGTGGTAAAATATTGAAGCACGTGCTCCACTCCACTTCCGCTGGGGAGGGCTTTCACACATGCGTAGATCCCCCTTTCGGGACACATTGTTCACGTATGTGCATGACCACCTGTCGGGTCGGGAGGGTGTTCACTCATGGGCACACCCCACCTCTGCATGGGAGATGGTTCATGCATGTGTCTTGCTCACCTCAGCAGGGAGGGTTTTTACGCATGTGCACAGCCCCACCTTGGTGTGGGAGGAGGTCACCCATGCAGAGTGCCACCCTTCAATCAGGGAATAGTGATGCCATTATTAAATGTGACGTTTCATGAATGGTTCTTTTCAATTTCACAGCTGAAGTAGCAGACAACTCTTAAGGTAAGGGTCTGGGTTAGCATTACCATTAACAGTTAGGGTAAGGGTTAGGTCATGCTTCCACACCCACCCCCTCGTCTCCAGAGTGTATTCACGCAATAGCACCGCCCCTCAATGTGGGAGAATATTCATGCATGTGTCCTGCCCCCTTCAGGGTGGGAGGGTGTTCACACACGTGCCCCATCCTCTTCAGCTTGTAAGTGCGTTCAAGCATTCTCACATTTGCACCACCCATCCCAAGGTGATGGAGGGTGTTGACACCTGTGCCCTGTCTCCCTCGGCATGGGAGGTGGTTCACACATGCTCCTCATCCCCTCGGTGATGGAGGGTGTCACCCATGAACAGTGCCACCCCTCGGAGAGGGAGTACTGTTGCCGCTATCAAATGTGACCTTTCATCAATGATTCTTTTCACTTTCACAGCTGAAGAAGCATGCATCACTTAAGGTAAGGGTTAGGGTTAGCATTACATTTAGGCTTTAGGGTAAGGGTTAGGTCATGCTTGCTCCCCCTCTCTGCACGACAGGTGTTTCACTAATACTCCATGCCCCCCCTGGCACAGATGGATACAGCCCTCCGTCCGTGTAGAAGGGTGTTCTCACGCACAACCCTCCTTGTTGACGGAGGGTGTTTGTGCACGCACCCTGCCCCATTAGTGCGGGAGTTTGTTCTCGTGTGTGTAAGGCCCCCTCCTGGTGGAAGGGCGTTCACCCATGTGCACCATCCCCCCACTTTGGCATGGGAAGGTGTTGACCTATGTGACGTGACACGTCAGCATGGGGGAATATTCACGCATCTGCCCCGCCCCCCTCTGCCTAGGAGGGTGTTCATGCATGAGCACAGCCACCAGTCAGTGAGGGACGGTATTCATGCATGCACACAACAACCCCTCCATGAAGGAGGGCAGTCACATACGCGTCATGCATCCCTCCACAAGGGAATGGTTCAAGCGTGTGCCGCATACGCATTTTGGCACAGGAGGGTGTTGACCTATGCACCTTACCCCCTCAGCGCTGGAGGGTGTTCATAGATGTGCACAGCCTCCGTTGTGGCGAAAGTGTGAACCCCGGCTAGGGGAGGGATGCCATTCGCACGTAGGCCCCGCCCCATACCCCTGGGTGCTGTTCACACATGTGCACAGCTCTCCCTACTGGCGGAAGAGTGTTCACACATGCACAAAACTCCTGCTCCAAGAGGTAGGGCGTTTCCACATGAGCACAATCCCCATCAGTGAGGGAGGGCATGCATGCATGCTCCTTGCCCACTACCACAGGAGGCTGTACAGGCATGCGCACAGCCCCCGCTACTGGTGTATGTTCATGCATGCACACAGCTCCCCTCAATGAGGGAAGGCATTTGCACATGTGCCCCCTTCCGCTGGGCAAGGAAGGGTGTTCAGGCATGCACAGAACCACTACCTCAGCCAGGGAGGTCGTTGGTGCATGCGCCCTGCCCCACTTAGCACAGGAGGTGGTTCAGGCTTCCGCCTGGCCCCCTGTCAGCATGTGAGTCGGTCACCCATGCACAGCGCCACCCCTCAGGGAGGAAGTACTGATGTCACTATTGAATGTGATGTTTCATGAATGGTTCTTTTCACTTTCACAGCTGAAGAAACACAGCTGAAGAAATGCGGCCAGGGAGGGCGTTGACGTATGCTCCCTGCTCCCCTCGCCAGGATGCTGTTCACGCAGGTGCAAAGTCCCCCTTCCCTGCCAAAGGGGGTTCAGGCATGCCCACAACCCCCGCTCTGTGAGGCAGACCATTTGTATAGGCACACAACCCTCCCTCAGCAAGGGACAGTGTTCATGCTTGGCCCCACTTACCTCGGTGGGAAGGGTGTTCACACATGCACATAACCCCCCTCAACATTGGAGGGCGTTCAAACATGTGCCCCACCCCACTTGACGCCAGAGGTGGTTCAGGATTCTGCCTTGCCCCTGGTTGGTGTGTGAGATGGTCACCCATGCACAGTGCCACCTTTTAGGGAGAGAGTAGTGGTGTCACTATTAAATGTGATATTTCACAAATTGTTCTTTCACTTTCACAGCTGAAGAAACACACATCTCTTGAGGTAAGTGTTAGGGTTGGCACTGACATAAGGGGTAGGGTAAGGCTTAGGTAGTACTTCCTCCACCCTGGGTATGAAAGGTTTTCAAGCATTATCTTTCCCCCCCCTTTGGACAGGAGGGGGTTAACACTTGCGCCCTCCCACATCAAGGGAGGGGGTCACCATTGCACCACTGTCTCTGTGATGGAGGGGTGTCACTCATGTTCTTTCCCACACCTTGGCATGGGAGGGGATCATGCATGTGCCCCTTCTGCACCCCTTCATAGGCGATGTACCCTTGATGTTCCTTTTAGGCCAGACGTATTTTGCACTGCCTTGGCCGCTCAGTGGATTAAGTGTCCCACTTCAGGTCATAGTCTCACGGTTTGTGGTTTTGAACCCTTGCTTCACCTCTGTGCTGATGACTCTGAACACGGAGCGTGCTTCAAATACTGTGTCTCACTTTCTGTCTGCCCCTTCCCCACGTGTGTTCTGTCTGTCTGTCTCTCTGTCTCTCTCTCAAAAAAACAGTGAAGCTAAAAACATTTTAAAGCAGCTCCATCAGTCTACTTGTCTTCTTGCCCTATATCCGCCTCTTCACGGGAAGGTCCATTTCACCGATTGGAAGAGACTAAAACCCTCGTGTGGCCATTCAAATGAGTCACTATTTAGGAAACAAGTGATTATGCTACTTTTCCACGGTCAGGATACCATGGCCATTTCATGAATGTCCCTAGGCAGGCGGGGCCTCTAAAACTAGAAATGCTAGAGGTGATTTTACTGGTAAACAGGTGGGGTTTGTGTTCGCTGAGTTCCTTTTACTTCGTTTCATCTTTCCTTGATTGCCTATCAGTGTTGGGTCAACAATTGGTTTGATATTGACTTTACAGTTAGGTTATTTTTATCTCATGGTTAACTGTCCATGGTTATCTGCTCTGATAGAGCTTAAGCAAGTACAAATATTTCGCGTGGCACATACTAGCATTAGTGTTTCCTGTGCACCTGCAGCTGTTTCTCCCGGCCCAAGGGGAGCAATCACTTCCCATCCAGCACCACCTGCTTTGTCTTCCTATGCCTAGCAGTGCACGTGCCGGTGCCTGCAGAACTTCCCTTGTTTCTCTGTCAGCTGAGTCTGAATGGGCTTCCTCTCCCACTCGTCCCTACTTCTCATCTCTTTAATGGATGACACACATAGCTGAAGGTCACAGTGAAGTCTCAAACTTCAGTATGTGGATTACGTGGCACCATTTTACGGTCTCACTTGATTACCCCCTTTCTTTAAAAATTACTTCCTTCCTCCTCCCACCGTCTGGGCCGCTGCTCACCAGTGTCTGTGTTGGTAGGTCCTCGTCTTCTTCCTGTCCCCCATCTGCTTTCCATCTGCCCTTACTCTGGGGTGATCTCAGCTAGCCTCAGGCTTCTATATGCCAGCATCTGGGGCCTCTAAGTCTTTATGTGCTGCCCACAGCTGTTCATGTCTCCAGACACCTGACTCCAGCTCTGCACCACACAGGTGCTACCCTCCCCAGACTCTGCTACCTCCCTGTAGGCTTCTCCTATTCCCCTCCCCTTTTTTACTGGGCTGCTGCCACACTGCCCCCCCCCCCGTTCCCTGAGCTTGTCAGGCACATACTCCTGCTTCAGGTCTTTGCACTCACTTTGCCTCTCTCTGTCGGGGATATACTTCCACGTGCCAACAAGACATACTCCCTCATTTCTGTCATAACCTTGCTCTGACATCACCTGCTCAGTGGAGTCTCTGCTAGCTCTCTATGTAAAACTGAAAACTGTTCCTTCTCCGACCTGAACACCCCATATCCCTTTCCTGCATTCTTTTTCTTCCTGGCCCTTGGCACCATCTGTTTTTCTTTCTTGCTTGCTGGATGTCGCCTACTGTAGTCCCTGTCAGATTATCGGCTCCATGGGATCCAAAGACCAAACTAGTTTTGTTTAGGGCTGGTTCCTTAGGGCCCTCGAACAGTGCCCAACTCCTTCAAAGGCTCACACACTATTTGCTGAGCAAGTAAATATTAGGATTTCTTATTATTTTGCTGGGTCCGCCATCACAATGTACCACAGACTGGGTGGCTTAAGCAACAGAAATTGATTTATTGGGGCGCCTGGGTGGCGCAGTCGGTTAAGCGTCCGACTTCAGCCAGGTCACGATCTTGCGGTCCGTGAGTTCGAGCCCCGCGTCGGGCTCTGGGCTGATGGCTCCGAGCCTGGAGCCTGTTTCCGATTCTGTGTCTCCCTCTGTCTCTGCCCCTCCCCCGTTCATGCTCTGTCTCTCTCTGTCCCAAAAATAAATAAACGTTGAAAAAAAAATTTTTAAAAAGAAATTGATTTATTTATTTTCTCACACTTCAGATCAAGGTGTGGCCAGGGTGGGTGTCCTCTCTCCATGACTGGTGGATGGCCTCCTTCCCACTGTCTTCACGTGGTCTTCCTTCTGTGTGTGTAGTTGCCCACTCTCTTCCTATAGGACACCGGTTATCAGACTAGAGTCCCTCCCCACAAATGAGCTCATTCGACCTCCACTTTACCTTTCAAGATCTGGTATCCAAGTACAGTCCCATGGGTAGTTAAGACTTCAATGTATGGATTTTGGGGGCAAATCCATTCCATCACAGGTTTCTGTCTGTTGTACCTAGTCACTACCTACATGGGTTTTTTTTTTTTCTCTATGCCCTTGTGCCCGTTATTTGCTCACACAGTGCTAATCCCAGTTTGCCCTTAGCCCAAGTTATAACTCTATTTATTTGTATAGACTTGCATCTTCCCTCTACCTCTATACTCCACGTTCCTGGCTGGCACTGGAATTACATCTTTAGCACGGACATCATAACCTCCAGGTGAGGTAAGTATGATTATTTTCATTTTGAAAATCAACAATCTGAAGCTCAAAAGAGAGTAGGTCATGTTTCTGAGATCACAGTACTAGTAAGTGCTGTCCTTTGGAAAACTTTGTTCTTATGGGCTCCAAAGCCCACTTTCTTTCATCTACCATATGTCCCCAAGATGAACGGGGAAAAGCCATACTTCAGCCTGGTATGATATAAGCAATGGTACGTGTAAAGCTGGTGTAACAATTCAGGAAATGGGATTAAGTTTAGTATCTGAGTAATTATACCCACAGGTTGAATTTCATTCTCACATCCTTTGATTTTTTACTGCTATAATTTCTGTTATCCTTAATGATTATATAAACGTATTCTTCCCTTTGCAAAATTTAGCCAGTAAGAATACTGAGTGAGTTTGTTTCCTTTGTAACAGGTCTGAGTTATACAATGAATTCATAACGTCAAGATAATAGCGGTTATTTTTTTCCTACAATATGGAGGAAAAGGTCATTGCCTTTG
Organism: Prionailurus bengalensis; assembly: GCF_016509475.1. NCBI lineage: Eukaryota > Metazoa > Chordata > Mammalia > Carnivora > Felidae > Prionailurus > Prionailurus bengalensis. Next base: position 87,174 of record NW_025091161.1, read on the forward strand.
TTGTAAGAGTTTACCATGTGTTCTTGGTAACATGACTGAGCTGTATTGGTGAAAACACGTTGTAGATTTTGAAAGTCAGTTATTTATAGTTAAGAGAGTATCGCTCTTTCTTTGGGTGCAGCTGATTGTTTGAAATAGAACTTAGGATTTTTCTGCATAGATTGTCTATTTCAGAATGATCTTTGTTTTAAAAAGTATGTTATATTTGCATTCATGCAAGTTGTACCATCATTAAATTGACAGGAAAGCAGCTGTTAATAGTTGTCATTTGGACATGTAGATGGAAATCCTAAGGGTCATGGTGTGACTCCTTACATGTGTTGAGCTCTGGTTTCATTTGGCATTTCCAAACCATTGCCATGACCTTATGAATGTTGATCAAGTGGCCATATAATGGTTGTTTTAAAGTGGCATCAGGGGTGTAGAGATGATTCTTAAGTTGTGTATGAGGAAGCTGTTGGTTTCCTGCTTCTATGTCTGTGTAGCTCCTAAAAATAGAAGCCTAGCGCATCTTATCAAAATTACTTTTGTTCAAAGTCATTGCAACTTGTGAATGAGCTAAAGGCTTAGATAATAGTCAGTACTTTTGGAGTCTGATATTTGCAAATTTAAAATAGGTCTTCGGGTATCTGTGTGGCTCCGTTGGTTAATCCTCTGACTTTGGCACAGGTCATGATCTCACTGTTGGTGACTTTGAGGTCCATGTTGGGCTCTGTGCTGGCAGCTGGGAGCCTGGAGCCTGATTGCGATTCTGTGTTCCCTCTCTCTGCCCTTCCCTGGCTCATGCTCTTTCTCTCTCTCTCAAATATAAACTTAAACATAGAAAATAGGTCTAGAATAAATCTGTAGACCATAACATATTTATAGTGACTGCTGATTGAAACAAAGAAATAGCCTGAAATTCCAAAAATACATTACTGTTGTTTCCCTAGGCTCCCATTAAATGCCAGGTTGACCATTAAGCTGAATACAATCAGTAATCTTTTAGTAACTTGGAAGAGATAAGCATACTATCATAGCTAGTAAGGTTTGGAATATGTCGTTTTGGCAGACCTATTTTCTTTAATGATGAAAAAATTGATTTGAGGTCTCTTTTATTTGGGTATTCAGGATTAAGAGAAGTTACCCAAGGCAAATGAATTAAGACCATTTTAGAACTGACCTGGACTTAAAAAACCAGAGACTGGAGTCATGATAAAGATAGTTTGAACATGCCATTTCATCAAATAAAAAAAAATACAGCTCCTGAATGACAACCATCACGTTGGAGGAGAGTTTCTGGTGTTCCCTCCACAAATGGTGCATGATTTTCAGTCAAGGATACAGCCTCACTGACTACTTTTACTGACATGATGGTTCAGATACCAACAATGTTGTCTGTTGGGATTGTCTTTTACAAAACTGATATCCTTTCAGTTTTCAGCTTAATTAATATACTAAGGAGAAAAAAATGTTTCCCTCTTTCTGAAAAATAATCCCATTTGTATTTAGAGTTATCATTAAACATAGTATTTCGAAAAATGGCTAATAAATTGGAAGTCAATATAAATTTGCTTGTGAAGTTATCAAATGGAAAACTGTTGCCAAAGCAGTTATTTTATGTTTTATAGGAAAACTAATCTTTTATGTCCTTACTGCATTTATGTTATATCCTATTCACTTTTGTTTCATGTTATTTGTGTGTGTGTGTGTGTGTGTGTGTGTGTGTGTGTGTGCTTGTGTGTTTGCAACTAAGTGAAATGTGCAATATTTGGTCATTTAAATAGATTCACTAATTTAGGCAAAGTCAGCCATAAACAAATGCAATACATTATGTCCAAAGTAGTCAAGCAGATTTTGCATCATGAGTAAAACTTGCTTTATGTTAAATGAATTTGCTTTTCTCTTTTCTTTTTAACAAGCCAAGTCAAAGGTGAATATATTCTTTCTGCTCACCTTGAGGCAGGGCAAGAGCAGATTTGTGTCAGAGCGCACTGTCCGTATTTATGAGAAACTAGAGAAATTAAGAAAGCCACTTAGGTACAAACCTTAGTGAGGACTCATGACTGATACCTTTTCAACAATATTCTGTTGGGATGTCTTTTATTAACTGGGTTAATTTTTTTAAATTTTTAGTTAATTTATTTTTTAAATTTACATCCAAGAAGCATCATGTGGAAAAATGATCTCAGTAGTAGATTACTTAAAGTCCCTTACCCATTTAGCACATCAGCCCTCCCACAGTCCTTCCAGTAACCCTGTTTATTCTCCACATTTAAGAGGTTTTCTTTAATGTTTTTGACCCCCTCCATGTTTTTATATTATTTTGCTTCCCATCCCTTATATTCATCTGTTTTGTATCTTAAAGTCCTCATATGTGTGAGGTCCTATAATATTTGTCTTTCTCTGACTAAATTCGCTTAGCATAATACCCTCTAGTTCCATCCATGCAGGTTAAATGGCAACATTTTATTCTTTTGGATTGCTAAGCAATACTCTATTGTGTGTGTGTGTGTGTGTGTGTGTGTGTGTGTGCGTGTGTGTGTGTGTGTGTGTGTGTGTGGTGTGTGTGTGTACACCACATCTTCTTTATCCATTCATCCATCGATGGACATTTGCGTTTTTTCTATACTTTAGCTGCTGTTGATGGTGCTTCTATTACTTTGGGGTTCACCTTTCCCTTCAAAATAGCACATCTGTATCATTTGGATAAATACCTAGTAGTGCAACTGATGGGTTGTAGGGTAGTCCTCTTTTTCATTTTGTGAGAAACCTACCTACTGGTTTCCAGAGTGACTGTGCCAGTTTGCATTCCCGCCAGCAGTGCAAGAGTTCCTCTTTCTCCGCTTCCTCACCAACATCTGTTGTTGCCTGAGTTGTTAGTGTTAGCCATTCTCACAGGGGTGAGGTGTTATCTCATTGTGTTTTTGATTTGTACTTCCATGATGATGAGTGATGTTGAGCATTTTTTCATGTTTCATTTGGCCATCTGGATGTCATCCTTGGAAAGTGTTTGCTCATGTCTTGGCTCATTTCTACACTGGATTACTTGTTTTTTGGGTATTGAGTTCGATATGTTCTTTATAGATTTTGCATACTAATCCTTTATCTCATATGTCTTTTGCAAATATCTTCTCCCATTCTGTTGGTTGCCTTTTAGTTTTGCTGATTGTTTCCTTCACTGTGCAGAAGCTTTTTATTTTGATGAGGTCCTAATCGTTCATTTTTGCTTTTGTTTCCCTTGCCTCTGGAGACTTGTTGACTAAGAAGTTGTGGAAGCAAACATCAAAGAGGTTTCTGCCAGCTTTCTCCTCGAGGGTTTTGATGGCTTCCGGTGTTACATTTAGGTCTTTCATCCATTTTGAGTGTCTTTCGTCCATTTTGAGTGTGAGAAAGTGGTTCAGACTCATTCTTCTGTATGTCGCTGTCCAGTTTTCCCAGCACTCTTGCTGAGGAGACTGTATTTATTCCATTGGATATTCTATCCTTTTTGTCAAAGATTAGTTGGCCGTACGTTTCTGGGTCCATTTCTGTGTTCGTATTCTCTTCCACTCATCTGAGTGTCTGTTCTTGTGCCAAGAGCATACTGTCTTGGTGATTACTGCTTTGTAATACAGCTTGAAGTCCAGGATTGTGATGCCTCCTACTTTGGTTTTCTTTTTCAAGATAGCTTTGGCTATTCAGGGTCTTTTCTGGTTCCATACATATTGTAGGATTCTTTGTTGTCACTCTGTGAAGAATGATGGTGTTATTTTGATAGGTATTGTGTGGACTATGTAGATTGTTCTGGGTACTATTGACATTTTAACACTATTTGTTCTTCCTATCCAGGAGCATGCAATATTTGTCTTTTCTGTGTGTTTGCCATCTGCAGTTGCTTTCATAAGCTTTCTATAGTTTTCAGTGTATAGATTTTTCAACTATTTGGTTAGATTTATTCCTAGGTATTTTATGGGTTTTGGTGCAATTTTAAATGGGATCGATTCCCTGATCCCTATTTCTCTTGCTTCATTGTTGGTGCGTAGGAATGTAACTGATTTCTGTGCATTTATTTTATATCCTGCCAGTTTGCTAAATTCCTGTATTATCTCTAGCAGTTTTTTGTTGACTCTTGTGGGTTTTCCACATAGAGTTTCATGCCATGTATGAAGAGTGAAAGGTTGAGCTCCTCCTGGACGATTTGGATGCCTTTTATGTCTTTGTGTTGTTTGATTGCTGAGGCTAAGACTTCCAATATTATGTTGAATACCAGTGGCGAGAGTGGACATCCTTGTCTTGTGCCTGACCTAGGAGGAAAGCTCTCAGTTTTGCCCCTTTGAGGATGATATTAGCTTCGGGTCTTTCATATATGCCTTTTATGATCTCTAGGTATGATCCTTCTATCCCTACGTTCTTGAGGGATTTTATCAAGAAAGGATGCTGTATTTTGTCAAATGCTTTCTCTGCATCTATTGAGAGGATCATGTGGTTCTTGTCCTTTCTTTTATCGATGTGATAAGTCACATTGATTGTTTTGTGGATAGTGAACCCGATTTGCATTCCAGGTATTAATCCCACTTGGTCGTGGTGAGTAACGTTTAAATGTATTGTTGGATCTGGTTGATTCATATCTTGTGGAAGATTTTTGTGTCCATGTTCATCATGAAAATTTGTGTATACTTCTCCTTTTTAGTGGGTCTTTTTCTGGTTTTGGAATCAAGGTAATTCTGGGTTCAGAGAAAATGTTTGGAAGTTTTCCTTCCATTTCTTTTTTTGGGACAGCTTCAAGAGCATAGGTGTTAACTCTTCCTTAAATGTTTGGTAGAATTCCCCTGGAAAGCCATCTGGCCCTAGGCTCTTTTTCTTGGGAAATTTTTGATTACTAATTCAATGTCTTTACTGGTTATGGGTCTGTTCAAATTTTCTATTTCTTCCTGTTTCAGTTGTGTTAGTTTATATATTTCTAGGAATTTGTCTCTTTCTTCCAGATTGTCCATTTTATTGGCATATATTTGCTGATAATATTCTCTTATTATTTGTATTTCTGCTGTGTTGGTTGTGACCTCTCCTCTTTCATTCGTGATTTTATTTCTTTGGGTCCTTTCCTTTTTCTTTTTGATCCAACTGGCGAGTGGTTTATCAATGTTATTAATTATTTCAAAGAACAAGCTTCTGGTTTCATTGATCTGTTCTACTCTTTTGTGTGTGGGTGGAGGTCGGTTATTTGTTGTTGTTTTTTCTGTGTGTGTTTTTGTTTTTGTCTTCAGTTTCGATAGCATTGATTTTTCCTGTAATCTTTATCATTTCTTGTCTTCTGATGGTTTTGGTTTTATTTGTTGTTCTCTTTCCAGCTCTTTAAGGTATAAAGTTGGGCTGTGTATCTGAGACCTTTTTACCTCTTTTGGAAGGCCTGGATTGCTATACACTTCCTCTTATGACTACCTTTGCTGAATCCCAGAGGCTTAGGGGTGTCGTGTTATCCATTTCGTTGGCTTCAATGTATTTTTTTTTAATTTTTTTTCAACATTTATTTATTTTTGGGACAGAGAGAGACAGAGCATGAACGGGGGAGGGGCAGAGAGAGAGGGAGACACAGAATCGGAAACAGGCTCCAGGCTCCGAGCCATCAGCCCATAGCCTGACGCGGGGCTCGAACTCACAGACCGCGAGATCGTGACCTGGCTGAAGTCGGACGCTTAACCGACTGCGCCACCCAGGCGCCCCTTCCATGTATTTTTTAATTTTCTCTTTAACTTCTTGGTTCACCCATTCATTCCTTTTTTTTTTAATTTTATTTTTTATGTTTTAAAATTTACATCCAAATTAGTTAGCATATAGTGCAACAATGATTTCATGAGAATATTCCTTAATGCCCCTTACCCATTTAGCCCAACCCCCTCCCACATCCCATCCAGTAACACTCTGTCTGTCCTACATAGTTATGAGTCCATTCTGTTTTGTCCCCCTCACTGTTTTTATTTTATTTTTGTTTCCCTTCCCTTATGTTCATATGTTTTGTCTCTTAAAGTCCTCATGTGAGTGAAGTCATATGATTTTTGTCTTTCTCTAATTTCACTTAACATAATACCCTACAGTTCTAACCACGTAGTTGCAAATGGCAAGATTTCAGTCTTTTTGATATATATATATATATATATATATATATATATATATATACATACACACACACATATATATCTATCTCACATATATATACACATATACATATATATATATAACACTCATATATATAAGTGATATATATATATCACTTATACATATCTATCTATATCTATCTATATATATATATATAGATATATATATAGATATATATATATATATATATATATATATATATATATATATATCACTTCTTTATCCATTCTTCCATTGGTGGACATTTGGGCTCTTTCCATACTTTGGCTATTGTTGATAGTGCTGCTATAATCATGGGGGTGGTGCATGTGTCCCTTCAAAACAGCACACCTGTATCCCTTCAATAAATGCCTAGCAGTGCAATTGTTGGGTCGTAGGGTAGTTCTGTTTGTAGTTTTTTTGTTTTGTTTTGTTTTGTTTTTTATTAAATTTTTTTTCAACGTTTATTTATTTTTGGGACAGAGAGAGACAGAGCATGAACGGGCAAGGGGCAGAGAGAGAGGGAGACACAGAATCGGAAACAGGCTCCAGGCTCTGAGCCATCAGCCCAGAGCCCAACGCGGGGCTCGAACTCACGGCCTGCGAGATCGTGACCTGGCTGAAGTCGGACGCTTAACCGACTGCGCCACCCAGGCGCCCCTGTTTTTAGTTTTTTTGAGGAAACTCCATACTGTTTACAGAGTGGCTGCGCCAGCTTGTATTGCACCATTCATTCTTTAGTAGTATGTTCTTTAGTCTCCAAGTGTTTGTTATCTTTCCAAATTTTTTCTTGTCGTTGAATTTGAGTTTTATAGCATTGTGGTCTGATAATATGCACGGTATGATCTCGAGCTTTTTGTACTTCTTGAGGGCTGATTTGTTTTCCAGTATGATATCTATTCTGCAGACGTTCCATGTGTCCTGGAGAAGAATGTACATTCTGCTGCTTTAGGATGAAATGTTCTGAATATAACTGTTAAGTCCATCTGGTCCAGTGTCTCACTCAAATCCATTGTTTGTTTGTTGATTTTCTGTTTAAATGATCTTTCTGTTGTCATAATGGGGTGTTGAAGTCCCATACTATTATGGTTTTATTATCAATGAGCTTCTTTATATTTGTGATTAATTGATTTATATCTTTGGGTGCTTTCACATTGGGAGCATAAATGTTTACAATTGTTAAGTCTTCTTGGTGGGTAGACCCCCTCAATTAAGATACACACTTATTCATCTCTTGTTACAGTCTTTATTTTGAAGTCTAGATTGTCTGATATGAGTAAGGCTACTCTGTCTTTCTTTGGCTATCATTAACATGATAGATGGTTCTTCAGCCCCTTACTTTCAATCTGAAGGTGTGTTTAGGTCTAATATGGGTCTCTTGTAAACAGCATATAGATGGATCTTGTTTTTTTCCCCACCCTGTTACCTTGTGTCTTTTGATTGGAGCATCTATGCCATTGATGTTTAGAGTGAGTACTCACAGATATGAGATTATTGCCATTATGTGTCTTGTAGTGTTGGATTTTGTGGTGGTATTTGTTTGTGCTATCCAGTCTTTGGTACTTTTGGTGTTTTTTTATTCTTTTTTTTTTTTATCTTTTCTCCCCTCAGGGAGCCCCGCCTGAAAATTCCTTGAGGAATTGCTTAGTGGTCACGAACTCCTTTAAGTTTTATTTGTCTGGGAAACTTTTAATCTGTCCTTCTATTTTGAATGACAGATTTGCTGGATAAGGAATTCTTGGCTGCATAGTTTTCTGATTCAGCACATTGAGTATATCTTGCCACTCCTTTCTGGCCTGCCAAGCCTCTGTGGGTAGGTCTGCTGCAAACCTGATCTTTGTTGTCTTCCCTTGTTGGTTAAGGACTTTTTTCCCTTGCTGCATTCATGATTCTTTCCTTGCCTGAGTATTTTGTGAATTTGAATATGATATTCCTTTTACTGGTGGATTTTTGTGGAATCTTATGAGAGTCCTCTGTGCTTCCTGGACTTTAATGTCTGTGCCTTTTCCTAGGTAAAAGAAAAAACAATATCCGCTATGATTTGCTGACTTAACACTTCTACCCCTTTGTCTCTCTCTTCATCTTCTGGGAGCCCTCTGATTCTGATGTTGTCCTTTTTTTTTTCAACGTTTATTTATTTTTGGGACAGAGAGAGACATAGCATGAACGGGGGAGGGGCAGAGAGAGAGGGAGACACAGAATCAGAAACAGGCTCCAGGCTCTGAGCCATCAGCCCAGAGCCTGACGCGGGGCTCGAACTCACGGACCACGGGATCATGACCTGGCTGAAGTCGGACGCTTAACCGACTGCGCCACCCAGGCGCCCCTGATGTTGTCCTTTTTAATGAGACAGGGTAGGTGTAGGTTGAGGGTTATGGTTAGGGTTAAGGTTAGGGTTAGACTTAGGACCCAGGATGCTCCAGCCACTGAAACCCCAACAGTGCACGTGTCTCCACAAAAGGCTGAGTGGAATACACAAGGAGGGTACCAGTCAGGGTTAGTCTTTGGGTTCCAAGACCAGACAACTGTATGGGACGTTCTTCAGGTAGGCCTCAGAAATACTTCTTGTAGACACACTCGTGCTTTGGAAATCACATGGTGATGTTTCAGGTTCCATGCCAAGTGTTTCTGCACCTATTTTCAAACCCGTGTGCATGTTTTAGTCAGAGTTTGGAGTTGGGTCCCATGGGGAGAGAGCCATAGCTACAGTTAGGGTTCGGACCAGGGACATCGACAGGGCTGAGGCAACACCAGTATCATGAATTCCATGGAGGACTGAGGTGACGGCACATGCACAGCTGTGGGCCTGCTGTAGAGTTAGTGTGATAGATAGGGTTAGGAGCAGGTTGAAGGCTAGGGTTAGGATTATGGTTAGGGTTAGGGTGTGTCCCAGGAGACGCCAGGCACTGACCCCACATCAGAGCAACTGTCTCCCCGAAGGGCTGAGTGGAGTACACAAGGGAGGATGCCGGTCAGGATTAGTCTTTGAGTTCCAAGGCCAGACAAATGTATCGGTCACCCTTCAGGGAGGCCTCAGGAATCCTCTTGGGCAGCTGCAGCCAGGCCTTTGAAAGGACATGGTGATGTTCCAGGTTTTTTGCCGAGGGATTCTGTACCACTTCATGCACCCAGACACGTGGCGTTTTCAGACTTTGGTATTAGGTCCCCATGGGGAGAGCTAAATTTAGGGTTCGATTGAGTGACATCACCAGTGCCAACGCGAATCCAGTCTTGTGATCTCCATAGAGGGTTGAAGTGAGGGCCCATGCGAAGGTGCAGGTCATGAGTAGGCTTTGAATTGAGATAGGGTTAGGGATCTGTTGAAATCGTGGCTAGTGTTAGGGTTAGGGTTAGTTCCCAGGGGGATCCAAGCGCTGACCCCACAGCCGTGCAGTTCTCTCCCTGAAGGGCTGAGTGAGGGCACAGTGGATAGTGCTTGTCAGGATTAATTTTTGGTTTCAAAGGCCAGACAACTGTATGGGCCACTGGTCGGGTAGGCCTCAGGAATTCTCAGGGGCAGCTACAGTGGGGCTTGGAAACAACATAGTGATGTTCCAGGTTCTATGCCAGGTGATCCTGCACTGCTTCAGGACCCCAGGCACTTGGGAGAGAGCCTTAGCTAGGGTTAGGGTTCGATCCAGGGACTTCGCCAGTGTTGACGAGACCAGTCTCGTGACCTTCCTGGAGGGCTGAAGTGAGGGCCCATGTGATGGTGCGCTTCAAGTGTATGCTTAGAGTTCGTATAGGGTTTGGGTTCACCTGAGGGTTCTGGTTAGAGTTTCTGTTAGGTTTAGGTCTCAGGAGCCTCCAGACACTGAACCCAAGGTAGTGCAGATGTTTCCCCAAAGGGCTGAGTGGAAGACACAATGGAGGTGGCCGGTCATGATTAGCCTTTGGATTCTAGGCCACACATATATATGGGCCACCCTTCGGATAGGCCTCGGTAAACCTCTCTTGCAGCTTCAGTCACCCTTAGAAAATGACATACTGATGTTCCACGTTCCATGCCGAGTATTTCTGCACCGATGTTTGAACCCTTGAGCGGGCTGTTGTCAGACTTTTGAATTGGGTCCCCATGGTGAAAGATTCTTAGCTAGGGTTAGGATTCGGTCCAGTGAAATAGACCCGGCTCAAGCGACTCCAGTTTTGTGATCTCCCCCAAGGGCTGAAATGAGAGCACATGGGAGGGTGTGCGTCAAGTGTATGGTTAGTGTTAGAGAATGTGTTAAGTGTAGGGTGAGTGTTACAGTTAGGGTTATGTTTAGGGTTAGTGTTAGGTCCCAGGAGGCTCCAGGCACTGACACCACAGCAGAGCCTTTGTCTCCCCAAAGGGCTGAGTGGGGGACACAAGGGAGGGTGCTGGTCAGGAGTAGTCTTTGGGTTTCAAGGCCAGATGAATATATGGGCCATCCTTTGGGTAGGCCTCAGGAATCCTCCTGTGCAGATGCAGTCGTGCTTTGGAAATGACATGGTGATGTTACACGCTCCATACCAAGTATTTCTGCACCGATTCTTGAACCCGTCTGCGTGGTATTGTCAGACCTTGGAATTGGCACCCCATGGGAAGAGAGGCTTAGCTGGGTTTAGGATTGGGTCCAGGGAAGTTGCCAGAGCTGAAGCAACACCAGTGTTGTTAACTCCATGGAAGATGAAGTGAGGGAAAATGTGTGGCTGTGAGTCCACTATAGAGTTAGTGTGCTAGATAGGGTTAGGTGTAGGGTGAGGGTTATGGTTTGGGTCATGGATAGGGTTTGTGTTAGGTCCCAGGAGACTCCAGGCACTGAACCCACAGTAGACCAGTTGTCTCCCTGAAGGGTTGAGCACACTACACCAAGGAGGGTGCCGGTCAGCATTAGGCTTTGGGTTCCAAGGCCAGAAAAATGTTTTGGCCACCCTACACGTAGGCCTCAGGAATCCTCATGCAGCTGCAGTCGCGCTTTGCAAATGACATGGTGAATTTCCATGTTCCATGCCGAGTATTTTTGCACTGATTGTCGATCTCATGTGTGTGCTGTTGTCAGACTTGAAATTTATTCCACATGGGGAGAGAGCCTTAGCTAGGGTTAGGGTTCCGTCCTGGGAAGTCACCAGGGCTGAAGCGACTCCAGTTTCATGATCTTCCTAGAGGGCTGATTGAGGGCCATGCGAAGGTTTAGGTGAAGTACAGGGTTAGGGTTAGAGATAGGGTTAAGTGTAGATTGAGGGATATGGTTTGGGTTACGGTTTCGGTTAGTGTTAGGTCCCAGGAGGCTCCAAGCACTGATTCCACATGAGTGCCATTGTCTCCCTGAGGGGCTGAGTGGTGTCCCCAGGGAGGGTGTCAGTCAGGCTAAGTCTTTGGGTTCCAATTCCAGACAAATGTATGGGAGACACTTCGGATATGCCTCAGGAATCCTCTCGTGCAGCTGTAGTCATGCTTTGGAAATGACGTGGTGATGTTCTACATTCCGTGTAGAGTATTTCTACACTGATCTCGAAACCGTGTGTTCGCTGTTCTCAATCTTTGGAATTGGTTACCCACGGGGTTAGCGCCTTAACCATGGTTAGGGTTAGTTCCAGGGAAGTCGGCAGGGCCGAAGCGACTCCAGGTTCGTGATCTCCCTCGCGGGCTGAATTGAGGGCCCAGCGATGATGCGGGTCAAGTGTAGGGTTAGAGTTCAAGATAGGATTAGGTTTCGGTTGAGGGTTCTGGTTAGGATTACGTTTAGGGTTAGGGTTAGAATTAGGTCCCAGGAGGCTCCAGGCGCTGAAAGCACAGCAGTGCAGTTATCTCCCCGCTGCGCTGAGTGTACAAGGGAGGGTGCTAGTCAGGATTAGTCTTTTGGTTCCAAGGCCTGAGAACTCTATGGGTCACTGGTGTAGTAGGCCTCAGGAATCCTATCAGGCAGCTGCAGCCAGGCCTTAGAAATCACATGGGGACCTTCCAGGTTCTATCCCGAGTGATCCTGCACTGCTCCTGGAGCCCAGGCATGTGGTGTTGTCAGACTTTGGTATTGGTTCCACATGAGGAGAGAGCCTTAGCTAGGATTAAGGTTCTGTTCCTGGACGTCGCCATGTCCGAAGCAACTCCAGTCTCGTGATGTCCCCCCAGGGATGAAGTGAGAGCCCATGCGACAGTGATGGTCAAGTGGAGGGTTAGTGGTTGAGATAGGATTAGGTTTCAGTTGAGGGTTCTGGTTAGGCTTAGGTTTAGGGTAGTGTTAGGACCCAGGATGCTCCAGGCACTGAACCCACAGCAGTGCAGTTGTCTTCCCAAAGGAATAAGGTGAGGGCACATGGTAGGGTGCTGTTCAGGATTAGTCTTGGGCTTCCAATACCACACAACTCTTTGGGCCACTGGTCAGTGAGGCCTCTGGAATCCTCTCGGGATGCCGCAGCCAGGTCTTTGAAAGGACATGGTGTTGTTCCAGGTTCTATGCCGAGTGATCCTGCACTGCTTCTGGACCCCAGGTGCGTGGTGTTGTCACACTTGGTTTTGGGTCCTCATGGGGAGAGAGCCTTAGCTAGGGTTACTTAGGGATAGGGTTCGGTCCAGGGACATCGCCATGGCTGAAGCGACTCCAGTCTCGTGATCTCCCTTGAGGGCTAAAGTGAGGGCCCATGCGACGTTGCGGGTCAAGTGTAGGGTTAGGGTTACAGATAGGGTTAGGTGTAGGGTGACGGTTATCTTTAAGGTTATGTTTAGGTTTAGGGTTAGGTCCCAGGAGTCTCTAGACACCCCACAGAAGAGCAATGTCTCCCCAAAGGTCTGAGTGGAGTACAAAAGGGAAGGTGCCGGACAGGATTAGTTTTTGGGTTCCAAGGCCAGAGAAATATACGGGCCACCCTTCGGTTAGGCCTAAAAATTCCTGTAGTGCAGCTGCCGTAGCTATTTGGAAATGACGTTGTGATGTTACACATTCCATGGCGAGTATTTCTCCACCGATTCTTGAACCCGTATGCGTGCTGTTGTCATACTTTGGAATTGGGTCCCCATGGGAAGAAAGCCTTACCTAGGGTTAGGGTTCGGTCCAGGGACATTGCCAGGGACAAAGTGACACCAGTGTTGTGAATCCATGGAGGGTGACGTGAGGGCACATTCTTGGTTCTGGGTCTGTTTTAGAGTTAGTGTGAAAGATAGGGTCAGGTGTAGGGTGAGGGTTAGGGTTAGGTTTAGGGTCAGGGTTATGTCCCAGGAGGCTCCAGGTACTGAACTCACAGCAGAGAAGTTGTCTCCCCGAAGGTTTCAGTGGAGTACACAAGGGAGGGTGCCGGTCAGGATTAGTCTTCGGGTTCCATGGCCAGTCAAATGTATGGGCCACCCTTCTGGTGGGGCTCAGGAATCTCCTAGTACAGCTGTCTCCCCGATGGGCTGAGTGGAGTACACAAGGGAGGTTTCCAGTAAGGATTTGTCTTTGGGTACAAAGTCCAGACAAGTATATGGAAAGCTCTTCGTGTAGTACTCATAAATCCTCTGTTGTAGCTGCAGTCGGGCTTTGGATATGACATGGTGATGTTCCGTGTTATGTTGAGTATTTCTGCACCGATTCTGGAACCCATGTACGTGCTGTTATCAGACTTTGGAATTGGGTCTCCATGGGAGAGAGCCTTAGCTAGGGTTAGGGTTCGGTACAGGGACATCGCCAGGGCCGAAGCGATACCATTCTCGTGAATTCCATGGAGGGCTGAAATGTGGGCACATGGGCGGGTGTGTGTCTGGTTTAGAGTTAGTGTGAGAGTTCGTGTTAGGTTTAGGTGTAGCGTTAGCGTTATGTTTCTGTTTATGGTTGAGATTAGTTCCCAGGAGGTTCTAGACCCTGAACCTACAGCAGTGCAGTTGTCTCCACGAAGGGCTGACTGGAGTGCAGAAGGAAGGGTACCAGTCAGCATTAGTCTTTGCCTTCCACGGCCCCACACCTATATCCGCACTCTTCGGTAGGCCTCAGGAATCCTCCAGTGCATCTGAAGCCCTGCTTTGAAAATGACATGGTGATGTTCCACGCTTCACACACAATTGTCCTGCACCGTTTCTCAACCAATTGTGCCTGCTCTTGTCAGACTGTGGAAATTCGGTCTCCACATGCAGAAAGCCTTAGCTACAGTTAGGGTTTTGGCCAGGGAAATCTCCAGGGCTGAAGTGACACCAGTCCTGTGATCTCCCTGAATCGATGATATGAGGGCACATGCATGGTGTGAGTCAGGTGTAGGGTGAGTGTTAAAGATGAGGTGAGGTTTAGGTTCACGTGTATACTGTGGGTCACTGTCAAGATTAGGGCTTGGTCACAGGAGGCTCCTGGCACTATACCCCCAGTAGGGCCATTGTCACCCTACCAGGCTGAGTGGAGGGGTCTAAGGAGGGTCCCAGTCAGGCTGAGTTTTGGGTTCCAGTGCCACTCCTCGGTTAGACCTCAAGAAGTCCCCTGTGGAGCTCCTTCTGGTCTTTGGAAACGACATGATGATGTTCCAGGTTCCATGCCACATAATCCTCCTCCGCTTCTGGGCCCCATGTCCGTCATGTCCTCAGACTTAGGAATTGGGTCCCCATTAGGAGAAAGCTTTTGCCAAGGTTAAGGTTCATTCCATGGATGTTGCCAGGGCCAAAGCGACACCAGTGCCATGATCACCCTGAAGGCTGAATGAGGGTCCATGCGCGGGTGTGGGTCATGTGTAGGGTTAGGTTTAGAGTTGGGGTGAGGTTTAGTTTGAGCGGTATGTGAGTGTCACAGTTAAGGTTAGGCTTAGGTCCCAGGAAGCTCCAAGCACTGAACCTCCGCAGTGTAGTGGCCTCCCCAGAGGATTGTGTGTGGGCCTCATCAGAACGGGCTGTTCAGGCTTAGTCTTTGTGTTCCAGGACCAGCCTCATGTGTGTACCATCTTTAGTTGGGCCTCATCAGCCCCCTTGTGCTGCTCCATGCGGGCATTGGAAATGTCATGATGTTCGATGTTCCATGTCGAGTAATTCTGTACCGCTTTGCGCCATTTGTTTGTGGTGTTATCAGAGATAGGAATTGGGTCCCCATCTAGAAACATCCTTAACTAGGGTTAATGTTCTGACCAGGGACTTCACCAGTGTGGATGTGACACCATTCCTGTGTGTCGTGTGCATTGGGTTAGGGTTTGGGATTGGGTTTGGTGTTAGGGGTTAGGGTTACGGTTAGGGTTGGTGTTAAGGGTTAGTGTTAGGGGTTAGAGTTAGATTTATGCATTAGAGTTATGTTTAGGGTTATGGTTAGTGTTTAGTGTTATGGTTAAGGGTTAGGGTTTGGAGTTAGAGTTAGGTTTAGCCATTAGGTTTGGGCTTGGGTTAGGCTTAGGTTTAGGGTTATGATTTGGGTTTGAGAGGTAGGGTAATGGTTAGATGGTGGGGTTAGGGTAAGTTGATAGCATTAGTGTTAGGGTTTGCGTTAGGTTTAGGGATAAGGTGAGGTCTAGGTCTAGGACTTGGGTTGGGTTATGGGTGTGGATATTCGATTAGCGGTTAGCATTAGGGTAGTGTTAGAGTTTTATGGTTAGGGTTAGGGTTAGTTAGGATTTATAGTTTTAGGGTTAGCGGGTAAAGTTAGAGTATTAGGGTTAGGGTTTTAAGGTTAGAGTTATAGGGTTAGGGTTAGAGGTTTAGGCACAAAGTTAGGGTAAGTTCACCGTTTGTTTACTTTCTCAGTTCGGTAGGGTTAGGTTTGGGTTTAGGCGTAGGGGTAGCGACAGGGTTTAGTGTTAGGGTTATGTCTAGGGTTAACTGTTATGTTTAGGTGTTGGGATTTGGGATACTGTTAGGGTTAGGTCTAGGGCAAGAAGTAAGGTATGTTTGCACTCCCACTTGGAGCGGGGAGATGTTTATGTGTGGACACCGTCCTGCATCTTGGAGGGAGTGTGTTCATTTTTTCGCCCCTGTCTCTCTGCACTGGAGTTTGTTTTTGTCTTGCTCCATTCTTGCTTGGTTCTGGACTATTTCACAACGCGACCCTGCCTCTCTCGGTATGATAGGATTTCACGTTCTGGCTCATCCGTTTTTGATGCATCAGGCGCATTGTTTTAATCTCTATATCATTTTTTTATTTTAATTATTTTCTTCATTCTCTCCTTTGTGAGTTTTTTTTGTTGTCTTTTGTCTGGTTTTATTTTATAAAGTTTTGGAGGTTACGTCAGTGCTCGTTTTTGTTTTTTTTTTTTAATTCTGTGGCAGACTTGTATTGTTATAAACTTCCCTGTTAGAACCAGTTTTCCTGCTTTACATAAGTTTGGATTGTTGTGTTTTCATTTTCATTTGTTTCCATGCTTTTTTGGATTTTCTCTTTGATTTGTTGGTTGAGCCATTGATTGTTTAGTAGCATGTTATTTAACTTCCATGGTTTTGTGCCTTGTCCAGATCTTCTTTCTTGTTGTAGACCTCTAGTTTCATAGCATTGTGGTCTGAAAAGACACATGGTATGGTGTCGATCGGTTTGATTTTGTTTTGGCTTGTTTTATGACCTAATATTTTATCGAGTGTGGGGAATTTTCTATGTGCACGTGAAAAGAATGTGTATTGTGCTGTTTTAGGATGGAATGTCTAAAATATATCGGCTAAGTCCATCTGGTCTCCTCTATCATTCAAAGTCTCTACTTCCTTGTTGATTTTCTGATGGAAATCTCTCTCCATTGATGTCATTGGGGTGTTAAAGTGCCCTACTATTATTGGATGACTATCAATTCTTTAGTTTTGATCTGCTTTGTGTATTTGGGTGCCCTTAGGTTGAGCGCATATATGTTTACAATTGTTCTTTTTGTTGCGTTGTATCTTTTATTATTATAGTGTCCTTTGTCTCTTGTTACAGTTTTATTTTTAAATCTATTTTGTCTGATAAAGGTACTGCTACTGCAGATTTCTTTTGAAACCTTAGTTCTATAATTTGTCTCTTGTAGGTAGAAGATAGATGGGTCCTATATATTTACTCATTCTATCACCCAATGCCTTTTATTATGAAGAGAGAGAGCACAGGCATGGGAGGGCGGGGTGGGGGGAATGAGGGAAGAGAGAGATAGAGAGAGAGGGAGAGAGAGAATGAGAATGAGAATGAATCCTCACCAAGTTCCATGCTCAGTGCAGAGCCCAGTTGGGGCTCAATCCCATGATCCTGTGATCATAGCCTGAACCGAAATCAAGAGTAGAAATCTCAAGCGATTGAGCCATCCAGTTGCCCCTATCTGTCATCCAGTGCCTTTGATTTGAGCATTTATTCGGTTTCTGTTCAAAGTAATTTGCAGACATGTACTTGTCCTATTATTACTTGATATTGGTTATTTCTGATTTTTTCTGATCCTTTGTTCTCTCTTTTTTTGATTTGCTGGGTTTCTTCACAATTTCACAGTTGAAATTTTTTGTCTTTATACTCTGCATATGTATTAGTAGTGTTTCATTTGTGGGTATTATTAGGTTTGTACCAAACCACTTCTGAATATAGGAGTCTATATTAAGTTGATAGTTGTTTAAGTTTGAACCAGTTGTTTACTCCTCTCCTCCCCGTGTTGTAGCTATGTAGTGTTCCTATTTCAAAACCATTCATATTGTGAATACCTTGTCTTATGTTTTCCAGATATACTCATTTTTATTGCTTTTGAGTTTCACACTTTGATATTGTCACTTTTGGTGTTTCTTTCCCACTTAAAGAGTCCCCTTTAACATTTCTTGCAGGGGTGGTTTGTTGATTGTGAACTCGCGTAGTATTTATTTGGCAACCTCTTGATCTTCCTTCCATCTGAATGATAGTTTGCTAGATAGACTCTCTTTGGCTGCAGATGTTTTCCATTCGGCACCTTTACCAAACCGTGCTGCTCACTTACGGTTTCAAAGTTTCTTCTGAAATACATCCAGTGATAACTTTATGAGGTTTCCCTTGTAGGTAACTGTCAACTTTTGTTTTCTTGCTGTGAAAAGTTTTCTTTATCATGACATTTTTGGTTTTAATTACTATATGGCTTGCTTCTGTTGAATATAACTTTGTGCCTCCTGCTCTGGATCTGTTTCCTTCCCCACATTCGGGAAGTTTTTATTTTTTGTGTCTCCAAATAAATTTTCAGATTCTATTTCTCAGAGTTCTGAGAATGAGAAATAGGACAGAAAAGACCTATTGAAGGTTCTCTGATGAGTCACTGGATTTGCATGCGTGGAGGATAGATTTTAGACTCAAATGAACAACCTACCTTTAACTTAAGAACTAGAAGAAAAAAACAATCTATGCCCAATGTTCTCAAAAGGGAGAAATTAATCCATATGAGAGTGGGAACCAATGAAACAGACCATGAAATCAATAGAAATTATGAAGAAGACCAACAGTGGGTTTTCAGAAGAGTGAAACAAAATTGTCAGGGCTATACATAGACTATGCTAAGACATAAAGAGGACCAAATTCAAAAGAATTATACATAAAAGAGAAGATATTATGCCTTATACCAAAGAAACATAAAGCAGACAAAGTGGCAACTATGGCCAAATTAGAGTACAGAAAACTACCTACCTAGAAGAAATGGATAGGTTCTTAGAAACACACAACCTACCAAGATTGAATCAGGAAGAAATAGAAGGTTTGCACAGACCCATTAAAGGAAGACTGTATCAATACAAGAAGATAACCAATGTAAGTAAATTGAATCAGTAATCGAAGTTCTGCCAAGGAAGAAAACCCCAGGACCAGGTGGATTCATTGGTGAATTTAACCAAACGTTTCTAGAAGAACTAACAGCAGTCCTCTCACTGATTCAAAAGGAATGAACACCACCAAACTCATTTCATGAGACTGGAATTACCCTGGTAAGAAGCCAGAAAGGATACTACCTGAACAGAAATCTATAGGCCAGTATCCCCGTGATGAATATAGATGAATAATTCCCAGTAACATACAGGCAAACCAAATTCAGGATCACATGAAAAGGATCATTGACCGTGATGAAGGGTTTTTTCCCTGTAAAGGCAGGATGTTTCAGAAATGCAAATCAATAAATGTGACCCCTCACATAATTGAATGAAATAAAAATCAACCAGAAACCAGACTCTTAACTATAAATAGCAAATGGAGGGTTACTATAAGTGAGGTGGGCAGGGGCATGGGTTAAATGGGTGATGGGCTATGGAGGAGGCTAGCAGTGAGGATCACTGGGTGTTGTATGTAAGTGATGGATGACTACATTCTATACCTGAAGTTAACATACACTGTATGTTAACCAATTGGAATTTAAATAAAAACTTGAAAAAATAAATACTAAAGAAATGCATACATAAATTTAAACGAAACTAAATAAATACATTTTATTTTATTTTTTTCAATATATGAAGTTTATTGTCAAATTGGTTTCCATACAACATCCATCACTCATACCAAAATGTGCCCTCCTCAATACCCATCACCCACCCTCCCCTCCCTCCCACCCCCCATCAACACATTTCATTGGAAATATTAGCCAAGGACACATACTGTAAATTCACAACTGATTCATAGCTCCCTGTAAGTTTCATTCTGACCTTGTCACATATGTGTCATCAAAGATATTATTAGTGACTTTTCAGATAAGTTCTCCACATCAAGATGATGATGTTAGAGAATCTGGTATAAATGGAATTTCACAGATTCCAAATTAGGAATTATTTTTCATTTTTAATGTTTCTTTTTTCTTTTTTTGAGAGAGTCCGAGCTGAGGAGGGGGGAGAGAGTGGGAGATACCGAATCTGAGGCAGGCTTGAGGCTCTGAGCTCTCAGGACAGAGCCTGACGCGGGGCTCAAACTCATGGACTGCAAGATCACGACTTGCGTCAAAGTCGGACGCTTCACCGACTAAGCCACCCAAGCGCCCCAGGAATGATAGTTTATTGGCAAAGAAGGAGAAATTAAAGATAGTGTAAAGGATGTCTATTTTTAATTGAGATATTGTTCACACATTTGTTGTATGAGTTTTAGGCATACATTGTAGTCATTCCATATGTCTATGAATTATATTGTACTTAAGCACAAGTGTAGCTATCCTGTGAAAGCATGCAACAGTATTATTACAGGATTGACTCCATGACATTGGCTGTCCCTTGTATCCCTAGGACTCATTCATTCCATAGCTGCTGCCGGTATCTCTCTCAAAGGTATTCATTCTTTAACCTAAGTATTTTGGTGGTAAACACAATTACCACTTGCTCAGCAAGTGTAAATTGGTGGTCTATTTTTCTGTGAACATTGCTTAAACCATTACAAATGATGTCATTACGTTAATAAATTCGGTTTCATTCTTCACTCACAAGAAAGGAGAAGGAAAAGATTTCTTTGTGTCCCAGGCCCTGTCATTAAAACCTTTCCCAATGTGGACAACAGGTTTAGTAGCCCAGGCACCTTCAGTGTCTCAGCTGAGCGACCAGGGCCTTGCACATTGCAAAAATTCCCATGATGGCCCACAGAGACAGCTCGAGCACCACAGACCCGGAGAGGCGGGTTCCTCTGCCCAGGCAGTGATGGCCACCAGAGGGCGCACCATCGGTTTTTCTGACCCAGGACACCTGAGAGCAGGAAGGGCTTTGATTGCTCCCAGAGTACTCAGGGCCTCTGCCGCTGCCTGAGTACAGAGAGCAGAGCTGCATTTCCAGCAGGTTGTGCCGCCTGCCCCAGGGGAGATCTTGGGAGCTTTGTAGCAACTTGGCATCTCCTGAGTCGCCAGAGAGAATTTGTCTTATTGTACTGAGTGCTGAGGAATGGGCGCTGGGTGGCTTCCCTGGGCAAGCTGGTTGCTGAGATGCACAGGCCCTTGCATTTTCTGGGCTGTTCCCGTGTTTCATTCCTCCCCTTCCTGGACAGTATTTGAACAAGACATATTTTACTAAAGGTCTCGTGGATTGCGGAGTCCCACGACATCACCTCATCGATGCAGTCGATGGTTTGTTCCAGATTCAGGCTTGTTTCCGGGAAGAAACCCTGACAGAAATTCAGAAGAACAGGAGCTGCATTCCGTTAGGACATGAATACATGAAATGCCCGTCTTGGGAACTCCTAGAAGAATGAGCTGGGACCCACTTTCTGAGTCCTGCTCGAACCAGTGACCGAGGTAAGGGCACAAACTGTCCCCCACGCATACATGCTTTTTAAAAAGTTTCATGGTTATTTTTCCAACCTAATTAAGTGATTGCAAACTACAGAAAACCTGGTAGGTACCTGTCATTAATGTACATTATTTTTAATTTAAATTGCAGTGAGTGAAGATACAGTGTAGTATTAGTTTCAGGTGTAAAATATAGAGCAACCCTTCCACACGTCATCCGGTGCTCATCCCAGGTGCACTTCTTAATCCCCAGCAGCTGCTCCACCCATTCCCCACCTTGCTCTGGAAGCACTCAGTTCTTTTCCTAGTTAAGAGTCTGTTTGTCACTGTCTTCTCCCTGCCCACCCACCCCCCCCCCCGCTTTGTTTTGTTTTATTTCCATGTGTTAGTGAAATCATCTGGTATTTGTCTTTGTCTGAAAGGCTTATTTCACCCAGGATAACATTCTCTCGCTCCATCCAGCTCATGGCAAATGACAAGATTTCATGTTTTTACGGCCTAATAATATTACATTCCATAGACCACATCTCAATTTATTCATCAGTTGATGGATGCTTGGATAGTTTCTGTAATTTGGCTGTTGTAGAAAATGCTGGTGTAAACATCATGGTGCATGTATCCCTTTGAAGATTTTGTATTCTTTGTGGAAATACCTCGTAGTGAAATTGCTGGATCGTAAGGTACTTCCATTTCCAGTTTGTTGTTTTTTTTTTTTTGAGAAATGTCCATAATGTTTTCCAGACGGGCTGCACCAGTTTGCATTCTTACCCACAGTGCAAGAGGGTTATTCTTTCCCCACATCCTTGGCAACACCTGCTGTGTCATCCTTCATTGATTTTCGTCATTGTGACAGATGTGATGTGTTATCTCATTGTACTTTCGAATTGTATTGCCCTGAAGATCCGTATTGTTGAGTATTTTTTCATGTGTCTCTTGGCCAGGTATATGTCTTCCTTCGGGAAATGTCCATTCGTGTCTTCTGCCCATTTTTAATCAGATTTTTCATTTTTTGGGTGCTGTATAACTATATATTTTGGGCACTAACCCTTTATCTGATGTCGTTTGCAAATATCATTCTGTAGGTGTTTTAGTTTTGTTGATTATTTCCTAGGTGATGGAAAGTTTTAATTTTTATGAAGTCTCATTATTTTTGCTTGTGTTTCCCTTACCTCTAGAGATATATCTACAAAGACATTTGCACAGGCAGTGTCAAATAAGATACTACCCGTGTTATCCTCTGGGATTTTTATGGTTTCCGGTTTCACATATAGGTCTTTATCCATGTTGGATTTATTTCTGTGTGTGGTGTAAGAAAGTGGTCCATTGTTGTTTTTGTTTTGTTTTGCAGGATGCTGTCCAGTTTTTCCAAAACCATATGTTGAGGGGACTTTTTTTTAAGTTTATTTACTTACTTTTGAGAGAGAGCATGCAGAAGAGGGGCAGAGAGAAATGGAGACAGAGAATCCCACGCATGCTCTGCACTGCCCTGAGATCATAACCTGAGCTGAATTCACAATCACGCTTTGTTGACTGAGCCACCCCTGTGTCCCAAGACTATCTTTTTTTCCATTGGATGTTCTTTCCTGCTTTGTTGAGAATTAATTGACCATATAGGTGTGAGTTCATTTCTGCGTTTCTATTCTATTGATCTATGCCTCTGTGTTTTTTTGTTGTTGTTTTGTCAGTACCATACTGTTCTGATCAGTACAGCTTTGTAATATTACCTGAAGTCTGGAATTGTGATGTCTCCAGCTCTGCTTTTCTTCTTCAAGGTTGTTTTGGCTGTTTGGGGACTTCTGTTATTCCATACAAATTTTGAGATGATTTGTTCTTGTTCTGTCACAAATGTTTTTGTTAATGTGATAGGGATTTCATTATATGTGTAGATTGTTTTGAGAAGTGTAGACATTTTAACAGTATTTTGTGCTTCCCATCCATGAACATGAAATGTATTCCATTTCTTTGTGTCCTCTTCCATTTCTTTCATCAGTGTTTCATAGACTTTAGAGTACAGGTCTTTCAATTCTTTGGTTAGGTTTATTCCTGGTTTCTTGTGGTATTTGTGAGCCTGTCAATGGGATCGATCCCTTACTTTCTCTCTGTGTTAATTCATGATTTGTGTTAGAAATGCAATACATCTATGTTCCTTGATTTCTGTATATTATGACTCGTGGAATTCATATATCAATTCTAGCAATTTTTAAGGGAATCTTTCATACTTTTTATAGAATACATCATGTCAGTTCCAAATAGCAAAAGTGCTACTTCTTCCTTGCCGATTTGGATGCCTCTTATTTCTTTTTGTTGTCTGAGTGCTGTGGTTAGGGTTTCCCGTACTATGTGGAATAACAGTGGTGAGAGGGGTCATCCCTGTTTTGTCCCTGACCTTGGAGGAAAATTTTTCAATTTTTCCCCATTGAGGATGAGATGAGCTGTGGGTTTTTCCTAGATGACCTTTATTATGTGCAGCAAGGTTGACTCTCAATGTACTTTGCTGAGGGGTTTTATCATGAATGGATGTGACATTTTGTCAAATAGTTTTCCCTGCATCTGTTGAAAGCATCGTATTTTTCTTATCCTTTCTCTTATTACTGTGGCACATCATGTTGATTGATCTGTGAATGTGGAACCACCCTTGCAGCCCAGAAATATATCCCACTTGATTATGGTAAATGATTCTATTAATGTATTGTTGACTTTAATTTGAAGGTATTTTAATAAGAATTTCTGCATACATAGTCATCAGGCTATTTGGCTGCAGTTTTATTTAAAATTTTTTTAACATTTTTTAAATGTTTATTTCTTTCCTTTGAGTACATAAAAGTGAGGGAGGGGCTCAGAGATAGGGAGAGAGAGAATCCTGGCCATGCCCCACACTGTCATGGCAGGATCCAACATAGGACTCGAACCCACGCACTGCAAGATAATGTCCTAGTCCGAAATTAAGACCTGGACAGTAAACACCCCGAGCCACACAGGCGCCCCGCCAGTTTTCGGTTTTAGTGGAGGCTTTATCTGGTTTTGGTATCAGGGTAATGATGGCCTCATAAGATGAATTTATAAGTTTTCCTTCTTTTTTATTTTTCGTAATAATTTGAGGAGAATACATATTACCTCTTTCTTAAATGGATGGTAGAATTCATTAGTTAAACCATCTGGCCCAGAACTCTTGTGTTGGGGGGAGATTTTTTTCATTACTGATTTGATTTCTTTCTGTTTTCAGGTTTTATGTATCTTCCTGTTTCAGTTTTGGTAGTTTGTGTGTTTCTAGGAATTTGTCCATTTTTCTCAGAGTGTCCAATTTGTTGCATATAGTTGTTCATAATATTAACTTCTAACTGTATTTTTGTGGTGTGGACTGTTATTTCTCCTTTCTTATTTGTGATTTTATTTATTGGAGTCCTTTCTCTCTTCTTACTCAAAAGTCTGCCTAGAAGATTTCATGTTGATTACTGTTTTCAAAGAACCAGCCCCTGGTTTCATTGATTTTGTCTAGTGTCTTTTTGGTTTGAATATCCCTTATTTCTGTCTGAATCTCTATTACTTCCTTCCTTCTGCTGTTCTTCTTGTGATATGTGACCTAGAATATGATCAACTCTGGAGAATGTCCCATGTGCGCTTGAAAAGAATATGTACTCTGCCATTTTGGTATGGAGTGTTCTAAATATATCTGTTAAACCCATCTGGCCCACTGTGTCATTCAAAGCCATTGTTTCCTTGTTGATTTTCTGTTTACAGCTTCTGTCCATTGATGTGAGTGATGTACTAAAGTCCTCTACTATCATTATATTATAAAAAATGACTTCCTTTATGGTTGTTGTTAAATATTTTATATACTTGGTGATCGCATGTTGGGTGCATCAAAATTTACAATCATTGGATCTTCTTGTTTCATTGTCCCCTTTAGTATGAGATAGTGTCCATCTTCATCTCTTGTTTTAGCTTTATTTATTTATTTACTTATTCATTTATGTATGTATGTATGTATGTATTTATTTATTTATTTATTTTAATTTAAGTCATAGTTGACATACAGTGCATTCTCGGATTTGGGAGTAGAATTTGGTGATTCATCCCTTACATACAATACCCAGTGCTCATCCCAACAAGTGCTCTCCTTAATACTCATCCCACATCTAGCCCAGCGCTGACCCATTTCCCTCCATCAACCTTCATTTTTTTTCTCTAACATTAAGAGAGTCATGTGGTTTGTTACCACTCTTCTCGGTTCCTGCCCCCTTCCCATGTTTTCATCTGTTTTGTGTCTTCAATTCCATATGAGTGAAATCATATATTTGTCTTTCTCTGATTGACATATTTCACTTAGCATAATACATTATAGCTCCATCCACATCATTGGAAATGGCAAGATTTCATTCTTCTTGAAGTTGAGTTATATTTCTTTGTGTATACATATGTTTGTATATATGAACGTACACATATGTACATATGTATATATGCGTATACATACATACACACCACAACTTCTTTATACCTTCATCAGTTGATGGATACTTGGGCTTTCTCTATAATTTGGCTACTGTTGATAATGCTGCTATAAATACTGGGTTCATGAAATGTCACTATTAGGTATTTACTCAAAGGGTACCAAAATAGTCTCAGTTTTAAAGGTTATTTTGCCTGATATAAGTATTGCTACTGGCTTTCTTTTGACATTATTGGCATAATAAATGTTTCTTCCTTCTCTCACTTTAAATCTGAAGGTGACTTAAGTCCAAATAAAGCTGTGTAGGCAGCATCTAGATAGGTGTTGTTTTTGTTTGTTTGTTTGTTTGTTTTGTCCATTCTGACAAAATGTCTTATGATTGGAGCATTTAGTTCATGTACATTTAGAGCGATTATTAATAGGTATATATTTAGTGCCATTCTACTAGTTGTTTTGCCATTCTTTCTTGATGTTTTCTCTGATCCTTTCTTGTCTGTAACACTTTTAGTCCTAGATTTCCTCTCAAAGAGCCCGATTTAAATATTCTTTTCTTTTGACTGGTAGTACATTTCTTTACTTCTTTTTAATATTTCCTTTTTTTAATTTAAGCCCAAGTTAGTTACTTTATAGTGGAATACAGTTTCAGCAGTAGAATTTAGTGATCCATCAAGTACAAAATATACCCAATACTCATCCCAAGTGCGCCCGTAATGCCCATCACCCATTTAGCCCATACCCCTATTCAGTAACCCTCCTGGAACCCTGAGTTTCTTCTCTGTATTTCAGAGTCTCTTATCGTTTGACTCCCTCTCTGTTTGTATCTTAGTTTTGCTTTCCTTTCACTACGTTCATCAGTTGTATTAAATTCGACAGATGAGAGAAATCATATGATGTGTGTCTTTCTCTGACATATTTTGCTTAGCATAATCAAGTCCGGTTCCATCCATGTTGTTTCAAATAGCAAGATTTAATTCTTTTTTACCACGGAGTAATATTCCATTGTATGACTATACCACATCTTCTTTATCCATTCATCTGTCAATGGTCATTTGCGCTCTTTGCATAATTTAGTTATTGTTGATCATGTTGCTATAAACATTGCAGTGCATGTGCCACTTGGACTCAGCGTTAGTGTATCCTTTGGATAAATACATAGTAGTGCAATTGCTGGGTCCTAGTGTAGTTCTATTTTTAGTTTTTCTGACAAATCTCCATACTATTTCCAGAGTGGCTACACCACTTTGCATGCCCACCAGCATTTCAAAAGCGTTCCCTTTCTCTGCCTCCTTGCCAACATCTGTCTTTTTTGGAGATGTTAATTTTAGCCATTCTGACAGATGTGAGGGGATATCTCATTGTGGTTTCGATTTGTATTTCAGTGATGACAAGTGAGATTGAGCATCTTTTCATGTGTGACCAATCTGGATGTCATCTTTCTTAAAGTGTCTGTTCACGTCTTTTGCCCATTTCTTCACCGGATTATTTGGTTTTTGGGTGTTGAGTGTGATAATTGTTTATAGATTTTGGATACTAAGCCTTTATCTGATATGTCACCTGCAAATATCTTCTGCCATTTCATTCAGTGGCCTTTCAGTTTTGCTGATTGTGTCCTCTGCTGTGCAGAAGCTTTTTATCTTGAGGTCCCAATAGTTCTTTTTGGTTTTTATTGCCCTTGCTTTGGAGACATGGCAAGCAAGAAGTTCTTGTGGCCAGGATCAAGGAGGTAGATTGCTTGTTTTCTCCTCTAGGATTTTGATGGTCCCTTTCATACATTTATATCTTTCATCCATTTTGAGGTATGTGTGTGTATGTGTGTGTGGTTTAAGAACACAGTCCAGGTCCAAACTTCTCACTGTCCAGTTTTCCCGGTACCATTTGCTGAAGAGACTTTTGTTTTTCCATTGGATATTCTTTCCAGTGTTATCAAAGATTACTCGGCCATATGTTTGAGCGTCCATTTATGGGTTCCCCATTCCGTTCCATTGATGTCTGTGTCCGTTTTTGTGCCCGTACCATACGTCTTGATAATTGCGGTTTTCTAATACACCATAAAGTCCAGATTTTAATGTCTCCAGCTTTGTTTTCTTTTTCAACATGACTTTGGCTCCTTGGGGTCTTTTCTGGCTCCCTACAAATTTGAGGGTTGTTTGTTCTAGTTCTGTGAGGAATGCTGGTGTGATTTTGATAGGGATTGCATTGAATGTGTCAATTGCTTTGGGTAGTATTGACATTTTAATAATATTTGTTCTTCTCATCCATGAGCATGGAATGTTTTTCGGTTTCTTTGTGTTTCTTCCATTTCTTTCATAGATGTCGTATGGTTTGTTCCTTTATTTTTTTTTATCTTTGTTTACTTTTGAGAGAGAGAGGGAGAGAAAGAGAGAGCACATGAGCAGGGGAGGGGCAGAAAGAGAGAGGGAGACACAGACTCTGAAGCAGGCTCCAGGCTCCGAGCTGTCAGCACAGTGCCCATCACGGGACTCAGACCCACAAATGCGGGATCATGTCCTGAACCGAAGTCGGCACTTAACCGACTGAGCCACCCAGGCGCCCCTCTATTGTTTTAAGTGTACTGATCTTTTACCTCTTTGGTTATGTTTACCCCTGGGTATTTGATGGTTTTCAGTGCAGTTGTAAAGTACATCAATCCTTGATTTCTCTCTGCTGACTCATTATTGGTGTATAGAAATGCAGTCAACTTCTGTATATTGATTTTATATCCTGAGACTTTCCTGAATTCCAGTATCAGTCCTAACAGCTTTTCCATGGAGTCTTTTGGATTTCCTTGGAAAGTATCATGTCTGCGAAGAGGGAAAGTTTGACCCTCCTTGCCAATTTGGACGCCTTGTATTTCTTTTTGTTGTCTGCTTGCTGAGGTTAGGACTTCCAACAGTTTGTGGAATAACGGTGGTGAGAGTGGACATCCCAGTCGTCTTCCTGACCTTAGGGGGAAAGCTCTCAGTTTTTCCTCATTGAAGATGATATTAGTTGTGGGACTTTCGTATCTGGACATACTGATATTCAGACAAGATCTTTCTATCCTTCCTTTCATGTGTGCTTTTTTTTCAACAAGAAAGGATGCTGCATTGTGTCAAATGCTCTTTCTGCATCTATTGAGAGGATCATATGGTTGTTATCCTTTCTTTTCTCAATGTGATGTATCACATCAGTTGATTTGCAGATATTGAATTGGTGGTGCATCCCAGAAATAAATCCAATTCATTGTGGTGAATAATTATTTGTATGTATTGTTGGATCCGGTTCGCTACTTTGTGTTGAGAATTTTTGCATCCAGGTTCATCAGGGAAATTGGTCTGTAGTTTCCTTTCTGGTGGGATCTCTGTCCAGTTTGGACTCAAGGCCAAGCTGGCCTCATAGAATGAGTTTGGAAGTGTTCCTTCCATGTCTCTGGCCATGACCTTATCTTGTTCTTTCATTTGGGATGCATTCCTCTTGTCTTGGCATTTTGGCTATTTGCCTTCTCTGTGTTACAAAAGTTCATTATGTTAGCTGCCTGTGAGATGAATGGCTTTATGAAATGGAGGTCATCTAGTGTCCAGGGCCTGACACATCAGGGAGTGTCTGTGGTGTGTGTTGCGTACACTGTTTTGTGTTCTGGCTGCACTTTCCTTCAGGCCAGTTGTATGGACAATGTATGGTCTTTGGCCAGAATGTGCTGAGTTTTATCTAGGTCAGCTCCGATCTGCTTCTTAAATGAGACTTGAAATGACGGCTACTCGAAGCGAAGCTCTGCAGAACTGTCTGGTCAAGAGAGGTGGTGTGGTCATGAGCTTCCGCTGGTCTTCTGGGGAAGGGGACACCTCCATTGGGACTGAGGCAAGCCTGATTGACCTAGAAGGCCAGTCTCACCAGAGCACAGGAATGTGGGGTTGGTGTAAGCATCTTAGGCAGCCAGTGTGGGGATGACATTGTTTCCAGCAGATGGCTCTGTGTTTATGCTGTGGGGAAGAGGAGGAAAATGGTCCCACACACCTCCTCTGTCCTAGCTCCTTTGTCCCCTTGTTGTGAACACTGCCTCTCAGGGATGCTCTCCATGATGAGTGTATAATTGCCCCACTGTTTGCACCAGGCGATGTACAGGTCACTGTTTCCATACCATCTGCCTGTAAGTAGTTTGCTGCCTTCTCTCAAGGATTAGACCAGTGCCCTCAGGGCTGTATCCCAGCCAAGCCTTCTAACCTTTGAAACTCCACATTCTCGGGGTCTGGATCGCTTGGTTAAGTGTCCGAGTCTTGATCCTGGCTCAGATCATGACCTCGTGGTCATGGGCTTCTCTCTCTCCCTCTATTCCTGCCCCTCCCTTGCATGTGCTCTCTTTCTCTCTCTCTCTCTCTCTCTCTCTCTCTCTCTCTCTCTCTCTCTCTCAAAATAAATAAACTTAAAACAAATTTAGTGGCATGGAATACCTTATTTAGGCGAGATTTCCTCCTTGAGGGAATGGCAGGGGTCTATCAGTTAAATTTCCAGCAATGACCAGGAATTTCATTGCTGACTGGTTAATGATTACATTCCTACAGGAATGAATTTAGGGTTAGTGACATGAGGCCTTAACGTAAGGAACTCCATGGTGGTCCTGTGAGTTTTCTTTACATTCCAAACCCATATTTTTGCACATCAATTTTTTTTTATTAAAAACATAACCCTAAGTATGCTGTCCCGATGATCATATCCTGTAAATCTGTGACCATATCCTAATCATAGATGGAGATCAACTCTGTGGCTCTAAGATTTTTGTGACTCTAAATTATATTGATGTATGTTACCAAGGTCTTTGTGAGTCTAGGTTACTGCTGGCCCCCTGAAATCTTTGACCGATGGACACCCAGCCAGGTTTCTGAGTCATCACTTAGGCACAGAAGCACCCTTTCCAAGTCACCTCTTCCTAAAGCGTGTCTTTCCCTCTGGTACTTCTGGGTCCTACCCTTTTGCAGATCACATGCTGTGATGGACATCCCCTCATGAAAACCTGTCAAAGTGGATGAGAGAAACCTGCTTGCCTGAGACTGCCACTTTATGGTCACATCTTTTCCTTCTGAAACCCCTTGAACACCCTATCATTCTTCCAGCCTTTGAACATCTCTTCGATTTGAAAATATTTCAATCTCTTGTATTCATGCTAAAAAATATGTGTGAAAATATTAAAGCAAGGATTCTTTACAATAAGTGAGCCAGTCACAATGATCCATCTGGCCGTGTGTACATATGTTTTCTTTTTTGGACACTGTTCAGGCATGATGTGAAGTACATCCTGTAAAATCTGAGTATCATTCATTATCTAGGATAACCACCTTTATGGAAAGCCATTTAATGACATGTTCATTCCAGATCCGAAAAACACTTAATTTATATACCACATAATACAGTGGTGTCTACATATGTTATTACCTTAAAATATGTAAAGTGGATGTTTCTATGAAGTGTATATCATGCATTGAGTTTTCTGTACCATGAATGCTATTATTTAAATTACACAATAGTAAGAACAACAAGAATAGGTACATGGCCATCACTAGTAACTAAGACTAGAACTAGTCATATAATATTAGGTGTTGAAAACATAAAACCATGATTACTAATAATCTTTTCAATCATGGTGGGTTTCTAGTTACCAGAAAAATTGGGAAGATATTATTGAGTCTCCACATACATCAGAGTGTTTTCTGACTATTGATGTCCTCTAAGTTGATACATGTTCACAATTAATATCCCAAAGAGATATGGTACTATTAACTAACTTTGTATTTGTATTCAGATTGCTTCAGTTTTAACCTCTTCTGTCCCAGACTCATCCCAGCTGGCACATGACAGTCATCCTGTCTCCTTCGGCTTCACTTCGCCATGGCGATTTTTAGATTTTTCCATATTTTTCATAATCTGCAAAGTTTTGAGGGTACGTTTGTAGAATGTATTTTGTAGAATGATCCTTGGTTGGGATATGTCTAACGTTTGTTCAAATGCTTAGGCTGACTACTGTGTTTTGGAGCAGAAGATCCAGAGGCATAGTTCCATCCATAATTATCACTTCACATAAAGGTTGTTTACTCTGAAGATTTGGGTCTTTTGTGGTTCTGTACAAATTTTAGGACCGTTCTAGTTCTATGAAAAATGTTGTTGCTATTTTGATGGCGATGGCATTAGTTGTGTCAGTTGCTGTGGGAAGTATAGACATTTCCATGAAATTTGTACTTCCGATCCATGAGTATGGAATATCCTTCCATTTTTTTGTGTCATCTTGTATTTCTTTCATCACTGTTTTATAATTTTCAGAGTATAGGTCGCTCACCAGCTTGGATAGATTTATTCATAGATACCTTATTATTTGGTGTACAACTGTAAATGGGACTGTTTTCTTAATTTCTCTCTCTACTGCTTCGTTATTGTCTAGAAATGCAACAGATTTCTGTACAACGATTTTGTATCCGGTGACATTGCTGTATTCATTTATCACTTCTAGCAGTTATTGGGTGGACTCTTTAGGGTTTTCCATATATATAGTGTCAAGTAATCTGCAAAGTGTGAAAGATTCACTTCTTCCAGATTTGGATTAGTTTTTCTTTTCTTTTCTTTTCTTTTCTTTTCTTTTCTTTTCTTTTCTTTTCTTTTCTTTTTTTTCTTTTCTTTTACTTTACTTTACTTTATGTTGTTTTGTTTCGTTTTGTTTTGTTTGATTTATCTGCTGGCTGTACCTTGGACTTCCAATGCTATGTTTATTAAAAGTGGTAAGAGTAAACATCCTTGTGTTTTCCCTGACCTTATAGGAAAAGCTCTCAGATTTTCTCCATTAAGGTTGATTATAGCTGCAGGGTTTTCATAGAAAACATTTATTGCATTGATGTATGTTCCCTGTAAACCTACTTTAGGGGGTTATAATCATGAATGGATGTTGTAGTATGTCAAATGCTTTTTCTTCATGTATTGAAATGACCGTGTGGTTCTTTTCTTTTAAAGTTTATTAATTTTGAGAGAGACAGAGTGTGAGCAGGGAAGGGGCAGAAAGAGAGTGGGAGACACAGAGTTCGATGGAGGCTCTTGGCTCTGAGCTTTCAGCACAGAGTCCGATGTGGGACTTGAACACACGAAGCATGGGGTCATGACCTGAGCTGATGTCGGACTGCTAAAGGATTGAGCCACCCAGGTGCCCCGATCATATGGTTCTTGTCCTTTCTCCTGTTGATATATTGTATCACATTGATCGATTTGCAAATACTGAACCACCCTTGCAACTTGGGAATAAATCCCACTTAATTGTGGGATATATTTATAGTTGTTATATCTCCTTTTGGACTGTACCCTTTACTGTTATATAACGTCCTCCTCTGTCTCTTGGTATGTACTTTAAGTGTATTTTTTCTGATACAAGTATTGTTACTCTAGTTTTTTTTTTTTTTCCATCTGTTCTTACACCCTATGTCTCTAGATTGGAGCGTTCATTCCATTTACCTTCAAAGAAATGATTGCTATGTATGTATGTATGTATGTATGTATGTATTGCCATTATATTACCTGTTTTCTTGTGGTTTCTAATGATTTTCTCCGATCCTTTCTTGTCTGTCTTTCATGTTTTGCTTATTTTCTTTAGTGAAGTATTTCAATTTATTTATCTTTATTCTTAGCATATTTGTGACTGGTTTCTGATATATGGTTACTGCTGGGTTATGTATATAACCTCTTCTGCGTTTAGCAGTTTGTATTAAGCTGATGGTCATTTCCCTGGAACCCATTATTTTCTCCTCCCTAGGTTTTTGGTAGATGGTATTATATTTCAAATCCATATCTCTGAGTTCCTTAACTATTTTTTACAAAAATATTCATGTTTTACTTGATTTGTGTCTTCTACCTCCATACTGTCACTGTTGGTCTCCCCTTTCCACTCAAAGAGTCCCTCTTCATATTTCTTGCAGGACTGGTTTAGTGGTACAAACACCTTTAGTTTTTGTTTGGGAAAGTCTGTGTCTCCTTCCATTCTGAATGATAGACTTGTTGGATAGAGTATTCTTGGCTGCTAATTTTTCCATTCAGCACTTTGAATATGTGATGTCACTTGCTTCTCGCTTGCCAAGTATCTGTTCAGAAATCTGGTAGCTAGCCTTATGGGTCTTCCCTTCTAAGTGAAGGTCTCTTTGTGTTGCTGCATTTAAGTGTTTTTCTTTATTGTCACTGTAATTTGCAAGTTTGCTTACAATATGTCTGGATGTTGGCCTGATTTTGTTCATTTCGATGTGAATTCTCTAGCCTCCCGGATGTGGACGTTTGTTTCCTCCCCCAATTAGGGCATTTTTCAGCTATTGTTTCCACAAATAAATTTTCTGCCCCCTGTTCTCTTTCTTCTGCGACTCCTACAATATCAATATTGTTATCTTTGCTGTAGTCACTGAGTTCCCTTAGTCTCATCTCACGTTGCCGAATTCTGTTCTCTCTCTTTGGTTCAATGTGATTCATTTCCATCACTCAGTCTTCGAGGTCACTGGTTTGCTCCTCTGCTTCTTCCGTCCCTTTGTTAGTTCCAGCAAGCGTGTCTCTCTTTTATTGTGTCCTCAATGTCTACTGTACTATTTCTTATCTCTAGTCAGGGGTCTCACTCTTCTACTCATTTCACAACTCCAATGAGTATCCTTACGATCATTGCTTTCAAATCTGTATCAGGTATGTTACCTACATCTCTTTGGCTTAGATCTCTGGCTGTGACTTTCACTAGGTCTTTCATTGTGGAAAAACATCTCCGTGTTTCCATTTTGTCTGTCTCTCTGTCTCTGTTTCTCTGTGTTAAAAACGTCAGCTGTACCTTCTGCTCTTGAAACTAATAACATTATGAAGAAGAGGTCCTGGAGAACTCAGCAGTGCACGTCTCCGTTTATAGGACCTGGACCTTCAGGAGGCTATCGTATGGGTACTGTTCACAGCCTGCTGTTGTGTCTGGCTTACTTTTCCTTTTAGTGCAGGTGTCTGCACTGTTGTGGGCATGCTGTTGTGGGCTGTGCTTCGTCTCATTGGTTTTAGTGGGACCCAGGCAGGCCAGCTGTGGGGTGGTATGCCCGCTGGATAACTTGGGCACAGGGCAGGAGTGTTAGCAAAATTTCACAGGGCTACAAGTCCTATGCCAGATTTCCCGATGTCCTTTGTTGGCTGGGGGCTGTGGACCAGCGGTGGAAGATAGGGGCTTGAGGATATGCACAGAGCATGTCTGTGCCTGGGGACATGTGGCTTAGTGAGACAGATGAGAGTGCCTGGATATGTACAGCTGGGTGAGGTGCAGATGTGCACAGCATGTTGTGGCAGCTATGCATGCAGCTTGTCAGACAGGGTGCCCTTGTGGTTTGAAAAATGTTTGGCCTGAGACCAGCAGACTTGGTTTGGTGAGTCCCCTAGTGAAGCTTTGGGACTGGCACACTGCTAATGGGTTAGTTAGCAAGTGTCTGTGCAGCCTCACCCTCTTGTGGGTGCTTCTATGCTTATTCTGGGAGACTGGGGGAGAAGAATGGTGCTTGTGAGCTCCCTCGTTGTTGGAGAAGTCCTCCAACACACTCTGGAATCAGCATGAATACATCTGTCTCCTGTTCCCTCAGCATTGTGCAACATACATGTTTACATTGCCTCTCTACACACGCAGGGATCTGGCTATCACTAATCCTCCTGGATCTCCCAGTGCTGGGTCATTTGATCTCCAAAGCTCCTGTATATGAACACAAAGGCATTCAGCCCCTCTAAGTTCTAATGCCCAGTGTTATGGAGATTAGTCTTCCCTGTATGACCTCCCTGGTGTGGGGCTCATTTTTTCTGCCCCTTCTGCAGGCAGACAGCCTCCACCTTTCTGACATTCCTAACCTTTCTGATGCAGCTTCTCTCTACTTCGGTGTGGAGTTTGTTCTGCCAGTCTTTGGATCGCTCTTTGGTTCATGGACTTGGATGTGGATGTTATGCAGTTGAAAACATGGGACAGGGTGAGCTCAGGGTCCTCTTACTTTGCTATTATTAATTTTTTAAATGTCTTATTATTTTGGATTTTTGAGACATGGGAAGACAGACTCATATCACACATGTACTTCAGGATTGGAAAGGAACTTTCCCACATTTGCTTCTATTATTTTATGTTTTGAAACTCTCTTTAATGAGGTATAATTACATATAACAAACCTCAAGTTAAAGGGTATACTTTGATGAGATTGAGGGTACAGGACCATGGGTACAGCACCATGAAATCATATGGTTTCTCCCTAAACCTTCCATCATGATCCCTTTGTGTCTAATGCTAATGTTGCTTTTGAAGTAAGGACTACTTTTTTTTCCCCACGTTTTCACATATTGCGCAAGTGTCTGAAAACTGGCATTGAGGTATCTCCTTTTCCGATAGTCTATATTCCCATAAGTTTTGCAGTCGTTTTACTGCAAAACTTATGGACTTTTGCTTTGGACTTTTGGACTTTTGCTTCTATTGTATCTCTCTGTATGTTCACATACTCTCGTTGCAATACTTTAATGATGAGGTCTTCATCATCGCTTTAATTTTCACTAAATGGTATGAGCTGCAGTTCCACTTATGACAGAATGCACAGGCTTCCTATGATATGTATTCAAGAGCAAGGCAGATATCCTGAGCACTTGAGCTGAGAATGTCACCCTGTCTTTTTGCCGGCCCTCTTCCCTTCCCTGCGAGACAAGAATCTCCTTTTGTTCACACAGAAATGTGGGTGAAGTCAGTAGAAAACATTGCCTTCTCTCCTCTTCCCTTTATCTCTCAAAATCCTTGCCACTATCTTCTGCCTTTCCCTTTCTCTGGCTCAATCTCCCATGCCCACAGTTCCACTCCAGCCATGATCAGGGTGTCCTCCATCTGCTGGCCTCTGCCCTGTCCATCCCTCAGTGAGAAATCTGGAGTAGGATTATGCATTTCACAGGACTGATCAAGAAATATGTGATCCTCAGAGACCTCCTGCACAAGGTTGCTGTCCGTGGAGACATGGCATCCTGAGGGAGGATCTGACTCCATGTGTGGCCTCCTCACTCATCTCCCACAGTCACTGCTGGTCCCTGATCCTTACCCACCATTAGAAATCAGCCATATGCTAGGGTCAGGTACCTGTCTGTCTGACCCCAAGCACCAGGAGTCAGTGAATGTTTCTAAAATAAATGAGCACAAGCACCCCATGCATCTAGATATAGGAAGTTACCATCACCCCAGAAAACTCTCTCAGGCTCCTCTGCAAAAAGGGCGATCTTGCTACTATCCTACATCACTGCAATTTCTGCTAGTTTGTTACCTGTGTGTATAGGAACCACACTGTGTATAGTCGATGGGGGGTGAGAGTAGGTCCTCCTAGAAGCAAACACTGAAACAGAGACAGAACAGTGAAAGTACTATTAAGGGATACTAAGAAAAACAAAGTGGAGAGCGCAGGGTTAGCAGAGAAAGCATGTAGGCAGATCTGACACATTTTTAAGATATATAATCACCATACTCTGCCACCTCACACAGTCCTCTTCAAATTTCAAAATAGTTGTCATATAAGGCAGTGAGATTTATGAGATTTGGGGTTATTTCCCTATGGTCTTATGTTTTCCTACATGCATTCCCTCTTCGGTACTTAATCTGTGGCCTCAGATGAACACTTTAGTGTGGATGCTTCTGCGAGTCTATATGTAATGGAATATGATTGTCTTCAGATCTCAGATGTAGAACTCTGATATACACATTCTCGTAATTATCTTTTTCTTTCTTTGTCTGGCAGGGCCTGAATCTTAATACAATAAGTGTGCCATTGTCTCTTTAAAGTGACGATCCCCAATCCTTGGGCTGAGGTGTTAACCGTCTTAGTTTAATGAACTTCTGTGACCATCTTTTTTTGATGATCATTTGTGTGGAGATATCTTAATTGAAACTGTGAGAAGCGTGAGTGGATATTTCCCAGACATTGTGCAGATGCATTCTGTATTCAATGTCTTCTTTTCATTATGTCCTTAGAAACAAATATTACCCCTCTTTCACAGATAACCCATCTCGGGCTCTGTGTAGGTCCCACTGAGAATTGGTATTCTGGCTGAGATAGC
Source organism: Prionailurus bengalensis (assembly GCF_016509475.1). Lineage (NCBI taxonomy): Eukaryota > Metazoa > Chordata > Mammalia > Carnivora > Felidae > Prionailurus > Prionailurus bengalensis. The sequence continues at coordinate 124,804 of NW_025091161.1, forward strand.
AGGAACACAGGGAAACCCTTGGGATATTGTGAGAGAAGTTTAAGGAGATAGATGCAAAGTCGTAGTCAGGTTATGTCAGAGATCCAGCAGGGGTGGCATCTGGGCATCCCTGAATTGTAGGTTTACCCAGGCTAAAGGCCAATGCAGGCACTCAGCTGATCTAGATCCTGTCTTCACTTTTAGTCTCACTGAAGGATATGAACTTATTCAGACAAGCATTTCCTTAAGACCAAGTTAAATTTTCTATATATCCAGGGCATTTTTCACCCATAAATATCCAGAACCTTCAGACAACGCAGGGAGACAACAACCTTTTTAGATGATCACCTGGGTGCACTTTGACAAATATGACATTTTGGAGAGGAACCTTGCATTGTGCACTGAGAGTGATCCCACATAGTAGCTCCGTGTGTAACTCATGCTCCCTGCTCAGGCTGTGGTCAGGAGTTGGCTGCAACTGCATCTCACTGAACCCAGTACCCTCCCCTCTGCACTTCCTCAAACTCTGCTTACTGTCCTCTAATTTCTCAAATTTCTATTCCTGTGTGATTCAAGTTTCCCCCACTCCTTCACTGGTGCTTTCAACAAGGTGACCACAAGGTCTATGTCATTTAATGCATGTGCCCCATTTCACACAGGACACCTAAGTCACCTACACTTAGGGGTGCATCTCATCCTTCACAGAACTCAAAACATTGTGTCTGTAAAATATGCACCAGTACGCCCGATACATCTGTCTTTGTGTAAAAATCTTCTTTCTTGTTGACAGTAGAAACCTAAAGCTGACCTCATTACGGGGAAATGATACAGTCCATTGAACATATGTCCTGAGAAACTTGAGATATGTTACAAAGTCCTCAGGCAGTTTTGCAGTTGAATTGCCAAGCCCTAACATCCCTCTCTACATTTTTCCCACAAAGTGTTTCACGAAGTAGATGAATATGCTTTAGAAATCCCTAACCACTTCAGTTTATCTACCCAAATAGAGGAGGTGGAGGATGGGGGGGGGGTTCATAGCCCATGACTGGTGATGAAGGACTGTCCATGGGGTTAGGGTTAGGGGTTAGGGTTAGCAGTTTGGGGTTAGGGTTAGGGTTAAATTAGATGGTTAGATTTAAAGGGTTAGGATTACGGTGAAGGTTAGGTTTAGGGTTTAGGGGCTAGGGTTGGGGTGTAGCTTAGGGTTAGGGTAGGGCTTAGGTGTTAGTGTTAGTATCAGCATTAGCTTTAGGGTTAGGGTCACGGTCAGGGTAGTGTCAGGGTCAGGGGATAGGGATTAGGATTTAGGTTTTATTGTTTAGAGTTTAGGTTTTAGGTTTTGGGGTAGGGGTTAGGTTTTCGTGGTTACGTGTTAGTGGTTATGTTTTAGGCTTATGGTCAGGGTTAGTGTTTGGTTAGGGTTAGTGTTTATCATTTATGGTTTGGGGATTAGGGTTAGAGGTTAGTGTTCAGGTCTAGGGTTTAAGTTTATGGTTACAGTTAGGATTTGGTTTCGGATTTGGGGGTTAGGGTTCAGCGTTTCGGTTTAGGGTTTGTATTATTGTTGCGGATGGTGTTAATGTATATTAGTGCCATGGTTTGGGTTAGGGATATGATTTAGGGCTAGGATTAAGGTTTGGGTTTGGGTTAGGGTTAGGGTTAGTAGTTAGGATTAGACCCTAGGACACTTCAGGGGCTGAACCCACAGCATTGCAATTGTCTCCCCAAAAGGCTGAGTTGAGATTCCAAGGTCGGTTGCCTGTCACGATTAGTCTTTTGGTTCCAATCCAGAAAACTGTATGGGAGAGTGGTCTGGTAAGCCTCAGGAATATTCTCGGGCAGCTGCAGCCACGTTTTGGAAATGACATGGTGATGTTCCAGGTTCTAAGCCGAGTGATACGGCACCACTCTTGGACCCCAGGGCGTGGTGTTGTCGACTTTGTATTGGGTCCGCATGGGTAGAGAGCCTTAATTAGGGTTATGGTTTGTTACAGGGACGTCGCCAGGGCGTAAGCGACTCTGGTTTCGTGATCTCCCTCTAGGACTGAATTGAGGACCCATGCGACGGTGCTTTTCAACTGTAGGTTTAGGGTTGAGATAGTGTTAGGATTCGGTTGAGGGTTCTGTTTAGGTTTAGGCATAGGTTTAGGGTTACGTTCCAGGAGACACTAGGCGCTGAAACCAGAGCAGTGCAGTTGTTTCCCCAAAAGTCTAATTTGAAGGAACAATGGATGGTGCCGATTAGGATTAGTCTTTGAGTTCCAAGGCTAGACAACTGTATGGGCCACTAGTCGGGTAGGCCTCTGGAAATCTCTCTGAATCTTCAACCGGTCCTTCAAAAGAACATAGTATATTCCATGTCCTATGCGGAGTTATGCTGCACCGCTTTTGTTCCCCAGGCATGTGGTGTTGTCATACGTTGTTATTGGGTCTAATATCGAGAGAGCCTTATCTAAGGTTAGGGTTCTGTCCAGTGACATTTCCAGCTCCAAGCGAAACCAGTCTCGTCATCTCCCTCGAGGTCTGAAGTGAGGGCCAATATGACGATATGGAGCAATTGTAGGGTTTGGGTTCGAGTTTCAGTTCGGTTTCAGTTGAGGTTTCTGATGAGGGTTAGAAGTAGGGTTCGGATTTTGTTCCCAGGAGGTTCAAGGCGCTAAACACATAACACTGCACTTGTCTCCCCGAAGGGCTGAGTTGAGGGCACAAGGGAGGGTGCCGGTCAGGGTTTGTATTTGGGTTCCAAGGCCAGACAACTCTATGGGCCACTGGTCGGTTAGGCCTCAGGAATACTTTTGAGTACCTGAAGCCCAACCTTGGAAATGACATGGTGATGTTCCAGGTTCTATGTGGAGTGATCCTGCACCGCTTCTGGACCCCAGGCGCATGGTGTTGTCAGATTTTGGTATTCGGTCCCATGGGAAGAGAGCCTTAGCTAGGGTTAGGGTTTGGTCCAGGGACGTCACCAGAGCTGAAGCAACTCCCGTCTCGTGATCTTCCTCGAGGGCTGAAGTGAGGGTTTGGGTGATGGTACGGGTCAAGTGTACGGTTAGGTTTCGAGACTGGGTTAGGTTTTGGTTGGCGGTTCTGGTTGGGTTAGGGTTATGATTAAGTCCCAAGAGGCTCCAGGCACTGAACCTACAGCAGTATGGTTGTCTACCCAACGGGCTGAGTTGAGGGCTCAAGTGAGGGCACTGGTCAGGATTAGTCTTTGGGTTCCTGTGCCAGATATCTCTATGGGCCACTGGTTGGGTAGGCGTCAAGATTCCTCTCAGATAGCTGCAGTCGGGTTTTGGAAACGACATGGTGATGATCAGATTATTTGTTGAGTGATCCTGCACCATTTCTGCACCCCAGGCGCTTGGTGTTGCCAGACTTTGGTATGGGGTCCCCATTGGGAAAGAATCTTAGCTTGTGATAGGTTTCGGTCTAGGGACATCGCCAGGGCCAAAGCAACTCCAGTCTTGTGATCTCCCTCGAGGGCTGAAGTGAGGGCCCATGCGATGGTGCGGCTCAACTGTAGGGTTAGTTTTCCTAATAGGGTTAGGTTTTGGTTGAGAGTTCTGGTTAGCGTTAGGTCCCAACAGGCTCCAGGAGCTGAAGACACAGCAATGCAGTTGACTCCCCAAGGGCTGAATTGAGGGCACAAGGGAGGGTGCCCTCAGGATGAGTCTTTGGATTCCAAGGCCAGACAACGCTGTGGGACAGTGTTCGGATATTCCTCAGGAATACTCTTGAACAGCTGCCACCGGGCCTTGGAAATGACATGGTGATGTTCCAGATTCTATGCTGGGTGATCCTGCACCGCTTCTGGACCATAGGCGCGTGGTGTTGTCACTTTGGTATTGGGTCCTTATGGGGAGAGAGCCTTATCTAGGAATAAGGTTCGGTCCAGAGACAACACCAGGGCCAAAGCGACTCCAGTCTCATGATCTCCCTCAAGGGCTGAATTGAGGGTCCTTGCAATGGTGTGAGTCATGGGTTTGGGTTCGAGATACCGTTAGGTTTCTCTTGAGGGTTCTGGTTAGGGTTAGGGTTAGGTCCCAGGATTCTCCCTGCGCTGAACCCACAGCAGTGCAGATGTCTCCCTGCAAGGCTGAGTTGAGGGCACAAGGGAGGGTGCCGCTCAGGATTAGTCTTTGGGTCCCAGGCCATACAATTCTATGGATCACTCGTCAGTTAGGACTCAGGAATTCTCTTGTGCACCTGTACTCAGGCCTTGGAAATGACTTGGTGATGTTCCAGTTTCTATGCTGAATGATCCTACATCGCTTCTGGACCCCAAGCACGTGGTGTTGCGAGACTTTGGTGGGTCCCAATGGGGAGAGAGCCCTAGCTAGGGTTAGGGTTTGGTCCAGGGATGTCCCCAGATGCAAAGTGACTCAAGTCTCTTGATCGCCCTTGAGGGCTGAAGTGAGGGCCCATGTGACGGTGTGGGTCAAGTGTAGCATTAGGTTTCAGTTGAGGGTTCTGGTTAGGGGTAGGGTTAGGTCCCAGGAAGCTCCTGGCTCTGAGTCCACAGCAGTGCAGTTGTCTCCCCGAAGGGCTGAGTTGAGGGCACATAGGAGGATGCCGATCATTTTTAGTATTTCCGTTCCATTTCCAGACAACTGTATGGGCCATTGGTTGTGTAGGCCTCAGCAATCATTTCAGAAAGCTGCAGCCCGGCCTGAAAAACGACATGCTGAAGTTCCAGGTTCTATCTGGAATGATCCTTCACTGCTTCTGGACCCCAGGTGTGTGGTGTTGTCAGACTTTGGTTTTGGGTGCCCATGGGTAAGAGCCTTAGCTAGAGTATGGTTCCATCCAGGGTTGTCGCCAGGCTGAAACAACACCACTGTTGTGAATTCAAGGGAGGGCTGATGTGTGGCTGTGAGTCTGCTATAGAGTTAGTGTGCTAGATACGGTTAGGCTTAGGGTGAGGGTTATGTTTCGGTTCACCGTTAGTGTTAAGGTCCAGGTGAGTGAAGGCAGTGACTCTACAGCAAAGCAGTTGTCTTCCTGAAGGCCTGAGTGCAGTACAGAAGGGAGGGTTTTCATTCGCATTAATCTTTGGGTACCAAAGCCAGACAAACATAAGGCCCACCCTTTGGGTAGGCCTCAGGATTCTTCTCGTGCAGCTGCTGTCGTGCTTTGCATAGGACATGGTGATGTTCCACATTTCATGCCTAGTATTTATGCACCGATTCTTGATCTCATGTATGTGCTGATGTCAGACTTTGTAAATCAGTCCCCCTGGGGATAGACAATTAGCTAGGGTCAGGGTTCAGTATACGGAAGTTGCCAAGTCCGAAGCGACACCAGTGTTTTGAATTCCATGGAGCGCTGAATTGAGGGCACATGCGTGGCTGTGAATCTGGTTTAGAGTTAGTGTACTAGATAGGGTTAGGGGTAGGGTGAAGGTTATGGTTAGGGTTATGATTAGGGTTAGGGTCAGGTCTCAGGAGGCTCTAGGCACTGAACCCACAACACTGGTGTTATCTCCACAAAGGGGTGAGTGGTGTCCCCAAGGGAGGGTGTCAATCAGGACTAGTCTTTGGGTTCCAAGGCCAGACAAATGTAAGGGTCACCCTTCGGGTAGGTCTCAGGATTCATCTCGTGCAGCTGCAGTCGCGCTTTTGAAATGAGATAGTGATGTTCCACATTCCATGTCGAGTATTTCTGTACAGATTCTCGAAACCGTGTGCATGCTGTTGTCAGACTTGGAATTGGGTCCCGACGGGGAGAGAGCCTTACCTAGGGTTTGTGTTAGGTCCAGGGAAGTCAGCAGGAGCGAATCGACTCCAGTTTCGTGATCTCCCTCGAGGACTGAATTGAGGGCCCATGCGACAGTTCGGGTCAAGTGTAGGATTTAGGTTAATGTTAGGGTTAGGTGTAGGGTGAGGGTTATGTTTAGGGTTACGTTAGGGCTAGGGTTAGGTCCCAGGAGTCTCTAGGCACTGACCCCACCGCAGAGCAGTTGTCTCCCCGATGGGCTGAGTGGAGTACACAAAGGAAGGTGCCAGTCAGGATTAGTGTTTGGTTTCCATTGCCAAACAAATATTGGGCAAGCTTCATATAGGTCTCAGGAATCCTCTCGTTCCCCTGCAGTTCCTCTTTGAAAATGACATAGTATGTTCCACGTTCCCCGTCGAGTATTTCTGCACCGATACTCGAACCCATGTGCGTGCTCTTGTCAGACTTTGCAATTGGGTCCCCATGGGGACAGAGCCTCAGTTAGGGTTAGGTTTCGGTCCAGGGGAGTCACCATGGCAGAAGCCATAGCATTGTTGTGAATTCCATGGGGGCTGAAGTGGGGGTATGTGTGTGGCTATGGGTCTGGTGTAGCTTATCGAGGTTGATAGGATTAGGTGTAGGGTAAGAATTATGTTTAGGATTAGGGTTAGGTTTAGGTCCCAGAAGACTCCAGACACTGATCCCACAGCAGAGCTGGTGTTAACCCGAGGGGCTGAGTGGAGTACCCAAGAGAGGGTGTCGGTCAGGATTAGCCTTTGACTTCCAAGGCCAGAGAAATGTATGTGTCACCCTTCGTGTAGGACTCAGGAAGCCTCTCGTGCAGCTGCAGTCGCGCTTTGGAAACGACATGGTGATGTTCCACGTTCCAGGCCAAGTATTTCTTCACTGATTCTCGAGCCCGCATGCGTACTGTTGTCAGACTTTGGAAGTGGGTCCCCGAGCCTTAGCTAGTGTTAGGGTTTGGTCCAGGGAAGTCGCCAGGCCCGAAGCAACTCCGGTTTTGTGATCTCCCTCGAGGGCTGAATTGAGGGCACATGCGAGGGTGTGGTTCAATGTAGGGTAGGGTTAGATATAGGGGTAGGTGTAGGGTGAGGGTAATTGTTAGGGGTACATTTAGGGTTATGCTTTGGAAATAACATGGTGATGATATATATTCCATGCCAAGTATTTCTACACCTGTTTTCGAACCCTTGTGTGTGCTATTGTCAGATTTTGGACTTGTTTCCCCATGGGAGAGACACTTAGATAGGTTTAGGGTTTGGTCCAGGAATGTCACCAGGGCCAAAGCATCTCCAGTGTTGTGAATTCCATGGAGCTCTGAAGTCAGGGCACATGCGCAGCTGTGGGTCTGGTGTAGACACAATGAGATAGATAGGGTTCAGTGTAGGGTGATATTTATGGTTAGGGTTACTGTTACGTTTAGGTCCCATGAGACTCCAGACACTGACCCCAAACAGAGCAGGTGTCAACCTGAAGATCTGAGTGTAGTACACAAGGGAGGGTGCCCGTCAGTCTCTGTATTTGGGTTCCAAGACCAAACAAATGTATGGGCCACCCTTTGGGTAGGCCTCAGGATTCCTTCCCTGCAGCTGCAGTCGTGCTTTGGAAGTGACATGGTGATGTTCCAAGTTCCATGCCAACTATTTCTGGACCAATTCATAAACCAGTGTGAGAGCTGTTGTCAGACATTGGTATTGGGTCCCAATGCATACAGAGCCATAACTAGGGTTAGAGTTCATTCCAGCGGTGTGGCTATGGCCAAAGAGACTCCAGTCTCGTGATCTCGCTGCAGGGCTCAATTGAGTGCCCATGAGAGTGTGCGGGTCAAGTGTAGTGTTTGGGTTAGAGATAGGGTTAGGTGTAGGTTGAAGTTTACAATTAGGGTTATGATTAGGGTTAGGGTTAGGTCCTAACCCAGCAAGCTCCAGGCACTGAACGCACAACAGAACAATTGTCTCCCCGAAGGGCTGAGTGTAGGATGCAAGGGAGGGTGCCTGTTAGGATTAGTCTTTGGGTTCCAAGGCCAGGAAAGTGTATGGGCCACCCTTTGGTTAGGCCTCAGGAATCCTCTTGTGCAACTGCAGCCGTGCTTTTGAAATGACATGGTTATGTTCCACGTTCCATGCTGAGTATATTTGCACCGATTCTCCAACCCTTGTGGGTCCTGTTGTCAGATATTAGAATTGGGTCCCCATGGGGAGAAAGCTTTAGGTAAGGTTAGGGTTCAGTCCAAGGAAGTCGACAGGGCTGAAGCGACTCCAGTCTCATGATCTCCATCGAGGGCTGTGTTGAGGGCCCTAGAAAAGGTGGGGGTCAAGTATAGGGTCAATGAGAGATAGGGTTAGGTGTAAGTTGAAGGTTATGTTTAGTGTTACGGTTAGGGTTAGTTTTAGGTCCCAGGAGGCTCCAGGCACTGAACCCACAACAGTGCAGTTGTCTCTTCGAAGGGATGAATGGAGTACATAAAGGAGCGTGCCAGTCAGTATCACTTCATAGGATCCAAGGCCAGAGAGATGTTTGGGCCACCCTTGGAATAGGCCTCAGGAATCCTGTCCTGCAGCTGCAATCACACTTTGCAAAAGACATGGTGATGTTCCATGTTCCATGCCGAGTATTGTTGCACCGATTCTCGAACCCGTGTGCGTGCTGTCGTCAGACTTTTGAATTGGGTCCCCATGGGGATAGACACTTAGGTAGGGTAAGATTTCTGTACAGGGAATTGCTAAGGTCGAAGCGACACCAATGTTGTTAATTCTATGGAGGGCTGAAGTGAGGGCACATGTGCGGCTGTTCATCTGGTTTACTTTTCATGTGCTAGATAGGGTAGGTTGAGGGTTATGTTTAGGGCTATGTTTACGGTTAGTGTTAGGTCCCAGGAGGCTCTCCATCCATGTAGTTTCAAATGGCAAGATTTTATTCTTTTTGATGGCTAAGTACTAAACCATGGTGTGTGTATGTATGTATGTGTATACACACACACGCACACACACACATATACATACTATGTATGTATGTATGTATGTATGTATACCACGTCTTTATCCATTCATCCATCGATGGACATTTGGGGTTTTTCCATACTTTAGCTATTGTTGATAGTACTGCTATAAACTTTGGGGTTCACGTGTCCCTTCGAAGTAGCATATCTGTATCCCTTTCATAAATACCTACTAGTTCACCTGCTGGGTTATTGAATAGTCTTCTTTTTCATTTTTTGAGGAACCTACATACTGTTTTCCAGAGTGGCTTCACGAGCAGTGCAAGCCCGTGCACCAGCAGTGCAAGAGTTCCTCTTTCTCCATTTCGTCGCCAACATCTGTTGTTGCCTGCATTGTTAATGTTAGCCATTCTCACAGGGGTGAGGGGGTGTTTCATTGTGGTTTTAATTTGTATTTTCCTGATGATGAGTGATTTTGAGCATTTTTTCATGTGTCGGTTGGCCATCTGGATGTCTTCCTTGGAGGAGTGTTTGCTCGTGTCTTTGCCCATTTCTTCACTGGATTACTTGTTTTTTGGGTGTTGAGTTTGGTATGTTCTTTATAGATTTTGAATACTAATCCTTTATCTCATATGTCGTTTGCAAATATCTTCTCCCATTCTGTTGGTTGCCTTTTAGTTTTGCTGATTGTTTCCTTCACTGTGCAGAAGCTTTTTGTTTTGATGAGGTCCTAATACTTCAGTGTTGCTTTTGTTTTCCTTGCCTCTGGAGATGTGTTGGGTAAGAAGATGTGGACGCCAACATTAAGAGGTTTTTGCCTGCTTTCCCCGTGAGGATTTTGATGGCTGCCTATCTTACATTTAGGTCTTACATCCGTTTTGAGTGTCTTTTTGTGTGAGAAAGTGGTCCAGGCTCATTCGTCTGCATATCACTGTCCAGTTTTCCCAGCACACTTGCTGAGGAGACTGTCTTTATTCCATTGGATCTTCTTTCTTTTGGTCAAAGATTAGTTGGCCATACATCTGTGGGTCCAATTCTGTGTTCCTGTTCTGTTCCATTGATCTGAGTGTCTGTTCTTGTGCCAGGACCATACTGTCTTGATGATTACAGCTTTGTAATACAGCTGGAAGTCCAGGGTTGTGATACCTCCTACTTAGGTTTTCTTTTTCAAGATTGCTTTGGCTATTCGGGGTCTTTTCTGGTTCCATACAAATTGAAGGATTGTTTGTTGTAACTCTGCGGAGAATGCTGGTGTTATTTCGATAGGCATTGCGTTGAATATGTAGATTGCTTTGGGTACTATTGACATTTTAACGATAGTTGTTCTTCCTGTCCAGGTGCATGGAATGTTTTTCGTTTTTGTGTGTTTGTCATCTTCAATTTCTTTCATAATCTTTCTATAGATTTCAGTGTATAGATTTTTCACCTCTTCGGTTAGATTTATTCCTAGGTATTTTATGGGTTTTGGTGCAATTGTAAACGGGATGGATTCTGTGATTCCTCTTTCTGTTGCTTCTTTGTTTGTGTATAAGAATGAAACTAATTTCTGGGCATTAATTTTATACCCTGCCACTTTGCTGAATTCATGGATCATTAACAGTTTTTTGGTGGAACCCTTTTATCAAGAAAGGATGCTGTATTTTGTCAAATGCTTTCTCTGCATCTATTGAGTGCATCATGTGGTTCTTGTCCCTTCTTTTATTGATGTGATGAATTACATTGATTATTTTGTGGATATCGATCCAGCCTTGCATTCCAGGTTAAATCCCACTTGGTCGTGGTGAATAAAGTTTAAATGTATCATTGGATCTGGTTGGCTAATATCTTGTGGAAGATTTTTGCATCCATGTTCATCATGAAAATTGGTCTATACTTCTACTTTTTAGTGGGATCTTTGTCTAGTTTTGGAATCCAGGTAATGCCAACTCATAGGAAGAGTTTGGATGTTTCCTTCCATTTCTATTTTTGGGACAGCTTCAAGAGAATAGGTGTTAAGTCTTCCTTAAATGTTTGGTAGAATTCCCCTGGAGAGCCATCTGGCCCTGGGCTCTTGTTTTTTTGGGATATTTTTGATTACTAATTCAATTCTTTACTGGTTATGGGTCTGTTCAAATTTTCTATTTCTTCCTCTTTCAGTTTTCATAGTTTGTGTATTTCTAGGAATTTTTCCATTTCTTCCAGATTGTCCATTTTATTGGTATATAATTGCTGATAATATTCTCTTATTCTTGTTTGTATTTCTCCTGTGTTGGTTGCGATCTCTCCTCTTTCATTCTTGATTTTATTTATTTGGGTCCTTTCCTTATTCTTTTTGATCCAACTGGCTGGTGGTTTATCAATTTTATTAATTATTTCAAAGAACTAGCTTCTGGTTACATTGATCTCTTCTACTGTTTGTGTGTGTGTTGGGGGTTGTTTGTTTTTGTTTTTGTTTTCAGTTTTGAAAGCATTGATTTTTGCTGTAATCTTTATCATTTCTTGTCTTCTGCTGGATTTGGATTTTATTTGATGATCTTTTTTCCATTACTTTAAGGTATATGCTTACGTTGTGTATCTGAGACTTTTCTTCCCTCTTTAGGAAGGCCTGGATTGCTAAACTTCCTCTTACGACTAACTTTGCTGCATCCCAGAGGTTTTGGACTGTGGTGTTATCAGTTTTATTGGCTTCCATGTACTTTTTTTTTTTAATTTTTTTTCAACGTTTATTCATTTTTGGGACAGAGAGAGACAGAGCATGAATGGGGGAGGGGCAGAGAGAGAAGGAGACACAGAATCGGAAACAGTCTCCAGGCTCTGAGCTGTCAGCCCAGAGCCCGACGCGGGGCTCGAACTCCCGGACCGCGAGATCGTGACCTGGCTGAAGTTAGACGCTTAACCGACTGCGCCACCCAGGCGCCCTTTCCATGTAGTTTTTAATTTTCCCTTTAACTTCTTGGTTCACCCATTCATTCTTTTTTTTTTTAATTTTCATTTTTATTATTTACAGTTTACATCCAAATTAGTTACCGTATAGTGCAACAGTTATTTCATGAGTAGATTCCTTAGTGCCCCTTACCCATTTAGTCCATCCCCCCCCACAACCCCTCCAGTAACCCCATGTTTGTTCTCCATATTTATGTGTGCTCTTCTTTTGTACACCTCCCTGTTTTTATTTTTGTTTCCCTTCCATTATATGTTCATCTGTTTTGTGTCTCAAAGACCTCCTATGAGTGCAGTCATATGATATTTGTCTTTCTCTGACTACTAATTTCACTTAGCAGAATACCCTCTAGTTCCAACCATGTAGTTACAAATGGCAAGATTTCATTCTTTTTGATTGCTGAGTAATACTCCATCACACACACACCACATCTTCTTTATCCATTCATTCATCAATGGACATTTGGGCTTTTTCCATACTTTGGCTATTGTTGATCGTGGTGCTATAATCATGGGAGTGCATGTGTCCCTTCAAAACAGCACGCCTGTATCCCTTAGATAAATGCCTTGTATTGCAATTGCTGTGTCGTAGGATAGTTCTCTTTTTAGCTTTTTGAGGAGCCTCCGTACTGTTTTCCAGAGTGGCTGCAGCAGCTTGCATTCCACTATTCATTGTTCCATAGGATGTTCTTCAGTCTACAAGTATTTGTTATCTTTCCAAATTTTTTCTTGTGGTTGATTTAGAGTTTCATAGCATTGGGGTCTGAAACTGTGCACGGTATGATCTCTATCTTTTTGTACTTGTTGAGTACAAGTAAACATAAAATTATTTATGTTTATTTATTTTACAGAGAGAGAGACAGGGGCAGAGAGAGAGGGAGGCACAGAGTCCAACACAGGGCTCAAACTCACAAACCATGAGATGACGACCTGAGCTGAAGTCAGATGCTTAACTGAATGAGCCTCGCAGGCACCCACTTTAGTGACATTTTAAATGACACCGTTCAAAGTGCACTTGCTACCTTGCAAACTCAGAGAGAGAGAAGGAAATGTGAAGAATCAGGAAGTGGTTAAGAGTTGGCTGCTGAGTTTTACCGTAATTTGGCTTTGGAGGGTTTTTGTTCATTGGGTGAAGTGAGCACAGCATATTTGCCTGCCATTTACCACAGTAGACAGCGGGCCTCTGGGAGCCAAAACTCTTTCTGACCAATGAGCTGGAATTTTACTAGGACCGCCAAGATGAGATTTGCTATTTCAAGGACTAGGAGTTATCTTTTATTTTCACAACTCAGTAATTATCACATCATTCAACTCTGCCCTCCAAGATATGTAGAAAATACCCAAATACAGTTGAGAGAGAAAGGGTGATAGCCAAAGTGTATAATCCTTTCCCTTTAAAAAATATGTTTAAATTATGCTTTATGATTTTTTTTTAATTTTAGTGAGGGGGCATGCGACTGGGGGAGAGGGGCAGAGGGAAAGAGAGAGAATCTTAAGCAGGATTCACACTCAGTGTGGAGCCCAACGCAGGTCTGGATCACATGATCCTACAATCATGACCTGACACAAAATCAAGAATCTAATGCTCAACTGACTGAGCCACCCAGGTGCTCAATAGTCTCTTTCTCTCTGAATGCTGTATAGTAAATTTTCAACGTGAATGGGGGATAAACAGGCATACATACATACATACATACACCACTAAGAAAGCCATGAGTTGTTAGACATGAACTATTTTCCATCATCTTTGTCTTCTAGTTATATTCATGCCTCTAGTGTTTGTTGATTGCAATGCACGATCTTGCTGTGTGAGGTACAAATTGTTGTGTGATCAGTTTTCCGTGAAAGTCTTTCCTCATATCTGTCTTAACCACAAGGTGCCAATGTTGAATTCGAGGATGTAGAGCTAAGAGCCTTGAGGTCCAATAACTGTCAACTAGAAGTTATATTTTCTGTTGGGGAGAAATCCTCATATGATGGCAATGACTTTGCATTGGTAAGGGAAAGAATACTTTCATGCCTTCATGGTTCTTGCGCTTTTTGTGTCCCACCAAAATCAAGACTCAGGTCATGTGCATGTTTATCAAGCAAACACCTTTTTTTTCCCCAGAAAATAAAAACTCCCTGGAAGCCAAGTGTAATGCATTGAGGTCTGTGAAAGCCACAAAGGAAGCAAAAGCCAAACAGCTGAAAGAGAAAGCACATAACCTGGAAGAATTCTATGAACAAAGAAAAGTGCCTACAAAAAAGTAAGATGGGGGCGCTTGGGTGGCTCAGTCGGTTGAACGTCCAAATTCGGCTCAGGTCATGATCTCACGGTCCATGAGTTCAAGCCCCATGTCGGGCTCTGGGTTGACAGTTCAGAGCCTGGAGCTTGTTTTGGATTCTATATCTTCCTCTGGCCATACCCAACTCGCACTCTGTCTCTATCAAAAAATGAATAAACGTTAAAAAAAAATTAGAAAAGTAAGATGTTCATGTGAGAACTGTCACAAGGACCGTATTGTATGGGAGAACATGGCAGCCAGTAGAGATAATTGTATTTCTTTTGGAACTGGGTCCAGAGTATTTTTGCCCAATGCATTCAGTAGAATTGGACCTTCCCTTCCTACCTTGCTTTCTGTAACGTAACCTGCATTTTCCTTTCTCCTAAGTGCTTGCCACACATTGTGTCATGTTTTGGGGGCGGCAGAGGGAAGGTACCATCATTGATAACGTTAATACCTGGATCCACTCTGGATCCACCTACACTGTCCTATAGGTTTCAATCGCATCACACTGTTTTGTCACCCAGCAATTAGGTCATTTTTGTTCAGGACCAGACATGGGTCAAAAATGTGTGAGGAAAAAATTGAATTCTCTTGCTGCAGAAACAATGGAAGTTGCTTTCTGGAAAGTGGGTAGGGGTACCAGCAGTACTGGATCCCTGCATCCATTCTGCCAGTGAGATTGCTCACTGCAGGCCCAATCCCTAAGAAAGTCGTTTCCTGTCCCCTGATTTTTCAAGTGTAACTCTTCTGAGTGTTGGCCAAAGCCCGCAGCTTCACTAGGGCTCATCTTTGCTGACCTCCCCTGAAGCACACTTCTTTACTTCTAAGTCTGTGCCCATAAAGTTGTTCAGCTTCTTTGCCATTCAAGTGTATGCACCCCACATCAACGATGAGTCCTAGGGAGTTTGGGTCCAACTGCCAGGCTGGCTTTGTCCTGGGCTTCCTTCTTCTCCATCTTGGTCTTGTGTGTCTTTGTGGGGTTGTCAGATACTTGGTGCATTCAGTCCCATGTTTCCTCCTTTGTACAGTATTTCCTTTTGTTCTCAGGAGGAGATGGGGGACTTTAGAGTCCCTCACTCGTGTTGGAAAGTGAAGTCTTTTCTTCCCTGGAGACTCACCTTTATGTTCGTCCTTCCCACAGCTGGGGTTAGGGCTTGCTCTGCCTCACTGGCATCTTGTTTTTGTTAACTCGTAAGCTCTTTCTGTGAGTGGGTACAGCACCCTGACCACCTCTCTATCTTCAACCCCTTACAACAGAGCCACTACATTACAACCACTCCAGCAAGCATTTGCCCAAGGGCTGCCTGAGAGGCCAGAAGGAAATGCAAGTGTCTTTCTCTGTCTAGTGCTTTTGTGTCATTTGCTAAGAGATTTTCAATTTTGCGTATGATTCTTGAGGACATCAAGTGTCAAGTTGAAACCATCTCAGTCAACACCACAAAGAAAATAGTCTGAGGGCAACACAGCAACCCAGCCTTGCCAAGCAGTGCCTTCTGCTGCCTTCACTATCAATGGAATGAGTCTTGTTAAAGTAGATTTGGCTCCATGAAGTTGAGAGTTTTCCACCTGAAATCTCTTTCCTGGAAGTAAACCCAGACTGTGTGACAGTTCATATCAGGTTGTATGTCAGGATTGATGTTGTTCTAAGAATGGCCTTTTGAAGGTGGAGGCAGGGGTTGCAGTCCTGAACGCTAGCGATGTCTGGGAGTGAGCTGCAATGTTAGTGAAACCATATTCTGGAAGGTCGTCTTTCAGGTGATTGCCTGTGCCATGGTACAACTTTTGGACTGAGAATCAGGGCTCCCCATGGAGGTGTAAGACTAGTGATGATCCCTTGATTCATACCAATGGGTACAGTTGGTCAGATACGGTTTTTCACTCACTGATGAAATGAGTCTTCGCCATATCAAACAAAAGACCAACTCTGGGAAGGCACAAAGTACAATGTTATTTGATGACTTTATGATAAAGGAGAGGAAACGAGAACTAGAAAGACAGTTCCAATAGTAGAGACGTGGCAGCAGACAGAAGTTGAATTTTCTTGAACTTAAATGGGGTGTTCACTTCATTTCTCTGATTGGGTTGTCAGTGTGTGCGTTTATGGGAGAAGTTGGGGAAGGGATAGTTGCATAGACCTTCAAGAGTGCTGGGAGGTAAAAAGGGAGAACCTCTGGACCTTGTTCCTGACTGTGTATGTATCTTTCCCATCTTAGGAAGCTGAAAATGACACTGTGAACTGGCGGCAAAGAAGAATCAGCTAGCAGCTGCAGGTAAAATTTGAAAATAGCTACAGAAGGGGCGCCCGGGTGGCTCAGTCGTTTAAGCGTCCAACTTCAGCTCAGGTCATAATTTCACAGTCCGGGAGTTCGAGCCCCGTGCCAGGCTCTGTGCTGACAGGTCAGAGCCTGGAGCCTGTTTCAGATTCTGTTACATCTCTCTCTGTCCCTCCCCCGCTCATTGCATGTGCTCTCTTTCTCTCTCTCTGTCTCAAAAATAAACAAACATTAGGGGAAAAAAAGAAAATAGCTACAGAAGAAATAAACAAGTACAAGTGAGTTCAGCTAGTAATTACCAGGAGCTCATGAAACGGCTGTTATTTTTTGGTTTTTAATCTTTTTGAAAAGTTTGAAGTCAACATATGCATAGAGTATTAACAGATAAAAAAGGTACGTTTTAGAAGGAATAAAATAATTAAGGTTCTAAACATTTGAAGATCTCAAGTAGTGAGCAGACTGTGTGGAAACTTTGTCCATGCTAACATTCCTCGGGGGTGGTGTCAAGTGTCATCATCTGTAGGAAAGCAGTGTGTCGTACAATGAATCATACCCATCAACGTGGTAGTGCCATTTCATGGCCCTTGTCTTTGCAACCCTGGGAAACATGGTGAGGATAAAAGTTATAAAAGAATAGATCTTTATGATAAAAGACACTTGTCACATGATGAATTAGAGAAAGATTGAAAATGGGAAGGAATTCCATGAACTCTGAACCCTACAGGCATGGGATAATGAGTAAGGAAAGGATGTAACAATAGCTTTGATCCTACTGTACATTGATAATCACGGGCAAAGTGTTTCATGTGTAAGAATAAATTGTATCAGGGGACAGATATGAGGTTGTTGGGATCGTGGGCAGCTTATTTAAAATCATACCCAATATTGGGCCTTATCTGACAAGAGCAATTGTAACTCACAGGCCACAAATTGAACAAACACGGGAACAGCTGCAGCAGGCAGAGCTCACCTTTAGATACCAGGTAACCTGAGTTCTGCCTGACATACTGAACCCTTAGCACCTCACGCAGGTGAGTGTAGTGGCCCTTGGAATCCCTCACCACAGGCTTTTCATTGTTGGCTTTTTCCGCTTGCAGTTCATGAGAAGAATGCTCAGGACAACCTGGTAAGTGTTTTCTTGTTTCCTCCTCTTTCTTTGGTGCACAGTCTGGCACCACCTTCCGACTGAAGGTGGATGTGTTTTTTCTCCCCCAGATCAAGACTCAGATCTGGGACAGGGAGATGGCGGAGCAGAGCAGGGAGGTCGCTTACTTGAAATACAGGTGTGGTCATTTGACTTGCGTTTTTATGGGTGTTTCCAGGGATGACGCCTGCACTCTTACTTGTCTAGTAGACGACGTGGTGTTGCAACTCTTATAGAAGTCCATTATTTTTCTGTATCCAAGACTGGACGGGATGGAACCAAAGAGGCAGCCTGTTCCTGTGTGTGACCATCGTGTGGTCTGGAAAGAATCACACGCACTAAGGACGGCAGGTGGTCTGAAGGGGTGACAGAAGGGTGTTGTCCTCTGGTGCCACAGACAGTGAGGCACTTGTCCCTGTGACTGGTGGAGCTCATGCCCCTCCTCTGACGGTGACCCTCCCACCTCCTCTAGCATCCCCCTGTCTGAAGAGCCTGGAAACTTTCTTCCCACCCGGATACAATGTGAAGACTTTAGTTTATTTGAGGAGAAGGTCATTTATTCACTAGTTTGAAAAGTCTTTCTTTTGGTTTGTTTTGGGAACTGTAGCCCTACATCCGTCCACTCAAGTTCCATAAAGCTTAGCTTAGTCCTCTGATGGTATCAGTGCAACTCTGCAGCTTCACTGCTAACTTCTGACAGTTTTCCTTTTCTCAATAGTGTCAAATTAGTCTTTCCTTATATACTAACTGCTCTCATGTGGAAGGCAGCTTGTAGATAAGCTGGGAGATTGAACAATTTGCCTGAAGAAATGCACCCTTCTTGAGGACTCATTGAGGCTATACACCAAGCCAGTGTTCTCAATGTTATTCTTTTTTGTTAAGTTTATTTATTTTGAGAGACGCATAGACAGAATGCCAAGCAGGCATCACACGGTCAGTGAGGAACCCAACGCTGATCTTGAATTCACAAGTTGTGAGATCGTGACCTGAGCCAAAATTAAGAGTCGGATGCTGAATTCAAGCATCCTCAGACTAATTCCTGATCTGCAATGAAATCGTGATTTCCCATGATGTATACTGAGAAAACTGTTTTACTGGTGAATTCTAAATTTCTATTTGCGCCTGACCTGTCCACAGTTATGTGATTAATGATGAAACAACATGAACTAGGGCACCGTGAGGTCTTTATCAAGGTGAGGGGACGGTTCTCCCCCTTAACCTTGGGGGTCACCTGAGGCATTTGGGATACCCTCTGCCTCTGCTGAGGGACCTGACTGTAGGGAAAAGTTTAAGATATTTGAGGAATGAGTTGAGGGATTGTTTTCATTCCGCACAGTCCTCTAAAAGCAGAATAAACCTCTGTCCCTTCTAGGGTCTTTAGTAAATCGAGAAACTGCTGAAACCTCTGTGGGTTACAGCGGCTCTGACTGTACCAAGAATGCAGACAAGGGTAAGGTAAATGCCGGGGCCATTCTCAGTTGTAACTCTTTTGGGAAACCCTCATCTTTATGTACAGTATGCTCTCCCGGCCTTGTCTCGTTTTGCGTGTTGTGTGATATGTCTGTTTGTTGCTTCTCAATTTTTAGTCTGCCAGCTTTCTGTGGTAAGTTTAGAAGCCAAAAGCGCTTAGAGACTGAGTACCTTAAGGTTTTTCCGTGAGTTTCAGGAAATAATGAGAGGAGGATGACTGCACACTCCAAACAGATGTCTCCCGGCCTGGGTGATCCCTTCCAGACCTCACCTCTGTGGGAACAGTGTGGCTGCTGTGTCTTCCTTTCTTGATTCTGACTAGGAGATGAACCTGTTAGAAACGACATCATGACTCCAACTTTCTATTATGTGCCCTGTGCCATTTAGAGTGGTCATAGAGAAAGCCAGTATCATCACTCATCACCTTACCGTCTTTGTCGGTAAATGACTTGTCTGGAATCCTCCAGCTATACCTTAGGTAAAAACAAGTTGAACACTGTGTCCTTCAATTGTGTTTCTGGGAGCAGTTTCTGGTTGTGTCCCCAGTCACTGTTAGAGCTGATATAGTCTCATGACACATACCAGTTTTATACCAAAACACTTGCATGAAATCTGTTATGTGAATTTCTCCCTTTTTCCATTGCACATAATGACTCTGTGTCTTGTAGTATGCTTAAAGTCAGAATTCCCTATGAATTAAGATGAACACATTTGAGCTTTGTAGACATTCACCACAAGTAACTCGTTCTTCACAGAAGACTCTCCTTCCCCTGCAAGATTCCAGGCATCCTCCACTGCCCAGAGGTCTCCGAGGCCTTTGACAACACTTCAAGAGGGCAGACTCCTTTCTCAGGGAGAGGAGCAGAGGAGGCACAGTGAGGGTCCGGCTGCAGAATATGTTGCCAGGAGTAGCTGTGATTCCATGAGCAGAATATGAGCCATTTATTCCCACTCATTTTTTTGTGTTCTTAATATAGCAAAAGCAGAGCATCTGGAGTTGGCGTAGAGGAGGGATGCAGGGTGAACCTGGACATCGATGGCTGCCTGTCTGGAGAATGCTACTTCATTAATCTGTAATTACTTCTGTGAACCCGTTAGGACAGGACCGTTGCCATTTTCTTCCACAGACGTGGGCAGTGATGTGTGGTGGCAGTAGGTTAACCTCTTGCATCTACTACCCCAAGCTGTAGGTGCTATCCAGTGGCAGGGACAGAGTTTTCAGGTACTGATGCTACTCTCTTGGATCCTGGTGGCAGAGAAGGTGGCAGGTGCTGACACACTCTTCTCTGGGTTACAGCTGCTTTTGGTATTGGTTCTCTTGTCTGGCATATGGATGTAGCTGTCACTTCTGTTCTGCAGGGCAGTCTGGATCCTGGGGACCTCCTCCGTTAACTGGACGATTCTGCATGCCCTACCCTGGAGACGCCCCACCCCCGTGGACTATTAGGCACGTCCACCTCCTGAACCTTAGTGGCCCTGAGGCCACCCGGAACCCCTCCACCTGCAACACTTGGTAAGATGATCTGAGCACTAGGAGTTGACTTGTAAAACACACTCACCTTATTTTGTTGCTGTTAGGTCCTGGGCCAAGGTGCAGAGGCGGTACCACAGACCATTGTGATGCAAGGGGAATGTGTCTGCTGCCATTACCATAATCCTCAAGTTGCTCAGGATCCCATCTTCGTCTTTTCCCCCACCACGGGTTGGTACAGGCGTCTCTTATAGAGAAGGAATGGGGCCGTATGCAGAAAATCAGACATAGCGCTTCAGCAGAAATGCCCTGTACACAGTCCACGTGCTGCGATCTGTGAGGCATGAGGCACAACGGAATGTATGTCCATTTAGTTGTGCCCCCAGCCATCCATAGTTGTTCGATGAGTGATGAATACATCTGAGTCAGGGCTTTTAGGAGTCTTCATCAAGTTATAAGGGATGGTTCTTCAAGTTCTTTTTGGGTATCACCAGAGGCATGTGGGACACCCTGTGCATGTAATTTGGGATCTCACTGGGACAAAGACTTTAAGTTGTCGGAAGTATGAGGGGAGGGTTTTTTGTTTTGTTTTTGACCTCCCAACAGTCTACTCAAATCAGAATAAACCTGCATCCCTTCTGGGGCTTTTTGAAGATCCAGAAGTAGGTATCACAACCAAGAGTGACATCGACACTGGCTCTGCCAAAACTGCCGAGAAGCACAAAGTAAATGCTGTGGCCATTTTCAGTTCTAAGTCTTTACGGACTGCCACATCTTTCTGTACAGGACACTCTCCTGCCATTGTCTCTGGTTTGTGTGTCGTATGGTCTGTCTGCTGTTTTTTTTTCCCCCAAATGCAAAACATTTACTGCCGAGTCTACGGGCTTCCCTGTTTCCCAGCTGGCATCTTTTTGTGGTAACTTGAGCAGCTAAGCATGCCTAAAGGTGGGGGCCATAGAGCTTTTCTAATGTGTTCCTGGAATAAATCAAGGAGGATGACACCACACTCCACTTGGAAGTCTCCTACCTTGCCTCATTCTTTGTGGATCTCCTCAATGTGGAATCATTGCTCTTGCTGTGTCTTCCTCTCCTGTTTCCTTCTATTGAGGATTTTAACGTGCTCAGAAAAATCTGTGGGTATCGTTACAATTTGAAAATGCGAACTGACTTCACTCCAACTCATATTTTTGTATGTGTCCTTTACAATGGTCTTAGACAAAGTAAATTTCATACCCATCAGCATTTTGGTAAACATGCTGTCCAGAGTCCCTTCAGGTGTGTCCTGGGCACAAATATCTGAACTATAAGAGGTGGCATATTTGTCATGGAAAACATGCACTGGAACTTAAGTTGTGAAGAGAAAAAATCCAAAAGTACCTGTGTGGCAAGTGCCCACGGTGTCCTTCACTTGTGTTCACATGAGCACGTTCTCTCGTGTCCTGTGTCACAGGTACAGCTAAAACATGGAAACTTACACCAGACATCAAAGTGCATTTGTGTCAATTTTGTCTTTTAGAATTTCAGCTCATTTTTCCAGAGAACACAATTCCCCTGCAAAGTGTACTGCACTTAAGCTGAGAAGTACCTCTGAAGTAAAATAAATTAGTTGAACCCAACTAACATGTATAGGTTACCTGTTTCTCTAAGAGCCCACTTTCCCAGGTCCTCTGCAGGTCCTCAGAATCCCCATCTCCCCATGTGTCTCTGGGCCCATGGATAGCACTTCCAGAGAGGAGAAGACCCCATTGTCGGGACAGAAGTAGATTGGGCACAGGCAGGGGCTTAGAGGCAGAGCTTTGAGCCACGAGGACTATGATTCCATGTGTGGACACTGGTATTGTCATTCCTTCTCATTCTGTAGTTCTTCATATACCCAATAAACAGCCCTTGTGGTGAGGGGGATGAAGGGGGGAGAGTGATCCTGGACACAGATGTCTTCCTATCTGGAATATGCTACTTTTTAAAAAATCTTGTAGAAAAAGGGCCCGTGCTGTTTCTACGTTTCCAGACACGTGGGGACACTAGTATTCCCCACCCCAAAGCTGTAAGTGGAACCCAAAGTATGGGTAGAGATTTTGGTGCTGATGTTGCCCTCTTGGAACCTGGTGGTGGGGAAGCTAGTAGGATATGAGCACTGCTGCTTTGGGTTTCCGCTTTTTGCTGGTGTTGGTGCTCTGTTCTGTCCTATGAACATACCTCTCATTTCTTTTCCCCAGGCTATTTTGTATGCAAGAGTCCTGGTCCTTTCCCAGGATCGCCTTGCAGGCTGAACCCCGTGGACCACCCTTCACCACCAGTCATGGGCTATGGGCCAACTCCCCCTCCTCTACCAGCTCCTCCACCTACTCTATTTGTTAAGATGACCTGAACTGGCTGAGTGGCTGGTAAAGTATATTCATCTTCTTCATGATTGACTTTGTGGGAATGATGTAGAGACGGTTGTGAGTCTTGGCAATCCAACTACAAACTGCCTGAGGACACTGTAGCATATCTCAAGTTTCTCAGGCCATACATACAATGGGCAGTGGCATGTCCCTGTAATACAGTGAGCTATACGTTTCTCTTGTCAAATGAAAGAGGAGTTTTTACACAAAAGCAGATGTATCACCAGTACTGGGGCGTATGTTGGAGACACAATGTGTTGGGTTCTGTAATGAATGAGGTGCGCCCCTAACTTTTAGAGCACCAGGTGTCCTGTGTGACAGAGGGACATTCATTAAACGATGCAGACCTTGTGATCACCAACATGGAAACACCAGTGAGGATCCAGGGCAAAACCGGGGGAGCCTTGAATCATACAGGAATAGAAGGGAAGTTGAGCACAGTAAGCAGAGTTTGAGGAGGTGCAGAGGGGAGGGTGTTAGGGTCAGGGAGATGCAGTTGGAGGTCATTCCGGCCACAGCCTGAGCAGGGAGTGTGAGGTCCATACGGAACTGCTATGTGGGATCGCTGTCAGTGCAAAGTGCACGCAGGTAATCACCTAAAAAGATTCTCGTCTCCCTGGATTTTCCTGAAGGTTCTGGATATTTGTGGGGGGAAAAGAGCCCTGGATATATGGGGTATTTAACTTGGTCTTAGGAAAAGGCTGTATGCCCAAGTTCATATCCCTCAAGAGACTAAAAGTGGAGACAGGGTCTAGATCAGCTGAGTCATCCTACAATTCAGGGCTGGCCAGATGACACCACTGCTGGACCCCTGTCATCGCCCTGACTACAGCTTTGCATCTCCTCAAACTTCTCTCACAATATTAGGACAGCTGTGTTATCTGTGAAAACAGGGGTAATATTTGTTTCTAAGAACAAGAGAAAAAGAAGACATTCAGTGCATAAGGCGTCTGCAAAATCTCTGGGAAGGGTCCCCTCACGCTTCTCACAGTTTCCATGAAGATCTCTCCACACAATGATCCTCCAAAAAAGATGGTCACGGGAGTTCATTAAACTAAGACTGTTAACAACTCAGCCCAGGCAGTGGGAATCACTGTTTTAAAAAAGAAGACAATGTCCCTCGTTTTTCTATTAGAATTCGGGCCGTGCCACACCATGAAAGAAAAGATAAGTATGAGAATGTGTACATTCAGAGACCTAGATCTGAAGACAATCATTTTCTATTACACATCATCTCACAGATGCAGCCACACACTAAAATGTTCATCTGAGGCCACAGATAAACTACAGAAGACAGAATGCATGTAGGAAAACATAAGATCAGAGGGAAATAAACCAAAAATCTCTTTGCCTTGTAGGACAACTCTTTTGAAATTTGAAGAGGACTATGCACGGTGACAGACAATCGTGTTTGTATATACATTTTAAGAAGGTGTCAGATCTACCTGAATGCTTTCCCTGCCCATCCTGTCCCCTGCACTTTGTCCTTCCTACTGTCTCCTAATCTACCTTTCATCGTTTTGTCTCTGTGTCAGCGTCTGCTTCAAGGCCATCTACTCTCGCTCCCCATTGAGTGCACACAGTGGGGTTCCTGTACACACAGGTAACAAAGTGCCAGAAATGGTGGTGAGGGAGGATAGAAGCAAGATCACCCTTTGTGCAGGGGAACCTGAGGGAGTCTCCCGGGTGATGGGAACTACCTATATCTAGATTGATGGGGTGCTTATGCTCAATTATGTTGGAAATATTCCCTGACTCCATGGTGCCTTGGGGTCAGACAGGTATAATGGTGGAGAAGGGTGAGGACCAGCAGTGACTGTGGTAGAGGAGTGAGGGTCAGACCCATGCCCAGGATGCCAGGTCTCCACAGACAGTACCAAGTGTAGGAGGACTCTGAGGAGCAGAGATTTCTTGATCAGACCCATGGACTACATAATCATCCTGCAGTTTCCTCACTGAGCGATGGCCAGAGCACAAGGACAGCAGCTGGAGGACACCCTGATCATCGCTGGAGTGGAGCAGTGGGCCGGGGGGATTGAGTCAGGGAAAGGGACAGGCAGAAGGTAGTGACAGGGAGTCTGAGAGACAAAGAGAAGAGAAGGGACCCTTCTCTGCTGACTTCACCTACATTTCTGTGTGACCGAAACGAGACCCTTGTCTCGCAGGGAAGGGAAGAGGGCTGGCAAAACACCCAGTGACATACTCAGCTCAAGTGCCCAGGGTATCTGCCTTGCTCTTGAGTACCTAACACAGGAAGCACGTGCTTTCTGTCATGATTGGAACTGCAGCTCGTAGCATTTAGTGAAAATCAATCCAATTATGCATCCCTCAGCATTAAAGTACTCCAACAAAATTAAGTGAACACACTGAAAGATACAACGCAGGATCAAGTCCAAAGGTAGATCGACAGCAATACTTACGGGAATACAGTCTATCTGAAAAGGAGGTAGGTACCCTAGCGCAGATCTTCAGACACCTGGCCGATATCTGAAAACGTAAAAAAAAATAAAAAAGTCCTTACTCCAAAAGCAACATTAGCGCTAGACACAAAGGGATCATGATTAAGGTTTAGAGAGCAACCATATGACTTCATGGTGCTGTATCCATGAGAACAAGTCTCATCAAATTATACCCTTTAATTTGAGGCTCTTTGTTATATGTACATTATACCTCATTAAAGAGAGTTTCAAAGCACAAAATACTAGAAGCAAATGTGGGAACGTTCCTTTCTAATCCTGAAGTGCATGGATGAGATGAGTCTGTCTCCCATGTCTCAAAAATCCAAAATAATACACTTAAAAAATTAATAATAGCAGACTAAGCAGACCCTGAGCTCACGCTGTCCCATGTTTTCAACTGCATAACATCCACATCCAAGTCCATGAACCAGCGAGGGATCCAAGACTGGCACAACAAACTCCACACCTAAATAGAAGCTGCAGCAGGAAGGTCAGAAAGTTGGAGGCTGGCTGCCTGCAGAAGGAGCAGAGAAAGTGAGCCCTCACACGGGGGAGCTGACACAGGGAAGACTAACCTCCATAACATTTGGTATTAAAACCCAGAGGGGCTGAATTCCCTTGAGTTTACATCCTGGTGCTTTGGAGGTCAGCCGACCCAGCACCGGGTGATCCAGAAGGATGAGTGATAGCCAGGTCCCTGCCTGTGTAGAGACGCAACGTAAACATGGCATTTCACACAATGCTTAGGCCACAGGAGACACATGTATTCATGCTGATTCTTGACTCAGCTGGCCTGCCTGGGTCCCACTGACATCACTGAGAGCAAGCAGAGCCCACAACAGACACGCAATCAGTGCAGACCCTTGCATGCACTGAAAGGAAAAGTAACCCAGACACAACAGCAGGGAGAGAGCAATACCCATACGATATCCTCCTGAAGGTCCAGGGCCTATAAATGGAGACGTGCACTGCTGAGGACTCCAGGACCTCTTTTTCATAAAGGCATTAATTTCAAGATCAGAAGGCACAGCTGACTTTCTTAACACAGAGAAATAGGGCCAGAGAGACAGACAAAATGGACACACAGAGATGTGTATCCACAATGAAAGACCTAGTCAAAGCCACAGCCAGAGATCTAAGCCAAAGAGATATAAGTAACGTACCTGATACAGAATTTAAAGGAATTATCACAAGGATACTCATTGGAGTTGTGAAATGAGTAGAAGAGTGAGACCCCTGACATAGAGATAAGAAATAACACAGTAGACACTGAGGACACAATAAAGGAGAAACATGCTTGCTGGAATGAACAGAGGGATGGAAGAAGCAGGCGAACAAACTAGTGACCTCGAAGACTGATCACATTGAACCAAAGAGAGAGAACAGAATTCTGCAACGTGAGATGACACTAAGGGAACTCAGTAACTACAAGAAAGATAATAGTATTCGTATTGTAGGAGTCCAGAAGGAAGAGAAAAGGGGGAAGAAAATGTATTTGAGGAAACAATAGCTGAAAACTTCCCTCATTGGGGGAGGGACACAAACATCCACATCCAGGAGACTAGAGAACTCCCGTCAAAATCAGGCCAACACACAAACCTACTGTAAACAAACTTACAAATTAGGGTGAGAATAAAGAAAAACTCGTAAAAGCAGCAAAACAGTCCTTAACTTACAAGGGAAGACCCATGAGGCTAGCTACATATTTCTGAACAGAAACTTGGCAAGCCAGAAGTGAGTGACATCACATATTCAAAGTGCTGAATGGAAAAATCAGCGGCCAAGAATACTCTATTCAGCAAGGCTATCTTTCAGGATGAAGGAGACACAGACTTTCCCAAACAAAAACTAAAGGAGTTTGTACCACTAAACCAGTCCTGCAAGAAATATTAAGAGGGATTCTTTGAATGGAAAGGAGAGACCAACAGTGACAGTATAGAGGTAGAACACACAATTCAAGTAAAAAATGAACATTTCTGGAAAAAAAATCTATTAAAGAAATCAGAGAAATGGATTTGAACTATAATAACATCTACCAAAAACCTAGGGAGGAGAAAGTAATGGGTTCAAAGGTAAATGACCATCAACTTAATACAAACTGCTAAATGCAGAAGAGGTTATATAAACATCTAACAGTAGCCATATCCTAAAACCAGTCATACGTATGCTAAGAATAGAGATAAGGAAATAAAAATATATCACTAAAGAAAATAAGCAATACATGAAAGAAAGGCAAGAAAGGATCAGAGAAACTCATTAGAAACCACAACAAAACAGGCAATAAAATGGCAATACATAGATACATATCAATCAATTTTGAGGGAAATGGAGTGAATGCTCCAATCTAGAGAGGTAGGGAGTAAGAATGGATGAAAAAACAAAACAGATTCAGATGCCTACAAGAGACCCACTTTACACCTCAAGAATGATAGTGAGGATAGAGAAACATCACACAAATGAATGTCAAAAGAAAGCTGGAGTAACAATACTTGTATCAGAAAAAAATACACTTAAAAAAGTACATAACAAGAGACAGAGGAGGACAGTCTATAACAGTAAATGGTACAATCCAAAAAGAAGACATAACAACTGTAAATATATCCCACAATTGAGTGGGATTTATTCCCAAGCTACAAAGGTGGTTCAATATTCGCAAATCCATCAATGTGATACAATACATCAACAGGAGAAAGGCTAAGAACCAGATGATCGGGGCATCTGGGTGGCTCATCCTTTAACAGTCTGAAATCAGCTCGGGTCATGACTTCATGATTCCTGAGTTCATGTCCCGCGTCAGACTCTGTGCTGAAAGCTCAGATCCAAGAGCCTCCTTCGAATTCTATGTCTCCCTCTCTCTCTGCCCCTCCCCTGCTCACGCTCTGCCTCTCTCAAAATTAATAAACGTTAAAAGAAAAGAACCATACAGTCATTTCAATACATGCAGAAAGGAACATTTGCAAAGTACAACATCCGTTCATGCATGTAACCCCCTAAAGTAGGTTTACAGGAAACATACATTAACGTCATAAAGGTTAACTATAAAAACCCTGCAGTTATAATCAACCTTAATGGGGAACATCTGAGAGCTTTTCCTGTAAGGTCAGGAAGAAGACAATGATGTTTACTCATACCACTTTTAGTAAACAAATTACTGGAAGTCCTAGCCCCATCCAGCAGACAAACGAAACGAAACGATTTGCAGACTACATGACACTATATATAGAAAACCCTAAAGAGCCCACCCAATAACTCTTAGAACTGATAAATGAATTCAGCAATGTCACAGGATACAAAATCATTGTACAGAAATCTGTTGCATTTGTAGACAATACGGAAGCAGTAGAAAGAGACATTAAGAAAACAGTCCCATTTACAGTCATATGCCAAAAATAAGATATCTATGAATAAATCTAACCAAAGTGGTGAGCGACCTATACTCAGAAAAGTATAAAACAGTGATGAAAGAAATTCAAGATGACACAAAGAAATGGAAGGACATTCCGCACTCATGGATCAGAAGTACAAATATAGTGAAAATGTCTATACTTCCCAAAGCAATGGACAGAATTCATGGAATTTCCATCAAATTACCGACAGCAGTTTTCACAGAACGACAACAGTCCTAAAATTTGTATGGAACCAAAAAAGCCCGCAATATTCAGAGTAAACAATCTTTATGTGAAGTGATAATTATGGATGGCACTATGCCTCTGGATCTTCTGCTCCAAAACACAATAACTCTGGCTTAAGCATTTGAACAAACGTTAGGCATATCCCAGCCAAGGATCATTCTACAAAATACATTGTACCAACGTACCCTCAACACTTTGCACCTTATGAAAAATATGGAAAAATCTAAAAATTGTCATGGCCAAGTGGAGCCTAAGGAGATGGGATGAGTCTGGGCTAGGAGAGGTTAAAACCGAAGCAATCTGAATACAAATATAAACTTTACTTCATACTACCATATCTCTTTGATACCTTGATTGTGATCATGTACCAACCATTATGACATCAATAGGGAGAAAACAGTCTGATGTATGTGGATACTCAGTATTATCTTCCCAATTTTTTTTGGTAACTAGAAACCCATCATGAGAGAATAGATTATTAGTAATCATGTTTTTTCTACACATAAGAGTATATAACTAGTTCCAGTATTAGTTACTAGTGATGTACATGTACCTATTCTTGTTCTTACTATTGTTTAATTTAAATAATAGCATTCATGGTACAGAAAACTGAATGCATGATAAACACTTCATAGAAACATCTGGCTTTACATATTTTAAGATAATAACGTATGTATATACCACTCTATTATGTGGTATGTAAATTGTTTTTCTGATCTTGAACGAGCATGTCATTGAATGGCTTTCCATAAAGGTGGTTATGCTAGATCATGAATGATTCTCAGATTTTATAGGATGTACGTCACATCATGCCTGAACATTGTCAAAAATAAAAACACACACGCGGACAGATGAAGCATTGTGACTGGCTCACTTATTGTAAAGAACCCTTGCTTTAATATTTTCACGTATACTTTTAGCAGGAATATAAGAGAATCAAATATTTCCAAATCAAGCAGATATTCAAAGACTGGAAGAATGATAGGGAGTTCAAAGGGTTTCAGAAGGATAAGATGTGACCATGAAGGGGGAGTCCACAGGCAAGCAGCTTTCTCTGGTCCACACTGACATGTTTGCATGAGGATATGTGACTTGCCAAAGGGTAAGTCCCAGAAGTACCAGAGGGAAAGACAACGCTTTAGGGCGGGGTGACGTGGAAAGGGTGCTTCTGTGCCTAAGAGATGGGTCAGCAACCTGGCTGGGGGTCCCTGCGTCAAAGACTTCAAAGGCCAGCAGTAATCTAGACTCACAAAGATCTTAGTAACATAGATCAAAGTAACTTAGAGCCACAAAGATCTTAGAGCCACAGAGTCGATCTTCAACTATGATTAGGAGATGGTCAGAGTTTCACAGGATACGATCTTTGAGCCGGCAGTAGATGGCTAAAATATTATTTAGGGCTATACATTTAATAAAAAAATGTATGTGTAAAAATTTGGGTTTGGAATGTTAAGAAAAATCACAGGCCCATCATGGAGTTACTTACGTTAAGGCCACATGTCACGAAACCTAATTTCATTCCTGCAGGAATGTAACCTTTCACCGGTCAGCAAATAATTTCCTAGTCAGTACTGGAAATTTAACTGATAGATCCCTGCCATTCCCCTCAGAGAGGCAGTCTTGCCTAAATAAGGTATTCCATGCCACTTTTTTTTTAAAGTTTATTCAAGTTAGAGACAAAGAGAGCACATGCCAGAGAGGGGCAAGACAACAGGGAAAGAGAGAATCCCACAACCAAGAGGTCATGATCTGAGCCAAGATCAAGAGTCAGACACTTAACCAAGCCATCCAGGCACCCCGAGAATCTGGAGTTTCAAAGGTTAGCAGTCTTGGCTGGGATACAGCCATGATGGCACTGGCCTACTCCTGAAAAGAAGGCAGCCAACAACTTGCAGTCAGATGGCATTGAAACAGTGATCTGTACAACGCCTGGTGCACACACTGGAGAGATTATACACTGATCGGGGAGAACATCCCTGAGAAGCAGTGTTCACAATGAGGAGACAAAGAGCTAGGACAGGTGGGCTGCGTGGCACCATTTCCCTGTTCTGCACACCTCCCCCCCAGCAAAAAAAACACAGAGCCATATGCTGGAAACAAGGCAATCCCCACACTGGGTGCCTAAGCTGCTTACACCAACCCCAACTTCCTGTGTTCTGGAGAGACTGGCCTAGGTCATTGAAGCTTGCCTCTGTCGCAATGGACCTGGCCCATTCCCCAGAACACCAGTGGAAGCCCATGACCAGACCACCTCTCTTGACCAGACAGTTATGCTTCACTTCTAGTGGCAATCGTTTCAAGTCTCATTTAACAAGCAGATCGGAGCAGACCTAGATAAGTCTCACCACATTCTGGCCAAGGACCATACATTGCTCATACAACTGGCTTGAAGGATAGTGCAGCCAGAACATAAAACAGTTCATGCAACACACACCACAGACACTCCGTGATGTGCCAGGCCCTGGACACTTGATGATCTCCTCTTCATAAAGCCATTCATCTCAGAGGCAGGTAACATAATGAGCTTTGGTAACAGAGAAGGCAAATACTCAACCAAAATGCCAAGACAAGAGGAATGCATCCCAAATGAAAGAACAAGATAAGGTCATGGCCAGGGACATGGAAGGAACACTTCCAAACTCATTCTATGAGGCCAACATGGCCTTGAGTCCAAACTGGACAAAAACCCCCACCAGAAAGGAAAACTATAGACCAATTTCCCTGATGAACCTGGATGCAAAAATTCTCAACAAAAAGTAGCAAACCGGATCCAACAATACATAAAAAGGATTATTCAGGACAATGAGGTGGATTTTGTTCCTGGAATGCACAATAGATTCAATATCTGCAAATCAACTGATGTGATACATCACATTGATAAAAGAAAGGATAACAACCACATGATCCTCTCCATTGATGCAGAATAAACATTTGACAAAATGCAGCAGCATCCTTTCGTGGTGAAAAAAAAAAAAACTCATGAAAGGAGGGATAGAAGTATCATGCCTCAACATGAGACTATCCAGATATGAAAGTCCCACAGCTCATATCATCTTCAACGGTGACAAACTGAGCTTTCCCCCTAAGGTCAGGAACACGATGGGGATATCCACTCTCAGCACTTTTATTCACCATACTGTTGGAAGTCTTAGCCTCAGCAATCAGACATCAAAAAGAATACAAGGTGTCCAAGTTGGCAAGGAGGAATCAATCTTTCCCTGCTCACAGACATGATACTCTCCGTGGAAAATCCGAATGACTCCACCAAAAACCATCTAGGATTGATACAAGAATTCAGGAAAGTATCAGAATATAAAATCAATATGCAGAAGTTGATTGCATTTCTATACACCAGTAATGAATCAACAGAGAAATCAAGGAATTGATGTCATTTACAACTGCACTGAAAACCATAAAATACCCAGGGATAAACCCAACCAAAGAGGGAAAAGATCAGTACAGTTAAAACAATAGAGGGTCTCCTGGGTGGCTCAGTCGGTTAAGTGCTGTCTTCGGTTCTGGGCATGATCCTGCATTTGTGGGATTGAGTCCCTTGACGGGCTCTGTGCTCACAGCTCAGAGTCTGGAGCCTGCCTCAGAGTCTGTGTCTCCCTCTCTCTCTCTGCGCCCCCCCCCCCACTCATGCACTGTCACTTGCTCGCTCACTCTCTCAAATATAAATAAACATTAAAAAAATTAAAAGAACAAACCATACAACGTCTATAAAAGAAGTTGAAGAAGACATAAAGAAACGAAAAAAAAATCCCATGCACATGGATTAGAAGAACAAATATTGTTAAAATGTCAATACTACCCAAAGCAATTGACAAATTCAATGTAATTCCTATCAAAATAACACCAGCATTTTTCACAGAGCTAGAGACAACAATCCTAAAATTGTATGGAATCAGAAAAGACCCCAAGGAGCCAAAGTAATGTTGAAAAAGAAAAACAAAGATGGAGACATTCCAACTCTGGACTTTATGGTGCATTAGAAAGCCGCAATCATCAAGACAGTATGGTACGGGCACAAGAACAGACACATAGATCAAAGGACCAGAATAGGGAACCCAGAAATGGAGCCTCAAACATATGGCTGAATAATCTTTCACAAAGCAGGAAAGAATATCCAAAGGAAAAAGAAGAGTCTCTTCAGCAAATGGTACTGGGAAAACTGGACAGTGAGAAGTATGAACCTGGACTATGTTCTTAAACTTCTCTCTCTCTCTCTCTCTCTCTCTCTCTCTCTCTCTGTCACACACACACACACACACACACACACACACCTCAAAATGGATGAAAGATCTAAATGTAAGACAGGAAACCATCAAAATCCTAGAGGAGAAAACAAGCAACCTACCTCTTTGATCCTGACCGCAACAACTTCTTGCTTGTCATTTCTCCAGAAGCAAGGGCAATAAAACCAAAATAAACTATTGGGACCTCAAGATAAAAAGCTTCTGCACAACAGAGGACACAATCAGGAAAACTAAAAGGAAACTTAATGGAATGGGAGAAGATATTTGCAGGTGACATATCAGATAAAGGGTTAGTATCCAAAATCTATCAAGAACTTATCACACTCAACACCCAAAAACCAAATAATCCAGAGAAGAAATGGGCAAAAGACATGAAGAGACACTTTAACAAACAGGACATCTAGATTGGTCACACGTGAAAAGATGCTCACCCTCATTCCTCATAAGTGAAATACACATCAAACCCACAATGAGATATCCCCTCACGCCTATCAGAATGGCTAAAATTAACACCTCAGGAAACGACAGATGTTGGCAAGGATGCAAAGGGAAAGTTTTGCAATGCTGGTGGGAATGCAAAATGGTGTAGCCACTCTGGAAAATAGTATGGAGATTCGTTACAAAAAACAAAGTAGAACTGTACTAGGACCCAGCAATTGCCCTACTAGGTATTTACACAAAGGATACATTAATGCTGACTCCAAGTGGCACATACACTCCAATGTTTATAGCAGCATTATCAACAATAGCTACATTATGCAAAGAGGCCAAATGACCATTGACGGATGAATGGATAAAGAAGATGTATATTCATACAATGGAATATTACACGGCGATCAAAAGGAGTGAAATCTTGCTATTTTCAACAACGCGGAGTGAACTGGACTTTATTATAAGTAAAATATGTCAGAGAAAGACACACATCATATTAAATTCCACAGATGAGAGAATTCATAACACTGAAGAACATAGTGAAAGGAAAGCAAAAATAAGATACAAACAGAGATGGAGTCAAATGATAAGACACCATTAAATAGAGGGAAGAAGCTCAGGGTTCCTGGAGGGTTACTGAATAGGGGTATGTGCTAAATGGGTGATGGGCATTAGAGACAGCACTTGGGATGAGTACTGGATATATTTTTGTACTTGACGGATCACTAAATTCTAATCCTGAAACTGTATTCGACTATAAGGTAACTAACTTGGGGTTAACTTTTAAAAAAGAAGAAATATTAAAAATAAGTAAAGAAATATACTACCAGTCAAAAGAAAAGAATATATAAATCGGGCTCTTTTAGTGGAAATGAAAGACCAAAATTGTTACAGATAAGAAAGGATCAGAGAAAAATCAAGATACAATGGTAAAACACCTAGTAGGGCACTAAATATATACCTATCAATAATTACTCTAATGTAAATCGACTAAATGCTCCAATCAAAAGACATTGGATAGGGGGTCAGAATGGACAAAAAAGAAAAGAAAAGAAAAGAAAAGAAAAGAAAAGAAAAGAAAAGAAAAGAAACAAACAAAACAAGGCCTATCTAGGTACTGCCTACAAAGCCTTATTTGGACTTAAGTCACCTGCAGATTTAAATGGAGGGAATGAAAAAACATTTTTCATGCCAACAATATCAAAAGAAACCCAGTACCAATATTTACATCGGGCAAAAAAACTTTAAAATCGAGACTGTAGTTTGGTACCCTTTAGGTCAATACCTAGTAGTAAAATTGCATGCACCCAGTATTTATAGCAGCTTTATCAACAGTAGCTAAATTATGGAGAGCTCAAGTATCCATCAAGTGATGAAGGTATAAAGAAGTTGTGGGGTCTGTGTATGTGTGTGTCTGTGTATTCATGTATATGCATGTGTGTGTGTTTGTATATGTATATACATATGTATATACAATCTAATATGTATATACATATGTATATACAATCTAATATGTCTCAGCTTCAAAACGAATGAAATCCTGCCATTTCCAACGATGTGGATGGATCTAGAATGTGTTATGCTAAGTGAAATACGTCAATCAGAGAAAGACAAATATATGATTTCACTCATGTGGAATTGAAGAAACAAAACAGATGAAAACATGGGAAGGGGGCAGGAAAAGAGAAG
Source organism: Prionailurus bengalensis (assembly GCF_016509475.1). Lineage (NCBI taxonomy): Eukaryota > Metazoa > Chordata > Mammalia > Carnivora > Felidae > Prionailurus > Prionailurus bengalensis. The sequence goes on from NW_025091161.1 coordinate 159,859, forward strand.
AGTGGTAACATACTACATGTGTCTCTTAATGATAGAGAAAAAAAAGTGAAGGTTCATGGAGGGAGATGGGTCAGTTCTGGGCTAGATGGGGGACCTATATTAAGAAGAGCACTTGTTGTGATGAGCACTGGGTGTTGTATGTAAGGGATGAATCACTGAATTCTACTCACGAATCTGAGAATGCACTGTATGTCAACTAAGACTTAAATTTAAAAAATAAATAAAGCTGTAACAAGAGATGAAGACAAACACTATCTCATACTAAAGGGGACAACCAAACAAGAAGATCCAATGATTATAAATTTTGATGCCCCAACATGCAACCACCAAGTATATAAAACATTTAACAACAACCATAAAAGAACTCATTTATAATAATATAACAATATTAGAGGACTTTAACACAAAACTCACATCGATGGACAGAACCTGTAAATAGAAATTCAACAAGGAAACAATGGCTTTGAATGACACACTGGACCAGATGGGTTTAACAGATATATTCAGAACACTCCATACTAAAATGGCAGAGTACACATTCTTTTCAAGTGCACATGGGGCACTCTCCATAATTGATCACATTCTAGGTCACAAAACAGGCCTCAACAGGTACCCAAAGACAGAGATCAGACCAAGCATTTTTTCTGACCACAAAGCTAAGAAACTTGAAGTTAACCACACTCACACACTCACACACACACACACACACACACACACACGGGGGAAGGCAGCTTCTCTCTGGCGACTCAGGAGATGCCAAGTTGCTGCTAAGCTCCCAAGGTCTCCCCTGGGGCGGGCGGCAGAACCCGCTGGAAACACAGCTCTGCTCTCTGTCCTGAGACAGTGGTAGAGGCCCTGTGTCCTCTGGGAGCAGCAGCAGCCCTTCCTGCTCTGAAGTGCCCTGGGTCAGAAAAGCTGATGGTGCGCCCTCTGCTGGCCATCACTGCCTAGGCAGAGGAGCCCGCCCCTCCAGGTCTGTGGTGCTTGAGCTCTCTCTGCTGGATACCATGGGAATTCCTGCAATGTTGAAGGCCCTGGTCGCTCAGCTGAGGGACTGAAGGTGCTCTGGGCAACTCCGCCTGTTCTCCACAATGGGAAGGGTCTTAGTGACAGGGCCTGGGACACAAAGAAATCTTTTCCTTCTCCTTTTTTTTGAGTGAAGAATGAAACAGAATTTATTAACATAATGACATCATTTGTAATGTTTTAAGCAATGTCCACAGAAAAATAGACCGCCAATTTACACATGCTGAGCAAGTAATTGTGTTTACCACCAGAGTAGTTAGGTTAGATAAAGAATTGACACCTTTGAGAGGGAGATAACTGCTTCCAGCTATGGAACGAATGAGTCCTAGGGATACAAGAGACAGCCAATGGAATAGAGTCAATCCTGTAATAATATTGTTGCATGCTTTCACAGGATAGCTACACTTGTGCTGAAGTACAATATAATTTATAGACATATGGAATGACTACAATGTATGCCTAAAACTAATACAACAAATGTGTGAAGAATATTTCAATGAAAAGTTGACAGCCTTTACGCTATCTTTAATTTATCTTTTTTTGCCAATGAACTATCATTCCTGGGGCGCTTGGGTGGTTTAGTCAGTTAAGCATCCGACTTCCCCTCAGGTCATGATCTTGCAGTCCATGAGATTGAGCCTTGCATCAGGTTCTGTCCGGACAGCTCAGAGCCTGGAGCTTGCCCCAGATTCCGTGTCTCCTGCTCTCTCCCCCCTCCCTCCCTCAGGCTCTCTCCAAAAAAGAAAAACAGAAACATTATAAATTTAAAAAAATCATTCCTAATTTAGAATCTGTGAAATTCCATTTATACTAGATTCTCTAACATCACCATCTTGATGTAGAGAGCTTATCTGAATAGTCACTAATAATATCTTTGAGGACACATATGTGGCAGGGTCAGAATGCAACTTACAGGGAGCTAAACATCTGTTATGAATTTATTGTATGTATCCTTGGCTAACATTTCCAATGAAATGTGCTTTAGTGATACAGATGTATGAAATAATGTCCATCAGTCAATAGGTCAAATTCCTATAGGACCATTCATTATGCCTTCAATTACTAACTGCCATCTCTTCAAAATTAAAAGAAAGCTGGGACAAGAAAATGTCTTTGAATTTGATGTAAGACAAGACTATGGTGTTTTAAAAGGTTCACCTACCATCTGGCATCCTCAGTTTGGCAGTGGACAGGAGGATAAAAACCCACGATCTTGATGCACACCACTAGCTCCAGAGGGAGAATATGGACCTTCTTGTCAAATACTTTTTATCAATATCAGCAGTTCAACTCTGCCAGGTTCAGACTGCCGGATCTGGGGGCAACACAATGCCTGATGCCTGGGTTCAGAACATGAGGAAGACCAGCTGGTAGGGAGCTGCGGGGAAATCCAACAGGGCCTGGGGAAGTGAGGGAGATGGGTCCGGCTTCCCTCCCCACAGGGCGGCTCTAGTGTTTACCTGCCAAAGAGCAGCACACTCTCCCTCAAGACATCCCTCCCCATGACAGAACATGAGGCTGTGCCCCCACAATTCCAGGAGAAATGAGGGATACCCATCTTTTCAAATGCAATAGCCTCTGCAAAGCTTGGCCCCAGGGATGTTGGAGTCTTGGAGTCATACAACACTGGTGCCCATGATACCTGCCATTTCTGCCCCAGCACTCAGAGACACTTCATACATCCCCTCTCCCCTGGCCCATCTCACCCCATCCACATTCCTGGACCAGGTCTCTACTTTCTCCTTGTACTTCTTCTTTGTCTCTCTTTATCTCTAACCACATCACTCTCTATTTCTTCCTTTCACTCTCTAGGACTTGCCCAATTCCCCTATCACAAATTCAATGTCTCTCTCCCTGCCTGTCTCTTTCTCCACCTCTCCCCAGGCTTCAGGATATCTGCTTTCTGCATGGAGCCCTGTCCAGGAGCACAGGGCACTCCTGTCTCTCCCTCTCTCATGTCTTGTTTTGTCCCAGGCCCTGATCACAATGGAGGAGAATCCCCTGTACAGCAGCTGCTCATGTTGACATTTGCTAGAGCAATGCTGGCAGCATGTGGACAGCCAGACATTTACCCTTGGTGGCTAATCCATGACCCAAAAGCTTCTGGAGGGCTGGCTGCTTCCCTAAGCTGGGAGGAAAAAGGGGCTCAGAGGTTTCGGGGTGCCTGGGGCAAAGTGGATTGGCTTGGCCGATGTAGAAGGAGCCATATGCTTACCCACAACTCTCCTGGGTGGTGTCCAAGGAACCTATCTCAGACCATGGAGCTCTGCCCTCCCGATTCCTCAATAAGGCAACAGGGGAAGCTTTGTGGGACATCATGTGGGACTCACCACAAAAGCTGCGCCATTTGCCCCCTTGAGGCCACCTAGATTGGTGCTATTGGTGCTATTGGAAGCTGGTAAGGTGCACAAGGGCACAAGAGCTGAGTTAATGCAGGGCCTCCTTACCGGTCTCCTGAATCCATTACTCACCATCGGAAGAGACCCTTTCCTGGAGACAGATACCTGTCCTCCTCATCAGCACGAACCCCATCAACTAGCACGCACGCCATGTGGTCATGAGTATCTATCTACAGATATAACAACCATCACCAGATCTCCCTAAAGGATGTATCCAACTCCTCAGATGGAACTATAGGTCCCTTCCAGGCATTACAACCCCAAAGAATGATCTGTCTTCTTCCACCAATCCTGTACATGCTATGTGTTGGCTGACTGCATATACAGGAACCCCAAAGTGTACGCTTGATGGGGAACGAGTGTTATTTTCCTGGAAGCTGACGCTGACACAGAAACACAACTGTGACAAGTGTATTAGGGGACATTAGGAAGGACAAAGTGGAGTGGACAGGGTGGGCAGGGAAAGCATTCAGACCAAGGGGCAGATTAGACACCATCTCTAAATATATAATAACCATAGCTGGTTTGTAATGGTTCAGTGTTCTCTCCAAATTTCAAACGGATTGTCCTCTACGTCAAAGTGATTTTGACTTATTGCAAAGGGATCTTCTGTTCTCCTCTATGCATTTTGTCTTCTACAATACATCTGTGGCCTTGGATGAGCACATATTTGTGTGGCTGCATTTGTATGTCTACCTCAGATCTTAGATGTAGATGCCTGAATATACACATTCTCATACTTATCTTTTCCTTCTTTGTAAAGTAGGACCTGAATTTTAATAGAAAAAACACAGGGGTCGTTGTTGTATCTTTGGAAACAGGAATTGCCAATCTCCCAACCTCAGGCATTATACCCTTAGTTTCATGAAACTGAATGAACATCTGTTGATGATCTTCTGTGTGCAGATACATTCATTTCCACCCTGAGAAGGGTGAATTCACACTCATCCCATACATTTTACAAATTCCTTATGTGCTTAACCACCTCTTCATCGCGCTGACCTCAGAGACCAACATTGTTCCTGCTTCTCAGATTACAATGCTGAGGCTCTGAGATGGCCCCACTGAGAGCTGGCATTAGGGCTTAGACAGCAGGATCACAGGCAGTGCCTCTGGAAATTGTGAGGGAAGTTTCAGAGATGTACACCTTCATGCAGGGTCATGACAGTAGGTTCAGGGGTGCGGTGACAAGATTCCAGCAGGGGCGTTTCCTGGTCAACCCTGATTTCCCTGGTAAGAGTCTGATTCAGGCTGAAGGCCAAGGAAGCCACACAGCTAATCTACAACCTTTCATCACATTTAGTCTCACAGAGGCACACAAACTTAGGCAGACAAGCATCCCATAAGAACCAAGGAAAACTACAAATCTCCAGGGAATTCTTTCACAAGGATCCAGAATCTTCAGGAGAACCTCCAAGAGAAACAACAGTCTTTATTTAGATAATGAACTGGGTGCACTTTGGCCACAATGACATTTCAGAGATGATACCTGCATGGACTATCCTTGAACCCATACAGCAGCTCTGTGTGGATGCCGCTCTGCGCTCACTATCCCTGCCCAGGTTGTGGGCCCTGCCACAAATGGCCTCCAACTCGATCTCACTGAGTCCAACACCCTCCTCTCTGTACCATCTCAGCTCTCCCTTCTCATGCACAGTCTCCAATTCATTTCCATGAGTTTCATGTCTCCGTCTCTTGTACTTGAGGACCCATTACTGGAGCTGCCATTATTGTAGACCAGAAGCTCCATGTAATTTAACGCACGTGACTCTCTCCCCATTAGGACAGTTGAAGCCCCTGATGGTAAGGGTTTGCCTCATCTCTCACAGAGCCAGGGACATGGACTGTGTGCTGGGCACATCTGCAGAACTGATATGCCTGCTTTTCTATTAAAAGACTCTTTCCTTCTCCACAAATGATATATGCAGCCCAGCTCAGTAATGGAAATGACACAGCCCAACATATGTATGTCCTGAGAAACTTGAGGAATCTTAACAGTGTCCACATCCAGCAGCACCCTTGCATTACAAAGCGTGTGAGGCCATCTCTCCATCTTCTCAAAGACTCAACAACATAGAAGCTGAACATGCTGAACATGTCAACTCATACAGCTCAGTTTATCTCACAAATAGTCGAGGTGGAGGTGATGGGTACTGTCCCACCATCAAGGAGCTGGAAGCAGCCCATATGGCCCATGAACAGTGATAAATTGTATCTGTGCAGGGTGGACCTGGGAAAGAAGGAGGTCCTCTTGCATCCATAGGGACCTACAGAAGTGACAGGTGTGTTGGTATGACAGACAGAAGCAGAACGCCCACAGGAGCTGAAACACAATGAAGCAGGTGTCAGCACCTGGCCCCTTGTTCATTCATGGGTTCTAGTAGAACAGAGCATCAGTGTCAGAAAACTCTACCCTTCCATGAGGTCCCACCTATATCCTGAAGGTACCAGATGCCACAAGGAAAAATGACTATCACCACACATCACTGCCCATGTTTAAAAATGCAGAAAGCCAAGGAGTCCTGTTCTAGAAGATTGATGGCAGTAATGCCAGTCTAATAAAGGAAAGTATTCCAGAGAGGCAGGCATCTGTGTCCAGGATCTCTCTGGTGTCCTCTTCCACCAGATCTGCAGACTTTTTCTTTGCACATTGAGAACAGACAGAACATGAAGGAATGAAAGAAATGACCAGAACCACACAGAGATCCAGGGCCGCCCCAAGGTCAAAGCTCTACCTGTGATCCCATGCCTGTCCTCACTCTGCTTCCCTCCCTTACAAACACATCTTCTGTGCAAGGCCACAAAGACCTCTGAGGAGATGGGGATTCCTGGAGTCCAGCATTGGGGCCTGGATATGACTTTTCTGAGGGAAACACATTACCTGTGCATATTCATTGGTCTCAAGTATGTTTATCTTAATTCACAGGTAATTCAGCTTTTAAATACAACATGAGTTGCAGAGCTATTTTGTGTCTTTGTAAAAGGGAGGTAGAAATTCTACGTAAAAGAATGAACACAAACATGTCTCAATTTCAGGTGAAAAACTCCCATAAGGTATCATGAGACAAAGTACCAATTACAACTGTTCCCGGGACACAAGAGAACCTACTCCTATAAACACAACTGGAGAACTCTATGAGGTATTGTCCTTGCAAGTAATCACTGATTCTCTGCAGTTCCACGTACATTTTTTATTACACATGCCACTTCTGAAAATTCAGAGTATTTCCACCTAGGGGACAACTGGAGAAATTCTCTATCGTACATTTGCCAACACAGAAGGACCAGTAATGAATTCTGAAATTTTTCTAAGAACCCTCAGCACTGCACAAAGCACACAATATAATGTTGGAAAGAGTTTTTATCAATTCCAGTCATGAGGCTCATAGCAGACATTCTGAACACATTCATGGCCTACACTTGAAAAGGAAAAAAAAATGAAAATAATCAGGATAATCCCGTGTAAAGAAGGTGTGGAAGGAGTCAGACGCTCCAGAAGACTTGAGGGTGCAGTGAAGTGTCATCCTCCTCAAGTTATTTCCACAAACACTAAGTGAGAGCCAGGTGGTCCTCAGCCTCTATGCACTTGTGGCGTCCAGAGGCACTAGCTAACATGATGATGTTACATTGGAGAAGCCGGGAGGCTTGTGAGGACATAAATCAAACAGTAAAGACACCAGAAGACCAAAACAACAACAACAACAACAACAACAACAACAACAACAAAAAACCCAAAAAACATACAAGGCCAGATAAAAGTTTCCAGAAAGTATTGCAACTGAAACTGGCAACAGAATTTACCTTGTCTTTTTCTGCATCCTTGGTAGAGACACAACTGATATTTCCCATTGGAGCTGCATCACGTCTTAGGTCTCATAAAGGATGGAGGCGGATGGAGGTTGCATAGACTGTGTGGAAGAAAATCAAACCATCCTGAACAGGTTTCATTCTATTCAACTCATTCACACTCTCGGGTCCCTTACCAGGGACAGAGCGTTTTCCACGTGCCTCGGGTGACCCTTGAGGACAAGAGGGAGATCTGATCCTGTCCCTGGAGGAAGGTTTACAGGGCCCTGGTTCAGGTGTTTTTTAACTAATCAAGCAGCTGTGAACAGCTCAGGTCTCAACTCGCTAGAAAGTATGTTAGGGGTGTGTTTCATCCCTCAGAGAGCCCAGCACATGGTCTCTGTACAAGCTACATCCTAGGGAATGCTATGTCTGTCAGCACGTATAAGGCCTCTTTCCTTCTCTATCAGAGACATGTGTTGCCCAGCTCACTACGTGGAAATGACTGCCCATTTCATGCATGTCCTGAGAAACTTGAAGAACCTTACAACGTCCTCACTCAGGCTGACCTGAAAGCCCTGTGGTGCCATCAATGCATCTCCTCCAAACACATAACAAGTAAAAGACACAACGTGTTTTATAAGTCAACTCATACTAGTCATATCATCTTTCCACATGGTGGAGGAGGAAGGTGAGGTCCCAGAGGACCCCAGTTTGGAGAAGGTGGGAGTGGTCCATAGCCCATGGGCGGTGATAAATGTCAGCCCACGGGGTATGACATGGAGGGCACTTCTGGGAAAGGAGGAAATATCCTGGAAACCACGTGGACCTGCAGGACAGAAATTAAACTTTTGAGATGTGTTAGGGTAAAAGGTGAAAAATTCAACACCAACCCCAACACTAACATACCTGAACCCCAATGAAGCCGAATGGCACCTGTCTCCTTCCTCTCCACCTGGTTTCAACAGGGCAGCATCAGTGCTTCTAAACTCCACCCTTCCCACTGGGTCCCACCTAGAATTTCTAAGAGTTGGAGGAGGCAAAGCAGTGCATTGCTGGCAGCATGGTACTAGCTGTGTCTGCAAATGTGGGGAAGGAAGTGGCTAGTCTTAAAGAATCAGAGGGATAATTCCAGACTACTAAAGAAAGTCTGTTCCACACACACACAGTCTTCTATGTCCAGGACTACTTTCCACCCAGCCCTTCACCACCTCAACAGCTCCGTCTTGGCATAGTAAGAGCGGAAACGATGAGGAAGAATTTTGTTTCCATACTATTCATTTACATCTTTAATCCATTTCAAGTTAATTCTTGGAGTGGTATAACATAAGGTGCTAAACTTTATTCTTATGCACGTGTATATCCAATTTTCCCAGCCCCAGTTATTCAAGAGAATACCCTTCTCCACTATGTATTCTTGACTCCCTTGTCAAATACTAGTTGACTGTTCGTGCAAGGGTTTAGTTTGGGCTCTCAATTTCCGTTCCATTGTCTTGTGTGTGTGCTTATGCCAGTGACATAACTGATTTCTTTGTATTAGAATGCAGCTAGAAATCGAGAAGTGTGATGCCTCCCATTTTGTTCTTTCTTGCGTTGGCTACTTGGGGTCTTTTTGTGGTTCCAAATACATTTTAGGATATGTTTTTCTAATGGCATAAAAATTGCATTGGAGTCTTGATAAAGATTGCACTGAATCTCTAGATGGCTTTGGGTAATATGGACATTGTATCTATATTAATTCCTCTGAAAGACAGACGTGGGATGGCTTTTCACTGACTTGTGTGTTCTCCTGTTTCTTTCATCCAAATTGAATTTCTTCCGTTTCAGTACATGGGTGTTATAGTTTTCTGTAGAGAGATCTTTCACTTCCTTGGCTAAATTTATTCCTATACAGTTTATTGTTTTTGATGCTATTGTAAATGGATTGTTTTCTTTTCTTCTTAGATAATTTGGTTAGTGTATAGGAAAGCTACAGGATGTGATATAGTGACTTTCTAGTTTGGAACTTTAATGTATTTCTTGATATTAACAAGTTCTTTTACACTGAACTTTATTTCATTCTTTTACCTTTTTAAAAAATCATGTTATTTGGGAATAGCTGATACAGTATGTTACATTAGTTTCAGATGAACAACAGAGTGATTGGACAAGTGTATACATTCTGATACACTAACACAGGTGTAGCTACAATCTGTCACCATGCATCACTATTCCAGTACCATTCTCAATGTTCCCTATGCTATATCCTCTATCTATAATTTATTATTCCATAACCAGAAGCCTGCATCACCCAACCCCTTCACATATCTAGGGCATCCTTGTCTTGTTCCTGATCTTAGAGGACAATCTTTCACAATTTCACTATAGAGTATGATGTTAGATATGGGCTTCACATACATGGCCTTTCTTATGTTGAGATATGTTCCCTCTACGCGGAATTTTTAAAGAGTTTTTTAGCACAAATGGATACCAAATTTTCTCAGAACTTTTTTGTGTATCTATTGACATAGTCACAGCAGTTTTCTTTTTAATTTTTAAAATGTATGGGGTGCCTGGGTGGCTCAGTTGGTTGAGCGTCTGACTTGATTCACGTCATGATCTCACGGTCTATGGGTTTGAGCCCCGCATCAGGCTCTGTGCTGACAGCTCAGAGCCTGGAGCCTGCTTCGATTCTGTGTCTCACACTCTCACTACCCCTCCCCTGATCATGCTCTCTCTCTCTCTCTCTCTCTCTCTCTCTCTTTCTCTCTGTCTCTTTCTCTCTCTCTCTCTGTCAAAAATAAATAAACATTAAGAAAAATTTAAAAAATGTATTTATTTTGTTAACTTTAAATTTACTTATGTATTTCTTTAGTATGTATTTTTTCCATGTTTTTATTTAAATTCTAGTTGGTTAACATACAGTGTAATGTTAGTTTCAGGAGTACAATGTAGTCATCCATCACTTACATACAACATCCAGTGTTCCTCACTACTAGCGCCCTCCTTAGCCGATCACCCATTTAACCCATCCCCCTGCCCACCTCCCTTCTAGTAATCCTCCGTTTGCTATTTATAGTTGAGTCTGGTTTCTGGACGATTTTTCTTTCATTCAATTATGTGAGGGGTCATATTTATTGATTTTCATTTCTGAAACATCCTTCCTTTACAGGGAAAAACCCTACATCGCAGTCAATGATCCTTTTTATGTGATGGTTAATTTGGTTTGCCTGCATATCACTGGGAATTATTCATCTATAGTCATCATGGGAATACTGGCCTATAGTTTTCTGTTCAGGTAGTATCCTTTTCTGGCTTCCTACCAGGGTAATTCCAGTCTCATGAAATGAGTTTATGGTGTTCATTCCTTTTGAATCAGTGAGAGGACTGCTGTTATTTCTTCTACAAACGTTTGGTCACATTCACCAGTGAATCTACCTGGTCCTGGGCTTTTCTTCCCTGAGAGAATTTCGATTACTGATTCAATTTACTTACTTTGGTTATCTTATTGTATTGATGCAGTCTTCCTTTAATGGGTCTGTGCAAAGCTTCTATTTCTTCCTGATACAGTCTTGGTAGGTTGTGTGTTTCTAAGAACCTATCCATTTCTTCTATGTAGGCGGTTTGCTGGCATCTAATTTAGCCATGGTCGCCTCTTTGTCTCCTTTATGTTTCTTTGGTATCAGGTGTAATGTCTGCCCTTTTATTTATAATTATTTTGAGTTGGGTCCTCTCTGTCTTAGCATAGTCTACGTATAATCTTGAAATTTTTGTTTCACTCTTCAGAAAACCCACTGTTGACCTTCTTCATATTTTCTATTGATTTCATGGTCTCAGTTTCATTGGTTTCCACTCTCATATGCATTACTTCCTCCCTTTTGAGAACATTGGACATAGGTAGATTGTTGTTTTTTTCTAGTTCTTTTAAATTAAAGGTAGGTTGTTCATTTGAATCCCAAATCTACCCTCCACACATGCAAAACCAGTGACTCATCAGAGAACCTTCAATAGGTCTCTTCTGCCCTATTTCTCATTCTCCAAACTCTGAGAAATGGAACCAGAAAATTTATTTGAAGACACAATAGATGAAAACGTCCTTAATGTGGGGAATGAAACAGATCCAGAAGTAGGAGGCACAAAGAACCCCCAAAATATTCAACAGAAGCAGATCCACATCAAGTCATATAGGAATTAAGATGCAAAATGTCGTGATAAAGAAACAATTTAATAGCAGAAAAACCAAAAGATGACAATTACCTACAAGAGAAGCCCCATAAGGTTATCACTGGATGTTTTTCAGAAGAAACTTTGAAACCGTAAGTGAGCAGCACGGTATGGTACAGGTGCTGAATGGATAACATCTGCAGCCAGAGAGTCTATCCACAACACTATCATTCAGATGGAAGGAGAGATGAAGAGGTTCCCAAATAAATACTCGGCGAGTTCACAACCAACAAACCACCCCTGAAAGAAATGTTAAAGCGGACACTTTAAGTGGAAAAGAAACACCTAAAGTGACACTATTAACGTGCGAAACGCAAAAGCAATAAAAATGAGTACATCTATAAAACATCAGCCAAAGTATTCGCGATATGAAAGGTTTTGAAATATGACACTACATATCTACAACACGGGGAGGAGAGGAGTAAAGAACTGGTTCAAACTTAAACAACTATCAACTAAATATAGACTTCTATATGCACAAGTGGTTAGGTACAAACCTAATAATGACCACAAATCAAACACCACCAATACATATGCAGACTATAAAGACAAGCAATTTCAACTGTGGTACTAAAGAAACCCAGCAAACCATAAAAAAGAGAAAGAGAAGAAAGGATCAGAAAGATTCAGAAACAACAATCATCAAGTAATAAAAGGACAAGTATATGTCTATCAGTAACTTTGAAAGGAAACAGGATAAATGCTCAAATCAAAGGCACAGGGTGACAGATAGGGGCGCCTGGATGGCTCAATCACTTGAGATTTCAACTCTTGACTTTGGATCAGGCTATGATGCCAGGGTCATCGGAATGAGACCTAATTGGGCTCTGCACTGAGCAAGGAACTTACTTAAGATACATACTGAGTCTCATTCTCTCTCTTGCTCTCTGTCTTCCCCCATTTCCCCCAACCAGCCCTCCCATACCCGAGCTCTCTCTCCTCATAAAAAAAGGCACTGGGTGAGAGAATGAATGAAATATAGGACCTATCTATTCTCTACCTACAAGAGAGTAATTACAGAAGTAAATTATCAAAAGAAACAGCAGTAGCCATACCTATATCAAATACATTTAAAAATAAAACTCTGAGAGAAAGAAGGAAATATAATGAAAAAAGGTATAATCCAACGAAAGATACAACAATTGTAAACACATATGTGCTCAATCTGAGAGAATCCAATACACAAAACACTGAAAACCTAAAGTAAATAATTGATACTCATACAATCATAGAAGAGCAAAGACATGACCGCAAAGACATCAAGGGAGATATCATTCCATCAGAAAATACACATTTGTATATTTTCTAATAACAGCACGCACATGGGTTCCAGAATTGATGAAGAAATACTCGACATGGAACGTGGAATATCACCATGTCATTTCCAAAGCGAGACGGCAGCTGCACTGGAGGATACCTGTCGCCTACAGTAAGGGTGGCACATACATATGTCTAGCCTTGGAAACCACAGAATAATCTTGACCGGCACACACCCTTGTGACTCCACTCAGCCCTTTGGAGATACACCTGCTATGCTCTGGGGTAACAACCCAGAGCCTCCAGGGAGCTAACCCTAAACCTAATGGTAGCCCTAACTAGAACACTCACCCTACACCTAACCCTATATATCACACTAACTTTACAACACATCCATGTCGGAGCATGTGCCCTCATTTCAGCCTTCCATGGAATTCAAAACACTGATGTCGCTTCGACCCTGGCGACTTCCCTGGACCGAACTATAAACCTCTGACAACACCACGTGGCTGGGGTCCAGAAGCAGTAAAGGGTCACTCGGAAAGGAATGTGGAACCCCACCATGACATTTCCCAGGCCTGACTGCAGCTGCCCGAGAGGATTCCTGAGGCTTACCCTACAGGGGGCCATAGATTTGTGTGAAATAGGAAGCCACAGACTGGTCTTGATCGGCACCCTCCTGTACCCTCAACTCACACCATAACCCCACCACAAAAGGGGACCCTCTACAAAACTAAAGGGGGCCTAGAACCCTACCCTACACTTGAGCATCCCTGTGTCATAGGCCCTGACTTCAGCCCTCGAGGGATATCACAAGACCGGAGTCGCTTCGGGCTTGGCGACGTCCCTGGACCGAACAATAACCCTAGCTAAAACACTCTCCCCATGGGGACCCAATTCCAACGTCTAACAACACCACGTGCCTGGGGTCCAGAAGCGGTGCAGGCTCACAAGGCATGGAACCTGGAAGCTCAGCATGTCGTTTCCCAAGCCGGGCTGCAGCTGACCCAGAGGATTCCGGAGGCCTCCTCGACCAGGGGCCCATTGACGTGTGTGACCTTGGCAGCCAAAGACTGATACTGACCTGCACGCTCCCTTGTGCCCTCAACACAGCCCTTCGGGGAGACCACTGCCCTACTGTGGGTTCAGCACCTGGAGTCTCCTGGGACCTAAACCTAACCTTACCCAAAACCAGGACCCTGCATTGAAAACTATGCCAGCCTCGAACCCTAACCCTACACTTGAGCCGCCCCATTGCATGGGCCCTCACTTCAGGCCTCGAGGAAGAATATGAGACCGGAGTCGCTTCGGCCCTGGCGACGTCCCTGGACTGAACCCTAACCCTAGCTAAGGCTCTCTCCTCATGGGGACCCAATTCCAAGGTCGGACAGCATCACGCGCCTGCGGTCCAGAAGCGGTGCAGGCTGACTCGCCAAGGAACCTGGAAGCTCACCATGTCGTTTCCCAGGCCCGGCTGCAGCTCCCGAGAGGATTCCGGAGGCCTCCTCGACCAGGGGCTTATCGACGTGTGTGGCCTTGGCAGCCAAAGACTGATCCTGACCAGTAGTCTCCCTTGTGCCCTCAAGTCAGTCCTTCGGGGAGACCACTGGTCTGCTAAGGGTTCGGCGCATGGAGACTCCTGAAAACTAACCCAAACCCTAACCCTACCTCAAACCGGTTGCCTCCACTGAAAACTAAGCCGGCCTTGTAACCGAACCCTAAACTTGAGATGCCCCATCTCATGGGCCCTCACTTCAGCCCTCAATGGACATAACGAGAGCGTAGTCGCTTCGGGCTGGTGACGTCCCTTGACCAAACCCTAACCCTAGCTGAGGATCTCTCCCCATGGGGACCCAATACCAACGTCTGACAAAACCACGTGCCTGGGGTACACAATCGGTGCAGACTCACTCGGCATGAAACCTGGAAGTTCACCATGTCGTTTCCCAGGCTCGGCTGAATACGCCCGAGATGTTTCCGAAGGCCTCCCCGACCAGGGCCTGTCGATGTGTGTGGCCTTGTCAGCCAAAGACTGAATCTGACCGGCACCCTCACTTGTGCCCTTAACTCAGCCCTTCGGGGAGACCACAGCCCTGCTCTAGGTTCGGCGCCTGGAACCTACTGGGACATATCCCTAACCCTAAAACTACCTGGATCAGGGAACATCCAATGAAACTTAAGTGGGCCTCGAACCCTAACCCTACACTTCTGTCACCTGGTCGCACGGGCCCTCACTTCAGCACTCGAGGTAGGTCACGAGATCGGAGTCTTTTTGGCACTGGCGACGTCCCTGGACCAAACCCTAAACCTAGCTAGCCACTCTCCCCATGTGGACCCAATACCAAAGTCTAAAAACACCACGGGCCTAGGGTACACAAGAGGTGCAGGCTCACTCAGCATGGAACCTGGAAGCTCACCATGTCTTTTCCAAGGCCAGGCTGCAGCTGCGCGAGAGGATTCTGGAGGTGTCCTCGACTAGGAGCCCATCGACGTGTGTGGCCTTGACAGACAATGACTGAACCTAACCGGCAAACTCATTTATGCCCTCAACTCAGCCCTTCGGGGAGACCACAGCCCTGCTGTAGGTTCGGCACCTGGAGCCTCTTGGGACCTAACCCTAAACCTAACACGACCCTTAACTGGGAGCGTCCACCAAAACGTAAGGCTGCCTTGAACCCTAACCCTGTACTTGAGCCGCCTTCTCACATGGGCTTTCACGTCAGCCCTGGAGTGAGATCACAAGACCTGAGTCGCTTCGGCATGGAGATGTCCCTTGACCGAACTCTGATCCTAGCTAAGGCTCTCTCCCCATGGGGATCCAATTCCAACCTCTGAACAAACCACGCGTCTGGGGTCCAGAAGCAGTGCAGGCTCACATGGCATGGAACGTGGAAGCTCAGCATGTCATTTCCCAGGCCGGGCTGCAGCTGCCCCAGAGGATTCCAGAAGCCTCCTCGACCAGGGGCCCATCAACGTGCGTGGCCTTGGCAGACAAAGACTGATCCTGGGTGGCACCATCCCTTGCCCACAATTATACCCTTCAGGGAGACCACTGCCCTCCTGTGGGTTCGGCGCCTGGAGACTCCTGGGACCTAACACTAACCGTAATCCTAGCCCGAACCGGGACACTCCACCGAAACCTAAGCCTGCCTCGATCCTAACCCTGCACTTGAGCTGCCTTGTCCCATCGTCTCTCAATTCAGCCCTGGAGGGAAATCATGAGACCGGAGTCGCATCAGCCCTGGCAACGTCCCTGAACCGTATCTTAAACTTACCTAAGACGTTCTCTCCAAGGGGACCCAATTCTTCCATTTGACAACACCACGTGCCTGGGGTACAGAAGCGGAGCAGGCTCAAAAGGCATGGAACATGGAAGCTCACCATGTCGTTTCCCAGGCCGGCTGCAGCTGCCCAAAAGGATTCCAGAGCCCTCCTCGACCTCGGGCGGAACAACACATGTGGCCTTGGCAGCCAAAGACGGATCCTGACCGGCACTGTCCCAGGTGCCCTCAACTTAGCCCTTCGGGGAGACCACAACCCTGCTGTGGATTCAGCGCCTGGAACCTCCTGGGACCTAACCCTAACCCGAAACCTAAGCCTGCCTCGATCCCTAACCCTGCAATTGACCGCCTTCTGGCATGGGCCCTCAATTCACCCTCGAGGGAGATCATGAGACCGCAGTCTCTTCGGCCGTGCCAGTCCCTGGACCAAACTCTAACCCTAGCTAACACTCAGTCCCCATGGGGACCCAATCGCAATGTCTGAAAACACCACACGCCTGGGGACCAGAAGTGGTGCAGGCTCACGCGGAATAGAACCTGGATGCTCACCATGTTGTTTCCCAGGCCTGGTTGCAGCTGCCCAAGAGGATTCCTGGGGCTCCTCGATCAGGGGCCGATCGACGTGTGGGGCCTTGGCAGCCAAAGACGGATCCTGACCGGCACAGTCCCTTGTGCCCTGAACTCAGCCCTTTGCGGAGACCACGACCCTGCTGTGGGTTTGGCGCCTGGAGCTCCTAGGAGCTAACCCTACCCCTAACCCTACCCCGAACCGTGACCCTACACCGAAAACTAAGCCTGCCTCAATCCCTAACCCTACAATACAGCCGCCTTCTGGCATGGGCCCTCCCTTCATAACTCGAGGGAGATAACGAGACTGGAGTCGCTTCCGCTCACGCGACGTCCCTGGACCGAACCCTAACTGTAGCTGACGCTCTCCCCCATGGGGACGAATTCCAACGTGTAAAGACCACGCGCCTGAGGTCCAGAAGCAGTGCAGGCTGACTCGGCATGGACCCTGGAAGCTCACCATGTCGTCTCCCAGGTCCGGCTGCACCTAGCCGAAAGGATTCCGGAGGCCTCCTCGACCACGGGAGGAACAACATGTGTGGCCTTGACAGCCAAAGAGGGATCCTGACTGGCACCGTCCCTTGTGCCCTCACCTCAGCCCTTCTCGGAGACCACTGCCCTGCTGTGGGTTCGGTGCATGGAGCCTCCAGGTACCCACCCTAACCCTAACCCTAACCCTAACCCGATCCGTGACCTTCCACCGAAACCTAAGCCTGCCTCGATCCCTAATCCTGCATATGAGCCGCCTTCTGGCATGGGCCCTCACTTCAGCCCTCTAGGGAGATCACGAGAGCGGAGTCGCTTCGGTCCTGGCGACGTCCCTGGACCGAATCCTAAACCTAACTAAGGCTCTCTCCTCATGGGGACCGAATTCCAAGGTCTGACAGCATCACGCGCCTGGGGTCCAGAAGCGGTGCAGGCTGACTCGGCAAGGAACCTGGAAGCTCACCATGTCGTTTCCCAGGCCCGGCTGCAGCTCCCGAGAGGATTCCGGAGGCCTCCTCGACCAGGGGCTTATCGGCGTAAGTGGCCTTGGCAGCCAAAGAGGGATCCTGACCGGTACCGTTTCTTGTACCCTCAACGCAGCCCTTCGGGGAGACCACTGCCCTGCTGTGGATTGGGCGCCTGGAGCCTTCAGGTACCCAACCCTAACCCTAACCCTACCCCGATCCGGGACCCTCCACCAAAACCTAAGCCTGCCTCGATCCCGAATCCTGCATTTGAGCCGCCTTCTGGTATGGGCCCTCACTTCAGCCCTTGAGGGAGGTCACGAGACCGGAGTCCCTTCAGCCCTGGCGATGGCCCGGGACCGAACCCTAACCCTAGCTAAGGCTCTCTCCTCATGGGGACCCAATTCCAAGGTCTGACACCATCAAGCGCCTGGGGTCCAGAAGCGGTACAGGCTGACTCGGCACAGAAACTGGAAGCTCACCATGTTGTTTCCCAGGCCCGGCTGCAGCTCCTGAGAGGATTCTGGAGGCCTCCTCGAACAGAGGCATATCAAGATATGTGGCCTTGGCAGCCAAAGTCGGATCCTGACCGACGCCATCCCTTGTGCCCTCAACTCAACCCTTCGTGGAGACCACGACCCTGCTGTGGCTTTGGCGCCTGGGGCTCCTGGGAGTTAACCCTAACCCTAACCCTACCCCGTACCGGGACCCTACACTGAAACCTAACCCTGCCTCGATCCCTAACCCTGCAATTGAGCACCCTTCTGGCATGGGCCCTACTTCAGCCCTCAAAGGAGATCACGAGACTGGAGTCGCTTCTGCCCTGGCCACGTCCCTGGACCAAACCCTAACCATAGCTGAGGCTCTCTACCCATGGGGACCCAATTCCAACGTCTGACAACACCACGCATCTGGGGCCCTGAAGCGGTGCAGGCTGTCTCGGCATGGCACCTGGAAGCTCACCATGTGGTTTCCCAGGCCTGGCTGCAGCTGCCCGATAGGATTCCGGAAGCCTCCTCCACCACGGGAGGAACAACATGTGTGGCCTTGGCAGCCAAAGAGGGATCCTGACCGGCATCATCCCTTGTGCCCTCACCTCAGACCTTCGGGGTGACCACTGCCCTGCTGTGGTTTCGGCACCTGGATCCTCCTGGGAACTAACACTAACCCTAACCTACCCCAAACCTGGACCCTCCCCCGAAACCTAAGCCTGCCTCGATTCCTATCCCTGCAATTGAACCGCCTTCTGGCATGGGCCCTGTCTTCATCCCTCCAGGGGGATCACGAGGCTGGAGTCGCTACGGACCTGGTGACATCCCTTTACCTAACCCTAACCCTAGCTATGGCTCTTTCCCCATGGGGACCCAATTTTAACGTCTGACAACACCATGCGCCTGGGGTCCAGAAGCAGTGCAATCTGACTCAGCATGGAACCTGGAAGCTCACCATGTCGTTTCCCAGGCCCGGCTGCAGCTGCCCGAGTGGATTTTGTAGGCCTCCTCTACCAGGGGCCCAATCACGTGTGTGGCCTTGGGAGACCAAGACGGATCCTGACGGGCACCCTCCCTTGTGTCCTCAACCTAGCCCTTCAGGGAGACCGCTGTATTTATGTGGGTTCGTCGTCTGGAGCTCCTGGGATCTAAACTTCACCCTAAACCTACCCTCTGTCAGAACCCTCCACTGAAATCTCATCCACCCTCAAAACCTAACCCTCTACTTGAGCCGCCCATCGCATGGGCCCTCATTTCAGGCCTTGAGAGAGATTACGCGATCAGCATGGCTTCGGCCCTGGCGATGTCCCTGGACCAAACCCTAATCCTAGCTAATGCTCTCTCCCCCTGGGGACCCAATCCCTACGTCTGACAACACTATACGGCTTGTGACCTGAAGGGTTGCATGGTCATTTGGTATGGTATCTGGAAGCTCACCATATCGTTTCCCATGCCTGTTGCAGCTGCCAGAGAGGATTCCTGAGTCTTCCCCGACCAGGGCTCATAGAGTTGTGTGGCCTTGGAAGAACAGAGTCTGACCCTGCCCGGCACTCTCCCTTGTGCCCTGAACTCAGTCCTTCAGGGAGAACGCTGAAGTGTTCTGGCTTCAGCACCTGGGGCGTCCTGGGACGTAACCCCAAACCTACCCTTAACCAGACCCTCCTTCGAATCCTAAGCCGACCTTGAAACCTATCCCTTCATTTTAACCTCACCTTCACATGAGCCCTCACTTCATCTCTCGAGGGAGATCTCGAGACTGGAGTCACTTCGATCCTGGCTACGTCCCTGGTCCAAACACTAACCGTAGCTAAGTCTCTCTCCCCTTGTGGACCCAATACCAAGGTCTGGCAAAGCACGCGCCTAGGGTTCCAGAAGCGGCGCAGTGTCCCTCGGCATGGTGCCTGGAACCTCACAATGTCATTCTGCAGGCCCGGCTGCAGTTGTCTGAGAGAATTCCTGAGGCCTACCGGACCAGTGGCCCATAGATTTGCGTGGCCAGGAAGCCAAAGACTGAACCTTACCGGCCCTCTCCTCTGTGCCCTCAACTTAGCCCATTCGGGTGACCACTGCCCTGCTGTGGGCTCAGTACCTGGGGCCTCTTGGGTCCTAACCCAAACCCTATCCCTAACCGGAAACCTCAACCGAATCCTAACCCGATCTTGAAACCTAATCAAACAATTGACCCCCACTGTCTCCTGGTCCCTTACTTCATTCCTCTAGGGAGATCACGAGACTGGAGTTGCTTTGGCCCTGGCAACGTCCTGGACCGAACCCTAAGCCTAGATCAGACTCTCTCCCAATGGGGATGTAAGCAACAAACTATAAATCGTCTATGAGAAAAATTGAAGAAATCCAAAGAAATGGAAAACATTCCATACTCATGTATTAGAAGAACAAACATTGTTAAGATGGCAATACTACCAAAGCAATCGACACACTCAATGCAATCCCTATCAAAATAACACGAGCTTTCTCCACAGAGCTAGAACAAACAACCCTAAAATGTGTAAGGATCCAGAAAAGATACCAAAAGCCAAAGTCATGTTGAAAAAGAAAACCAAGGTGGAAACATGACTATTTTGGATTTATGGTGTATTAGAAAGCTGCATTCATCAAGACAGTATGTACAGGCACAGAAACGGAGACAGACGTCAATGGAACAGAATATGGAACCCAGAAATATACCCTCAAACATAAGGTGAGTAATCTTTGTTAACACAGAAAGAATATAGAATGGAATCAGAGTCTCTTCAGCAAATGGTACTCGGAATACTGGACAGTGAGAATGATGAACCTGGACACTGTCCTTAAACGACACACACACACACACTCACACTCACACACACACATACACACACACCTCAAAATGGATGAATTATCTAAATGTAAGTCAGGAACATTCAAAATCCTAGAGGAGATAACAGGCAATGTACCTCCTTGATCTTGGCCGCAGCAACTTCTCGCTTGTCATGTCTCCAGAAGCAAGGGCAATAAAAACCACAATGAACTATTGGGTCCTGAAGATAAAAAGCTTCTGCACAGCAGGGGACAAAATCAGCCAAACTAAAAGGCAACTGAATGAAATGGGAGAAGATATTTGCAGGTGACATATCAGATAAAGGGTTAGTATCCAAAATCTATAAAAAAACTGATCACACTCAACACCCAGAAACCAAATAATCCCGTGAAGAAATGGGCAAAAGACATGAAGAGACACTTTAAGAAAGATGACATCCGGATTCCAACGTCTGAGAATACTACGCGCCTGGGGTCCAGAAGCTGTGCAGCCTGACTCGGCATGGAATCTGGCAGCTCACCATGTCGTTTCCCAGGCCCGATTGCAGCCCTTGAGAGGATTCACGAGGCCTCCTCCACCAGGGGCGGATCGATGTGTGTGGCCTTGGCAGTCAAAGAGGGACCCTGACCAGCACCGTCCCTTGTGCCCTCAACTCAGCCCTTCGGGGAGACCACTGCCCGGCTGTGGGTTCGGCGCCTGTAACCTCCTGGGGCCTAACCCTAACCCTAACCCTACCCCGAACCGTTTCCCTCCACCGAAACCTAAGCCTGCCTCGTTCCCATATCCTGCATTTGAGCCGCCTTCTGGCATGGGCCCTGACTTCAGCCCTCGAGGGAGATCACGAGACCGGAGTCGCTTCGGCCCTGGCGACGTCCCTGGACCGAACCCTAACCCTAGCTAAGGCTCGCTCCACATGGGGACCCAATTCCAAGGTCGGACAGCATCACGCGCCTGGGGTCCCGAAGCGGTGCAGGCAGACTCGGCAAGGAACCTGGAAGCTCACCATGTCGTTTCCCAGGCCCGGCTGCAGCTCCCGAGAGCATTCTGGAGGCCTCCTACACCAGGGGTTTATCGACGTGTGTGGCCTTGGCAGCGAAAGAGGGATCCTGACCGGCACCGTCCCTTGTGTCCTCAACTCAGCCCTTCGGGGAGACCACTGCCCTGCTGTGGGTTCGGCGCCTAGAACCTCCTGGGACCTAACCCTAACCCTAACCCTACTCCGAACCAGGACCCTCCACCGAAACCTAAGCCTGCCTCGATCCCTAATCCTGCATTTGAACCGCCTCCTGGCATGGGCCCTCACCTCAGCCCTTAAGGGAGATCAGGAGACCGGAGTCGCTTCAGCCCTGGCGACGTCCCTGGACTGAACCCTAAACCTGGCTAAGGCTCTTTCCTCATGGGGACCCAATTCCAAGGTCGGACAGCATCACGCGCCTGGGGTCCAGAAGCGGTGCAGGCTGACTCGGCAAGGAACCTGGAATCTCACCATGTCATTTCCCAGGCCCGGCTACAGCTCCCGAGAGGATTCCGTAGGCCTCCTCGACAGGGGCTTATCGACGTGTGTGGCCTTGACAGCCAAAGAGGGACCCTGACCGGCACCGTCCCTTGTGCCCTCAACTCAGCCCTTCGGGGAGGCCACTGCCAGGCTGTTGCTTCGGCGCCTGGAACCTCCTGGGACCTAACCCTAACCTTAACCCTACCCCGAACCGTTACCCTCCACCTAAACCTAAGCCGGCCTCGTTCCCTTATCCTGCATTTGAGCCGCCTTCTGGCATGGGCCCTCACTTCATCCCTCGACGGAGATGATGAGACCGGAGTCGCTTCGGCCCTGGCGACATCCCTGGAACGAACCCTAACCCTAGCTAAGGCTCTCTCCTCATGGGGACCCAATTCCAAGGTCGGACAGCATCACGCGCCTGGGGTCCAGAAGCGGTGCAGGCTGACTCGGCAAGGAACCTGGAAGCTCACCATGTCGTTTCCCAGGCTCGGATGCAGCTCCCGAGAGGATTCCAGAGGCCTTCTCGACCAGGGGCTTATCGACGTGTGTGGTGGCAGCCAAAGAGGGAGCCTGACTGGCACCGTCCCTTGTGCCCTCAACTCAGCCCTTCGGGGAGACCACTGCCCTGCTGTGAGTTCGGCGCATGGAACCACCTGGGACCTAACCCTAACCCTAACCCTACCCCGAACCAGGACCCTCCACCGAAACCTAAGCCTGCCTCGTTCCCATATCCTGCATTTGATCCGCCTTCTGGCATGGGCCCTCACTTCAGCCCTCGAGGGAGATCACGAGACCGGAGTCGCTTCGGCCCTGGCGTCGTCTCTGGACCGAACCCTAACCCTAGCTAAGGCTCTCTCCTCATGGGGACCCAATTCCAAGGTCGGACAGCATCACGCGCCTGGGGACCAGAAGCGGTGCAGGCAGGCTCAGCAAGGAACCTGGAAGCTCACCATTTCGTTTCCCAGGCCCGGCTGCAGCTCCCGGGAGGATTCCGGAGGCCTCCTCGACCAGGGGCTTATCGACGTGTGTGGCCTTGGCAGCCAAAGAGGGACCCTGACCGGCACCGTCCCTTGTGCCCTCAACTCAGCCCTTCGGGGAGACCACTGCCCTGCTGTGGGTTCGGCGCCTGGAAACTCCTGGGACCTAACCCTAACCCTAACCCTACCCCGAACCGTTACCCTCCACCGAAACCTAAGCCTGACTTGTTCCCTTATCCTGCATTTGAGCCGCCTTCTGGCATGGGCCCTCACTTCAGCCCTCGAAGGAGATTACGAGACTGGAGTCGCTTCAGCCCTAATGACGTCCCTGGACCGAACCCTAACCCTACTTAGGCTCTCTCCCCAAGGGCACCCAATTACAACGTCTGACAATACAAGGCGCCTGGGGTCCAGAAGCTGTGCAGCATGACTCGGCATGGAATCTGCCACCTCACCATGTCGTTTCCCAGGCCCGACTGCAGCTCCCGAGAGGATTCTGGAGACCTCCTTGACCAGGGGCTTATCGACTTGTGTGGCCTTGGCAGCCAAATAGGGATCCTGACCAGCACCGTCCCTTGTGACCTCAACTCATCCCTTCGGGGAGACCATTGTTTTGCTGTGGGTTCCGTGCGTGGAGCCTCCTGGGACGTAACCCTAACCTTAACGCTACTTCTAACCGGGTCCCTCCACAGTAATCTAAGCATGCCTCGAACCCTAACCCTGCACTTGAGCCGCCTTCTGGCATGGGCCCTCAATTATTCCTGAGGGAGGTCACGAGCCTGGAGTCGCTATGGACCTGGCGATGTCCCTTCCCGAATTCTACCCCTAGCTAAGGCTCTCTCCCCATGGGGACCCAATCCCTACGTCTCACAACACCATACGCCTTGGGTCCTTATGGGTTGCATGGTCACCTTGTATGGTATCTGGAAGCTCACCATATCGTTTCCCATGCCTGTTGCAGCTGCCAGAGAGAATTCCTGTGTCTTCCCCGGCCAGGCGCTCATAGAGTCTGACCCTGCCCGGAACTCTCCCTTGTGCCCTGAACTCAGTCCTTCGGAGAGACCGCTGAAGTGTTCTCGCTTCAGCACCTGGCGCCTCCTGGGACGTAACCCCAACCCTACCCTTAACGAGACCCTCCTCCTAATCCTAAGCCGGACTTGAACCCTATCCCTTCATCTTAACCTCACCTTCACATGAGCCCTCACTTCATCTCTCGAGGGAGATCTCGAGACAGGAGTCACTTCGATCCTGGCTACGTCCCTGGTCCAAACACTAACCGTAGCTAAGGCTCTCACCCCTTGTGGACCCAATACCAAGGTCTGGCAACACCACGTGCCTGGGGTTCCAGAAGCGGGGCAGTGTCCCTCAGCATGGTGCCTGGAACCTCACAATGTCATTCTGCAGGCCCGGCTGCAGTTGTCTGAGAGAATTCCTGAGGCCTACCCGACCAGTGGCCCATAGAGTTGCATGGCCAGGAAGCCAAAGACTGAACCTTCCCGGCCCTCTCCCCTGTGCCCTCTACTTAGCCCATTCGGGTGACCACTGCCCTGCTGTGGGCTCAGTACCTGGGGCCTCTTGGGTCCTAACCCAATCCCTACCCCTAACGGAAACCTCAACCGAATCCTAACCCGATCTTGAAACCTAATCAAACAATTGACCCCCGCTGTCTCCTGGTCCCTTACTTCATTCTTCTAGCGAGATCACGAGACTGGAGTTGCTTTGGCCCTGGCAACGTCCTGGACCCAACCCTAACCCAAGCTCAGACTCTCTCCCAATGGGGATGTAAGCAACAAACCATAAATCGTCTATGAGAAAAATTGAAGAAACCCGGAGAAATGGAAAACATTCCATGCTCACGTATTAGAAGAACAAACATTTGGGGTGTCTGGGTGGCACAGTCGGTTAAGCGTCCGACTTCTACCAGGTCACGATCTCGCGATCCATGATATCGAGCCCCACGTAAGGCTTTGGGCTGATGGCTCAGAGCCTGGAGCCTGTTTCCTATTCTGTGTCTCCCTCTCTCTCTGCCAATCCCCCGTTCATGCTCTGTCTCTGTCTGTCCCCCAAAAATAAATAAACGTTGAAAAAAAAAAGAAGAAGAACAAACATTGTTAAGATGTCAATACTACCAAAGCAATCGACACACTCAATGCAATCCCTATCAAAAAACACGAGCTTTCTCCACAGAGCTAGAACAAACAACCCTAAAATGTGTAAGGATCCAGAAAAGATACCAAAAACTAAAGTCATGTTGAAAGAGAAAACAAAGGTGGAAACATGACTATTTTGGATTTATGGTGTATTAGAAAGCTGCATTCATCAAGACAGTATATACAGGCACAGAAACGGAGACAGACGTCAATGGAACAGAATATGGAACCCAGAAATATACCCTCAAACATAATGTGAGTAATCTTTGTTAACACAGAAAGAATATCCAATGGAATAAGAGTCTCTTCAGCAAATGGTACTAAGAATACTGGACAGTGAGAATGATGAATCTGGACACTGTTCTTAAACGACACACACACACACACACACACACACACACACACCTCAAAATGGATGAATTATCTAAATGTAAGTCAGGAACCATCAACATCCTAGAGGAGATAACAGGCAATGTACCTCCTTGATCCTGGCCGCAGCAACTTCTCGCTTGTCATGTCTCCAGAAACAAGGGCAATAAAAACCACAATGAACTATTGGGTCCTGAAGATAAAAAGCTTCTGCACAGCAGGGGACAAAATCAGCTAAACTAAAAGGCAACTGAATGAAATGGGAGAAGATATTTGCAGGTGACATATCAGATAAAGGGTTAGTATCCAAAATCTATAAAAACTGATCACACTCAACACCCAGAAACCAAATAATCCAGTGAAGAAATGGGCAAAAGACATGAAGAGACACCTTAAGAAAGATGACATCCAGATCGGTCACACATGAAAAGATGCTCAATCTCACTGGTCATCACTGAAATACAAATGAAACCCACAATGAGATATCCCCTCACACCTATCAGAATGGCTAAAATTAGCATCTCCGGAAATGACAGATGTTGGCAAGGATGCAGGGAAAGGGAACCCTTTTGCAATGCTGGTGCGAATGCAAAGTGGTGTAGCCATTCTGGACAATAGTATGGAGATTCGTCACAAAAACAAAAAATAGAACTACACTAGGACCCAGCAATTGCACTACTACGTATTTATCCAAAAGATACACTAACGCTGACTCGAAGTGGCACGTGTACTCCAATATTTATAGCAGCATTCTCAACAATAGCTAAGTTATGCAAAGAGCCCAAATGACCACTGACAGATGAATGGATAAAGAAGATATGGTATATGCATACAATGGACTATCACTCGGCGACCAAAAAGAATGAAATCTCGCTCTTTGCATCAACGTGGATGGAACCAGACTTTCTTAAGCTAAGCAAAATATGTCAGAGAACGACACACATCCTATGATTTCTCTCATCTGTCGAATTTAATAAAACTGATGAACATAGTGCAAGGAAAGCAAAAATAAGATACATACAAAGAGGGAGTCAAATGATAAGAAACTGTTAAATAGAGGGAAGAACCTCAGGGTTCCTGGAGGGTTACTGAATAGGGGTATTGGCTAAACAGGTGACGGGCATTAGGGGTGGACCTTGGGATGAGTATTGGGTATATTTTGTACTTGATGGATCACTAAATTCTACTGCCGAAACTGTATTCTTCTAGAAGGTAACTAACTTGGGCTTCAATTTTAAAAAGAAGAAATATTAAAAATAAGTAAAGAAATGTACCACCAGTCAAAAGAAAAGAATATTTAAGTCGGGCTCTTGAGTGGAAAGGAAAGACTAAAAGTGTTACAGACAAGAAAGGATCAGAGAAAACATCAAGAAACAATGACAAATCAACTAGTAGAATGGGACTAAATATATACCTAGCAATAATCACTCTGACTATAAATGGACTAAATGCTCCAATCCAAAGACATTGGATAGGGCGTCAGAATGGACAAAACAAACAAACAAACAAGCAAACAAAAAACAATGTCTATCTAGATGCTGCCTACAAAGCCTTATTTGGATTTAAGTCTCCTGTAGATTTCTTATTTTGTTTAATTTTTTTAATGTTTATTTATTTTTGAGACAGAGAGAGACCGAGCATGAACGGGGGAGGGTCAGACAGAGGGAGACACAGAATCTGAAACAGGCTCCAGGCTCTGAGCTGTCAGCACACAGCCCGACGCGGGGCTCGACCTCACGGACCACGAGATCATGACCTGAGCCGAAGTCGGCCCCTTAACCGACTGAGCCACCCAGGCGCCCCAAGTCTCCTGCAGATTTGAAGTGAGGGAATGAAGAAATATTTATCATGCCAATAATGTCAAAAGAAAGCCAGTAGCCATACTTATATCAGGCAAAATAAACTTTAAAACCGAGACTCTATTTTGGTACCCTTTGGGTAAATACCTAATAGTGACATTGCATGCACCCAATATTTATAGCAGAATTATCAACAGTAGCCCAACTATGGAGAAAGCCCAAGTATCCATCAACTGAGGAAGGTGTAAAGAAGTTGTGTTGTGTGTATGTATACGTATGTATATGCATATGGACATACGTGTATGTTCATACATACATACATACGTATATACAATGAAATATAACTCAGCTTCAAGAAGAATGAAATCTTGCCATTTGCAATGATGTGGATGGAGCTCGAATGTATTATGCTACGTGAAATACGTCAATCAGAGAAAGACACATATATGATTTCACTCATGTGTAAGTAAAGAAACAAAACACATGAAAACTAAGGAAGGAGCCAGGAAAAGAGAAGCGTGGTAACAAACGACATGAGTCTCTTAATGTTAGAGAAAAAAAAAGTGAAAGTTGATGGAGGGAGATGGGTCAGCGCTGGGCTAGATGGAGGACGAGTATTAAGGAGAGCACTTGTTGTGATGAGCACTGGGTGTTGTATGTAAAGGATGAATCACCGAATTCTACTCCTAAACCCGAGAATGCACTGTATGTCAACTAAGACTTAAATTAAAATACATACATACATACATACATACATACATAAAGCTATAACAAGAGATGAAGACAGACACGATCTCATACTAAAGGGGACAGCCAAACAAGAAGATCCAATGATTGTAAATTTAGATGCACCCAACATGCGATCACCAAGTATACAAAACATTTAGCAACAACCGTAAAGGAACTCATTTATAATATGATGATGATAGTAGAGAACTTTAACACATCACTCACATCAATGGACAGAACCTATAAACAGAAAGTCAACAAGGAAACAATGGCTTTGAATGACACACTGGACCAGAAGGGTTTAACAGATATATTCAGAACACTCCATACTAAAATGCCAGAGTACACATTCTTTTCAAGCATACCCGGGGCGTTCTCCAGAATTGATCACATTCTAGGTCACAAATCAGGCCTCAAGAGGTACCCAACGACAGAGATCAGACCAAGCATCTTTTCTAACCACAAAGCTAGGAAACTTGAAGTCAACCACAAAAAGAGGGCGGGGAGGGGGGGCGGGAAGGCCACAAATAAAGGGAGGTTAAGTAACCTGCTACTAAATGAATGGGTCAAACAGGAAATCAATGAGAAAATACACTGAAACAAATGAAAATGAAAATACACTGGTAAAACCCTTTGGAATGCGGCAAAAGCAGTCTATGATGGAAGTATATAGCAATACAAGCCTACCTTAAACAGCAAGAAAACTCTCAAAGAATCCTAACTTACACCTGAAGGAATGAGAAAAAGAGCAGCAGAAGGAAGGAAATAATAGAGTTTAGGGCAGAAATAAGGAATATAGAAACCAAAAAGACACTAGACCAAATCAATGAAACCAGGGGCTGGTTCATTGAATGCAGTAATCAACTTGAAAACCTCCTAGGCAGACTCTTCACAAAGAAGACAGAAAGGACTCAAATAAATGAAATCACAAATAAGAAAGGAGAAGTGACAGTCAACACCACAAAAATACAATTAGAAGATAATATTATGAACATCTATATGCAACAAATTGGACACTCTGAGAAAAATGGACAACTTCCTAGAAACTCACACACTACCAAAACTGAAACAGGAAGATACCTAAAAGCTGAAAACAGAAAGATACCCCATCAGTAATTAAAAAAATCTCCCCCCAACACAAGAGTTCATGGCCAGATGGCTTCATGGATGAATTCTACCATCCATTCAAGGAAGAGGTAATAGGTATTCTCCTCGAATTATTACAAAATTAAAAAAGAAGGAAAACTTACAAATTCATCGTATGAGGCCATCATTACCCTGATACCAAAATGAGATGAAGCCTCCACTAAAACCAAAAACTGCAGCGGCGCCTGTGTGGGTCGGTCGGTTTACTGTCCAACTCTTAATTTTGGATGAGGACATTATCTTGCGGTACGTGGGTTCGAGTCCCACGTTGGGCCCTGCCATGACAGTGTGGGGCGTGGCCAGGATTCTCTCTCTCCCTGTCTCTCTGCCCCTCCCTCACTTTTATGTACACTATCTAAGGAAAGAAATAAGCATTTAAAAAGATGTTTAAAAATTTTTAAATAAAACTGCAGAGCAATAGCCTGATGACTATGTATGCCGAAATTCTCATTAAAATACCTTCAAATTAAAGTCAACAATACATTGATAGAATCATTTCCCATAATCAAGTGGGATATATTCCTGGGCTGCAAGTGTGGTTCCACATTCACATATCAATCAACATGATGCACCACAGTAATAGAAGAAAGCATAAGAACAATAGGATGCTTTCAACAGATGCAGGGAAACTATTTGATAAAATGTCACATCCATTCATGATAAAAACCCTCAGCAAAGTACATTGAGACTCAACCTACCTGCACATAATAAAGGTCGTCTATGAAAAACCCACAGCTCATCTCATCCTCAATGGGTAATAATTGAAAGTTTTTCTTCCAAAGTCAGGGACAAGCTAGGAATGACCCCTCTCACCACTGTTATCCCACATAGTACGGGAAACCCTAACCACAGCACTCAGACAACAAAAAGAAATAAGAGGCATCCAAATCGGCAAGGAAGAAGTAGCACTTTCGCTGTTTGGAACTGACATGATAGGTTCTATAAAAAGCATGAAAGGCTCCCTTAAAAATTGCTAGGATCGATATATGAATTCGACAAGTCACAATCTACAGAAATCAAGGAAGATAGATGTATTGAATTTCTAACACAAATCATGAATTAACACAGAGAGAAAGTAAGGGATCAAAACCATTGACAGGCTCACAAATACCACAAGAAACCAGGAATAAACCTAACCAAAGAGGTGAAACACCTGTACTCTAAAGGCTATGAAACACTGATGAAATAAATGGAAGAGGACACAAAGAAATGGACATACATTTCATGTTCATGGATGGGAAGCACAAAATACTGTTAAAATGTCTACACTCCTCAAAGCAATCTACACATATAATGAAATGAAGTGTGATAGGGATATCACGCTAACAAAAACATTTGTCACAGAACAAGAACAAATAATCTCAACATGTGTATGGAATGACAAATGTCCCCAAACAGCCAACACAAACTTGTAGAAGAAAAGCAAAGCTGGAGACATCACAATTCCAGACTTTAGGTTATATTACAAAGCTATACTGATCAGAACAGTATGATCCGTATGTCCGTACTGAACAGTACTGACAAAACAACAACAAAAAGTAACAACAACAACAAACTCATATGCATAGATCAATAGCATGGACACCCAGAAATAAACTCACACCTCTATGGTCAATTCATTCTCAACAAAGCAGGAAAGAACATCCAATGGAAAAAAAAGATAGTCTTGGGACACATGGGTGGCCCAGTCAAGAAAGCGTGTGATGGTGGGTTCAGCTCAGGTCATGATCTCAGGGCAGTGCAGAGCATGCGTGGGATTCTCTCTCTCCATATCTCTCTGCCCCTCTTCTGCATGCTCGCTCTCTCTCTTCTCTCTCTCTCTCTCAAAAATAAATACATAAATTTAAAAAAAGGCTCCTCAACATATGGTTTTGGAAAAACTGGACAGCAATCTGCAAAACAAAACAAAAACAACGGACCACTGTCTTACAACATACACAAAAATAAATCCAACATGGACAAAGACCTCTATGTGAAACCTGAAACCATAAAAATCCCAGAGGATAACACGGGTAGTATCTTACTTGACATTGCCTGTACAAACGTCTTTGTAGATCTATCTCTAGAGGTAAGGGAAACGCAAGCAAAAATAATGAGACTTTATAAAAATTAAAACCTTCCGTCACCAAGGAAATAATCAACAAAACGAAAACATCAACAGAATGATATTTGCAAATGACATCGGATAAAGGGTTAGTGTCCAAAATATATACAGTTATACAGCACCCAAAAAATGAGAAATCTGATTAAAAATGGGCAGAAGACACGAGTGGACATTTCCCGAAGGAAGACATATACATGGCCAAGAGACACATGAAAAAATGCTCAACAATACTGATCTTCAGGGAAATACAATTCGAAAGTACAATGAGAGAACACATCTCATCTGTCCCAAAGGCTAAAATCAATGAAGGATGACACAGCAGGTGTTGCCATGGATGTGGGGAAAGAATAACCCTCTTGCACTGTGGGTAGGAATGCAAACTGCTGCAGCCACTCTGGAAAACCACATGGAGATGTCCAAAAACAAAACAAAACTAGAAATAGAAGTACCTTACAATCCAGCAACTTCACTACAAGGTATTTCCACAAAGAATACAAAATCTTCAAAGGGATACATGCACCGTGATGTTTACAGCAGCGTTTTCTACAAAAGCCAAATGACAGAAACTATCCAAGCACCCATCAACGGATGAATAAATTGAGATGTGGTCTATGGAATGTAATATGATTTAGCCGTAAAAACGTGAAATCTTGCCATTTGCCACAAGGTGGATGGAGAGAGAGAATGTTATGCTGGGTGAAATAAGCCTGTCGGAGAAAGACAAATACCCAATGATTTCGCTAACACATGGCAAGAAAACAAAAGAAAGGGGCGGGGGGAGGAGACCAACGGACTCTTAACTAGGAAACAAACTGGGGAGTTCCACAGCGAGGTGAGGGAATGGGTGAAACAGCTGATGGGGATTAAGAAGTGCACCTGGGATGAGCACCGGGTGACGTGTGGAAGTGTTGCTCTATATTGGACACCTGAAACTACTATTACACTGTGTCTTCACTCAGTGGAATTTAAATTAAAAGATAACATAAGGTTACTGAGACTTACTTACTGGGTTTTCGGTAGTGTTCAATCACTTCACTAGGTTGGAAAAATAACCATGAAATTTTTAAAAAAGCATGTATGATATGTGGGACAGTTTGTGCCCTTACCTTGGCCTCTGGGTCCAGCAGGACTCGGAACATGGGTCCCAGCTCCTTCTTCTAGAAGGTCGTGAGACGAGCATTTCATGGATCCACGTCCTAATTGAATGCAGCTCCCGTGCTTCTGAATTTCTGTTAGGGTTTCTTCCCGGAAACAAGCCTGGATCTGGAACACACCATCGACTGCATCTATGAGGTGATGTCGTGGGACCCCGCAATCCACAAGTCCTTTAGTAAAATACGTCTTGTTCAAACACTGTCCGGGAAGGGGTGGAATGAAACACGGGAACAGCCCAGAAAATGCAAAGGCCTGTGCAGCTCAGCGACCAGCTTGACCAGGGAAGCCACCCGGCGCCCCCTCCTCAGCACTCAGTACAACAAGGCAGCTTCTCTCTGGCGACTCAGGAGATGCCAAGTTGCTGCTAAGCTCCCAAGGTCTCCCCTGGGGCGGGTGGCAGAACCTGCTGGAAATGCAGCTCTGCTCTCTGTACTCAGGCACCAGCAGAGGCCTGAGTCCTCTGAGAGCAATCAAAGCCCTTCCTGCTCTGAGGTGCCCTGGGTCAGAAAAGCAGATGGTGCGCCCTCTGCTGGCTATCACTGCCCAGCAGAGGAACCCGCCCCTCGGGGGTCTGTGGTGCTTGAGCTCTCTCTGCTGGCCACCATGGGAATTCCTTCAATGTGGAAGGCCCTGGTTGCTCAGCTGAGAGACCGAAGGTGCTCTGGGCAACTAAGCCTGTTCTCCTCGTTGGGAAGGTTTTAGTGACAGGGCCTGGGACACAAAATCTTTTCCTTCTCTTTCTTGTGAGTGAAGAATGAAACCGAATTTATTAACGTAACGACATCATTGGTAATGTTTTAAGCAATATTCACAGAAAAATAGACCACCGATTTACACATGCTGAACAAGAAGTAATTTTGTTTACCACCAAAATACTTAGGTTAGATAAAGAATGGACACCTTTGAGAGAGAGAGATACCGGCGTCCAGCGATGGAGTGTATGAGTCCTAGGGATACAAGGGACAGCCAATGGAATGGAGTCAATCCTGTAACAATATTGTTGCATGCTTTCACAGGATAGCTACACTTGTGGTTGAGTACAACATAATGTAGAGACAAATGGAATGACTACAATGTATGCCTAAAACTAACACAACGAATGTGTGAACAATATTTCAATTAAAAATAGACATCCTTTACACTATCTTTAATTTCTTCTTCTTTGCCACTAAACTATCCTTCCTGGGGCGCTTGGGTGGCTTAGTCGGTGAAGCGTCCGACTTTGAGTCAAGTCAGGATTTGGCAGTCCATGAGTTTGAGCCCTGCATCAGGCTCTGTCCTGAGAGCTCAGAGCCTCGTGCCTGCCTCATATTCGGTGTCTCCCACTCTATCCCCCTCCCCAGCTCGGGTTCTCTCAAAAAAAGAAACATTAAAAATGAAAAATCATTCCTCATTGAGAATCTGCGAATTTCCATTCATACCAGATTCTCTAGCATCACCTTCTTGGTGTTGAAAGCTTATCTGAAAAGTCACGAATAATATCCTTTTTTTTTTAATTTCTTTTTCAACATTTTTATTTATTTCTGGGACAGAGAGAGACAGAGCATGAACGGGGGAGGGGCAGAGAGAGAGGGAGACACAGAGTCGGAAACAGGCTCCAGGCTCCGAGCCATCAGCCCAGAGCCTGACGCGGGGCTCGAACTCACGGACCGTGAGATCGTGACCTGGCTGAAGTCGGACGCTTAACCGACTGCGCCACCCAGGCGCCCCACGAATAATATTTTTGATGATACATTTGTGACAACGTCAGAATGCAACTTACAGGGAGCTACACATCAGTTGTGAATTTACAGTGTGTATCCTTGGCTAATATTTACACTGAAATGTGCTTTAGGGATACGGATGGATGAAATAATGTCCATCCGTCATATAGGTCAATTGCCTATAGGACTATTATGCCTTCAATTACTGATTGCCATCTCTTCAGAACTAAAAGAAAGCTGGGTCAAGAAAATGTCTTTGAATTTCATGTAAGAGAAGACTAGGGTGTTTGAAAGGGTCCACCTACCTTCTGGATTCCTCAGATTGGTTGTGGAGAGGAGGATAGCAACCTATGATTTGGATGCACACCGCTAGTCCCAGAGGGAGGATGTGTACCTTATTGTCAAATATATATATATATATTTTACCAATATTACTAGTCCACCTCTGCCAGGTCCAAACTGCAGGACCTGGAGGCAACGCAATGCCTGATGCCTGGGTTCAGAACTTGAGGAAGGCAGGCTGGCGGGGGAGGGGGGAAATCCAACAGAGCCTGGGGCAGTGAGGGAGATGGCCCTGGGACACCTCCCCACAGGGCAGGCTATGGAGTTTACCTGCCAAAGAGCGGCACACTCTCCCTCAAGACATCCCTCTCCATGACAGAACGTGAGGCTGAACCTCACAATTCTAGAAGAAATGAGGGCTACCCATCTTTTCAATTCCAATGGCCTCTGCAGAACTTGGACCCAGGGATGTTGGAGTCTTGGGGCCATGGAACCCTGATTCCCATGATAGAAGCCCTTTCTGCCCCAGCACTCAGAGCCACTTCCTACATCCCCTCTCCCCTGGCCCATC
This sequence comes from Prionailurus bengalensis, assembly GCF_016509475.1. Lineage (NCBI taxonomy): Eukaryota > Metazoa > Chordata > Mammalia > Carnivora > Felidae > Prionailurus > Prionailurus bengalensis. Next base: position 195,099 of record NW_025091161.1, read on the forward strand.
TAACCGTGTCCACATACCCGGACCAGGTCTCTACTTTCCTTCTTGTACTTCCTCTTTGTCTCTGTTTCTCTCTAACCACATCTCTCTCTATTTCTTCCTTTCACTCTCTAGGGAGTGGTGTATTATACGGTGCTCAACTTTGTTCTTATACATGGGAATATCCAATTTTCCTAGCACCAGTTATTCAAAAGACTACTCTTCTCCACGGTGTATTATTGACTCCCTTGTCGAATACTAGGTGACTGTAATGCATGGGTTTAGTTTGGGCTCTCAATTTCTGTTCCATTGTCTTGTGTGTGTGCTTATGCCAGTGACATCATTGATTTCTTTGTGTTAGAATGACGCTTGAAATCCAGAAGGGGGATGCTTCCTGTTTTGTTCTTTCTTGCGTTGGCTACATGGGGTCTTTTTGTGGTTCCAAATAAATTTTAGGTTATGATTTTCTAATTGCATAAATATTGCATCGGAGTCTTGATAGAGATTGCACTGAATCTCTAGATGGCTTTGGGTAATATGGACATTGTATCTGTATTAATTCCTCCGAAAGTTGGACATGGGATGGCTTTTCACTGACTTGTGTGTTCTCCCCGTTCTTTCACCCAAATTGAATTTCTTCCATTCCTGCACACAGGTTTTATAGTTTTCTGTAGAGAGATTTTCATTTCCTTGGCTAACGGTATTGCTATAATTTTTATTGTTTTTGATGCTATAAATGGGATTGTTTTCTTTACTTCTTCTCAGATAATTGGGTTAGTGTATAGGAATGATACAGAATTTGATATGGTGACTTTATACTTTGGAACTTCACTGCATTTCTTGATTAGATATTAACAGGTTCTTTTACATTAAACTTTTGATTTCAGTCCTTTACCTAGTTAAAAAAAAAACAACATATTATTTGGGAATAGCTGACACACTATGTTACATTAGTTTCATATGAAAAACATAGTCATTGGCAAATGTATACATTCTGCTACGCTAACACAGGTGTAGCTGTCATCTGTCACCATGCATCACTACTCCAGTACCATTCTCTATGTGCCCTATGCTATATCTTCTATCTGTGATTCATTCATTGCATAACCAGAAGCCTGCATCATCCAATCCCCTTCACATATCTAGGGCATCCTTGTCTTGTGCCTGATCTTAGCGGAAAATCTTTCACAATTTCACTACTTAGTATGACATTAGCTGTGGGCTTGACATACATGGCCTTCGTTATGTTGAGATCTGACCCTTCTACACAGAATTTTAAAGAGATTTTTACCACAAATGGATACCAAAGTTTCTCAGAACGCTTGTTCTGTGTCTATTGACATCCTCACATGAGTTTCCTTTTTCCTTTTTAACATGTATTTATTTAGATCAGTTTAAACGTATTTATGTGTTTTTTTTTGTACTCATTTTTCAAGTTTTTATTTAAATTCCAGTTGGTTAACATGCAGTGTAATGTTAGCTTCAGGTAAGGAATGTAGTCATCCATCACTTACATACAACACCCAGTGATCCTCACTACTAGTGCCCTCCATAGCCCATCACCCATTTAACCCATCCCCCTATGCCACCTCCCTGGCGACATCCCTGGACCGAAACCTAAGCCAAGCTATGGCTCTCCCCCATGGGGACCCAATTGCAACGTTTGACAACACCACGCGCCTGGGGTCCATAAGCGGTGCAGGCTGACTCGGCATGGAACCTGGAAGCTCACCATGTCGTTTCCCAGGCCCGGCTGCAGCTACTAAGAGGATTCTGGAGGCCTCCTCGACCAGGGGCAAATCGTCGTCTGTGGCCAAGGCAGCCAAAGGCAGATCCTGCGCGGAACCCTCCCTTGAGCCCTCAGTTCAGCCCTTTGGGGAGACCACTGCTCTGCTGAGGGTTCGGCGCCTGGAGACTGCGGGGACCTAACCCTAAACCTAACCCTACCCCGAACCGGGACCCTCCACCGAAAAATAAGCCTGCCTCGATACCTAACCCTGGAATTGAGCTGCCTTCTGGCATGGGCCCTCACTTCAGCCCTCGAGGGAGATCAGAAGACTGGAGTCGCTTTGGCACAGGCTACGTCCCTGGACCGAACTCTAACAGAGCTATGGCTCAGTCCCCATGGGGATCCAATTCCAACGTCTGAAAACACCACGGGACTGGGGTCCAGAAGCGGTGCAACCTGACTCCGCAAGGAACCTGGAAGCTCACCATGTCGTTTCCCAGGCCTGGCTGCAGCTGCGCGAGAGGATTCCGGAGGCCTCCTCGACCAGGGGCCGATCGACGTGTGTGGTCTTGGCAGCCAAAGACGTATCCTGACCGGCACGGTCCCTTGTGCACTAAACGCAGCCCTTCGCGGATACCACTGCCCTGCTGTGTGTTCGGCGCCTGGAGACTCCTGGGACCTAACATTAACCCTAACCCTACCCCGAACCGGGACTCTCCACCGAAACCTAACCCTGCCTCAATTCCTAACCCTGCAATTGAGCCGCCTTCTGACATGGGCCCTCACTTCAGCCCTCTAGGGGGATCACGAGACTGCAGTCGCTTCGACCCTGGCGACGTCCTTGGACCAAACTCTAACTCTAGCTCATGCTCAGTCCACATGGGGACCCAATTCCAACGTCTGACAACACCACCCGCCTGGGGTCCAGAAGCGATGCAGGCTGACTCGGCAAGGAAACAGGAAGCTCAACATGTCGTTTCCTGAGCCTGGCTACCGCTGTCTGAGAGGATTGCGGAGGCCTCCTCGATCAGGTGCCAATAGACCTGTGTGGCCTTGGCAGCCAAAGAAGTATCCTGACCGGCACCGTCTCTTGTGCCCTCAACTCAGCCCTTTGCGGAGACCACTACCCTGCTGTGGGTTCGGCGCCTGGAGCTCCTGGGACGTAACCCTAAACCTAATCCTACCCCGAACCGGGAACCTCCACCGAAACCTAAGCCTACCTGGATCCCTAACCCTGCAATTGAGCCGCCTTCTGGCATGGGCCCTCACTTCAGCCCTCGAGGGAGATAACGAGACTGGAGTCGCTTCCGCCCTGGCAACGTCCCTGGACCGAACCCTAACCCTAGCTAAGGCTCTTTCCCCATGGGGACCCAATTCACAAGTCTGACAACACCACCTCCTGGATGCGGTTTTTCCGCCTCCTGGATGCGGTTTAATTCCCAAGGTTTCCAGGGATGAGCAAACCTTCACAAAGAGAGAAAGCACAGGCCAGGCCAGCCAGACTCCTTATTCTGTCGAGGAACAAAGTGCCAGCCTGGTGGCACCAGGAACCAGCACCAGCACGGCGCTGCCTGCCCCACCATCCAGACCATCCAGAGCGGGAAGCTGGCCTACGCTCCCTGCTCAGCCCCAGAACGCATCCCCAAGACCAGAGGCTGCACGCACAGCCTCAGGGAGGAACCGGCGGTGGGCCTACATCTCTCCTCTCTGTGCCTGAAGCTGCGCAGTAGGTTCTGGGTCCGTGCCTCCTTGACTTTGGCTTTCTTAGAGGCCAGCTTCTTCCGCTTCTTGGGAGGGTGGACGAGACGATGCAGAGCAGGAGGGACAAGGTAGTCAGGGACATGGGCCAGGTGGGGCTTCACCACAGCAGGGTGTAAGGCAGATCATGCCACAGCAGCTGGAGGTCCGGGGGGTTGTCTTCGAAGTATGTCTTGTGCCTCTCTGAATGCAGAAGTTCACCACTCCTGGGGTCCAGAAGCAGTGCATGCTGACTCGGCATGGAACCAGGAAGCTCAACATGTCATTTCCAGGCCCGGCTGCAGCTGCACGAAAGGATTCCGGAGGCCTCCTCGACCACGGGAGGAATAACATGTGTGGCCTGGGCAGCCAAAGAGGGATCCTGTCTGCCACCATCCCTTGTGCTCTCAACTCAGCCCTTAGGGGAGATCACTACCCTGCTGCGGGTTCGGCGCCTGGAACCTCCTGGGAACTAACCGTAACCCTAACCCTACCCCGAACGGGGACCCTCCACCAAAACCTAGGCCTGCCTCGAACCCTAATCCTGCATTTGAGCCGCCTTCTGGCATGGGCCCTCACTTAAGCCGTCGAGGGAGATCACGAGACCGGAGTCCCTTCGGCCCTGGTGACGTCCCTGGACCGAAACCTAACCCTAGCTAAGGCTCTCTCCTCATGGGGACCCAATTCCAAGTTTGGACAGCATCACGCGTCTGGGGTCCAGAAGCGGTGCAGGCTGACTCGGCAAGGAACCTGGAAGCTCACCATGTCGTTTCCCAGGCCCGACTGCAGCTCCCGGGAGGATTCCGGAGGCCTCCTCGACCAGGGGCTTATCGACGTGTGTGGCAATGACAGCCAAATGGTGACCCTGACCGGCACGGTCCCTTGTGCCCTCAACTCAGCCCTTCGGCGAGACCATTGCCCTGCTGTTTGTTCAGCGCCTGGAACCTCCGGGGACCTAACCCTAACCCTAACCCTACCCCGAAAAAGGACCCTCCACCGTAACCTAAGCCAGCCTCGATCCCTATTCCTGCATTTGAGCCGCCTTCTGTCATGGGCCCTCACTTCAGGCCTCGAGGGAGATCACGAGACCGGAGTCGCTTCGGCCCTGGCGACGTCCCTGGACCGAACTCTAACCCTAGATAAGGCTCTCTCCGCATGGGGACCCAATTCCATGGTAGGACAGCATCACGAGCCTGGGGTCCAGAAGCGGTGCAGGCTAACTTGCCAAGGAACCTGGAAGCTCACCATGTCGTTTCCCAGGCCCGGCTGCAGCTCCCGAGAGGATTCCGGAGGCCTCCTCCACCAGGGGCTTATCGACGTGTGTCGCCTTGGCAGCCAAAGAGGGATCCTGACCGGCACCGTCCTTTGTGCCCGCAACAAAGCCCTTCGGTGAGAGCACTGCCCTGCTGTGAGTTCGGCGTCTGGAACCTCTTGGGACCTAACCCTAACCCTAACCCTTCCCCGAACCTTTACCCTCCACCGAAAGCTAAGCCTGCCTCGTTCCCTTATCCTGCATTTGAGCCACCTTCTGGCATGGGCCCTCACTTTAGCCCTCGAGGGAGAGCACGAGACCGGAGTCGCTTCGGCCCTGGCGTCGTCCCTGGACCGAACCCAACCCTAGCTAAGGCTCTCTCCTCATGGGGACCCAATTCCAAGGTTGGACAGCATCACGCGCATAGGGAACAGAAGCGGTGCAGGCTGACTCGGCAAGGAATATGGAAGCTCACCATGTCGTTTCCCAGGCCCGGCTGCAGCTCCCGAGAGGATTCCGGAGGCCTCCTCGACCAGGGGCTTATCGACGTGTGTGGCCTTGACAGTCAATGAGGGACACTGACCGGCACCGTCCCATGTGCCCTCAACTCAGCCCTTCGGGGAGACCACTGCCCTGCTGTGAGTTCAGCGCCTGGAACCTCCTGGGACCTAACCCTAACCCTAACCCTACCCCGAACCAGGACCCTCCACTGAAACCTAAGCCATCCTTGATCCCTAATCCTGCATTTGAGCCGCCATCTGGCATGGGCCCTCACTTCAGGCCTCGAGGGAGATCACGAGACCGGAGTCGCTTGGGCCCTACCAACGTCCGTGGACCGAACACTAACCCTAGATAAGCCTCTCTCCGCATGGGGACCCAATTCCAAGGTAGGACAGCATCATGAGCCTATGGTCCAGAAGCGGTGCAGGCTGACTTGCCAAGGAACCTGGAAGCTCACCATGTCGTTTCCCAGTCGCGGATGTAGCTCCCGAGAGGATTCCGGAGGCCTCCTCGACCAGGGGCTAATCGACGTGTGTGGTCTTGGCAGCCAAAGAGGGACCCTGACCGGCACCGTCCCTTGTGCCCTCAACTCAGCCCTTCGGGGAGACCACTGCCCTGCTGTGGGTTCGGCGCCTGGAACCTCCTGGGACCTAACCCTAACCCTAACCCTACCCCGAACCATTACCCTCCACCGAAACGTAAGCCTGCCTCGTTCCCTTACCCTGCATTTGAGCCGCATTCTGACATGGGCCCTCACTTCAGCCCTCGAGGGAGATCACGAGACCGGAGTCGCTTCGGCCCTGGCGTAGTCCCTGGACCGAACCCTAAACCTAGCTAAGGCTCTCTCCTCATGGGGACCCAATTCCAAGGTCGGACAGCATCACGCGCATAGGGAACAGAAGCGGTGCAGGCTGACTCGGCAAGGAACCTGGAAGCTCACCATGTCGTTTTCCAGGCCCGGCTGCAGCTCCCGAGAGGATTCCGGAGGCTTCCTCGACCAGGGGCTTATCGACGTGTGTGGTCTTGGCAGCCAAAGAGGGACCCTGACCGGCACCGTCCCCAATGCCCTCAACTCAGCCCTTCGGGGAGACCACTGCCCTGCTGTGGGTTCGGCGCCTGGAACCTCCTGGGACCTAACCCTAACCCTAACCCTACCCCGAACCGTTTCCCTCCACCGAAACCTAAGCCTGCCTCGATCCCTAATCCTGCATTTGAGCCGGCTTCTGGCATGGGCCCTCACTTCAGGCCTCGAGGGAGATCACGAAACCAGCGTCGCTTCGGCCCTTGCGTCGTCACTGGACCGAACCCTAACCCTAGTTAAGGTTCTCTCCTCATGGGGACCCAATTCCAAGGTTGGACAGCATCACGCGCCTGGGGTCCAGAAGCGGTGCAGGCTGACTCGGCAAGGAACCTGGAAGCTCACCATGTCGTTTCCCAGGCCCGGCTGCAGCTCCCGAGAGGATTCCGGAGGCCTCCTCGACCAGGGGCTTATCGACGTGTGTGGCCTTGACAGCCAAAGAGGGACCCTTACCGGCACCGTCCCTTGTGCCCTCAACTCAGCCCTTCGGGGAGACCACTGCCCTGCTGTGAGTTCGGCGCCTGGAACCTCCTGGGTCCTACCCCTAAACCTAAACCTATCCCGAACAGTTACCCTCCACTGAAACCTAAGCCTGCCTCAATCCCTAATCGTGCATTTGAGCTGCCTCCTGGCATGGGCCCTCCCTTCAGCCCTCGAGGGAGATCACGAGTCCGGAGTCGCTTCGGCCCTGGCGACGTCCCTGGACCGAACCCTAACCCTAGCTAAGGCTCTCTCCTCATGGGGATCCAATTCCAAGGTCGGACAGCATCACGCGCCTGGGGTCCAGAAGCGGTGCAGGCTGACTCGCCAAGGAACCTGGAAGCTCACCATGTCATTTCCCAGGTCCGGCTGCAGCTCCCGAGAGGATTCCGGAGGCCTCCTCGACCAGGGGCTTATCGACGTGTGTGGCCTTGGCAGCCAAAGAGGGATCCTGACCGGCACCGTCCTTTGTGCCCTCAACTAAGCCCTTCGGGGAGACCACTGCCCTGCTGTGGGTTCGGCGACGGGAACCTCTTGGGACCTAACCCTAACCGTAACCCTACCCCTAACCGTTACCCTCCACTGAAACCTAAGCCTGCCTCGTTCCCTTATCCTGCATTTGAGCCGCCTTCTGGCATGGGCCCTCACTTCAGCCCTCGAGGGAGATCACGAGACCGGAGTCGCTTCGGCCCTGGCGACGTCCCTGGACCGAACCCTAACCCTAGCTAAGGCTCTCTCCTCATGGGGACCCAATTCCAAGGTCGGACAGCATCACGCGCCTGGGGTCCAGAAGCGGTGCAGGCTGACTCGCCAAGGAACCTGGAAGCTCACCATGTCGTTTCCCAGGCCCGGCTGCAGCTCCCGAGAGGATTCCGGAGGCCTCCTCGACCAGGGGCTTATCGACGTGTATGGTCTTGTCAGCCAAAGAGGGATCCTGACTTTCACCGTTCTTTGTGCCCGCAACTCAAACCTTCGGGGAGACCACTGCCCTGCTGTGGGTTCGGTGCCTGGAACCTCTTGGGACTTTACCCTAACCCTAACCCTTCCCAGAACAGTTACCCTCCACTGAAACCTAAGCCTGCCTCGTTCCCTTATCCTGCATTTGAGCCGCCTTCTGGCATGGGCCCTCACTTCAGCCCTCGAGGGAGATCACGAGACCGGAGTCGCTTCGGCCCTGGCGACATCCCTGGACCGAACCCTAACCCTAGCTAAGGCTCTCTCCTCATGGGGACCCAATTCCAAGGTCAGACACCATCATGCGCCTGGGGTACAGAAGCGGTGCAGGCTGACTCGGCATGGAACTTGGAATCTCACCATGTCGTTTCCCAGGCCCGGCTGCAGCTCCCGAGAGGATTCCGGAGGCCTCCTCGACCAGGGGCTTATCGACGTGTGTGGCCTTGACAGCCAATGAGGGACACTGACCGGCACCGTCCCTTGTGCCCTGAACTCAGCCTTTCGGGGAGACCACTGCCCTGCTTTGGGTTCGGCGCCTGGTACCTCCTGGGACCTAACCCTAACCCTAACCCTACCCCGATCCAGTACCCTCCACCGAAACCTAAGCCAGCCTCGATCCCTATTCCTTCATTTGAGCCGCCTTCTGGCATGGGCCCTCACTTCAGGCCTCGAGGGAGATCACGAGACCGGAGTTGCTGCGGCCCTGACGACGTCCCTGGGCCGAACCCTAACCCTAGAAAAGGCTCTCTCCACATGGGCACCCAATTCCAAGGTCGGACAGCATCACGAGCCTGGGGTCCAGAAGCGGTGCAGGCTGACTTGCCAAGCAACCGGGAAGCTCACCATGTCGTTTCCCAGGCCCGGCTGCAGCTCCCGAGAGGATTCCGGAGGCCTCCTCGACCAGGGGCTTATCGATGTGTGTGGCCTTGGCAGCCAAAGAGGGATCCTGACCGGCACCGTCCTTTGTGCCCGCAACTAAGCCCTTCGGGAAGATCACTGCCCTGCTATGAGTTCGGCGTCTGGAACCTCTTGGGACCTAACCCCAACCCTAACCTTTCCCCGAACCGTTACCCTCTACTGAAACCTAAGCCTGCCTTGTTCCCTTATCCTGCATTTGAGCCGCCTTCTGGCATGGGCCCTCACTTCAGCCCTCGAGGAAGATCACGAGAGCGGAGTCGCTTCGGCCCTGGCATCGTCCCTGGACCGAACCCTAACCCTAGCTAAGGCTCTCTCCTGATGGGGACCCAATTCCAAGGTCGGACAGCATCACGCGCATAGGGAACACAAGCGGTGCAGGCTGACTCGGCAAGGAACCTGGAAGCTCACCATGTCGTTTTCCAGGCCTGGCTGCAGCTCCCGAGAGGATTCCGGAGGCCTCCTCGACCAGGGGCTTATCGACGTGTGTGGTCTTGGCAGCGAAAGAGGGACCCTGACCGGCACCGTCTCTTGTGCCCTCAACTCAGCCCTTTGGGGAGACCACTGCCCTGCTGTGAGTTCAGCGCCTCGAACCTCCTGGGACCTAACCCTAACCCTAACCCTACCCCGAACCAGGACCCTCCACCGAAACCTAAGCCTGCCTCGACACCTAATCCTGCATTTGAGCCGCCTCCTGGCATGGGCCCTCACTTCAGCCCTCGAGGGAGATCACGAGACAGGAGTCGCTTCGGCCCTGGCGATGTCCCTGGACCGAACCCCAACCCTAGCTAAGGCTCTCTCCTCATGGGGACCCAATTCCAAGGTCGGACAGCATCACGCGCCTGGGTCCAGAAGCGGTGCAGGCTGACTAGGCATGGAACTTGGAATCTCACCATGTCGTTTCCCAGGCCCGGCTGCAGCTCCCGAGAGGATTCCGGAGGCCTCCTGGACCAGGGGCTTCTCGACGTGTGTGGCCTTGACAGCCAGGGAGGGACCGTGACCGGCACCGTCCCTTGTGCCCTCAACTCAGCCCTTCGGGGAGACCACTGCCCTGCTTTGGGTTCGGCGCCTGGAACCTCCTGGGACCTAACCCTAACCCTAACCCTACCCGGACCCAAGACGCTCCACCGAAACCTAAGGCAGCCTCGATGCCTAATCCTGCATTTGAGTCGCCTTCTGGCATGGGCCCTCACTTCAGGCCTCGAGGGAGATCACGAGACCTGAGTCGATTCGGCCCTGGCGACGTCCCTGGACCGAACCCTAACCCTAGATAAGGCTCTCTCAGCAATGGGACCCAATTCCAAGGAAGGACAGCATCACTAGCCTGGGGTCCAGAAGCGGTGCATGCTGACTTGCCAAGGAACCTGGAAGCTCACCATGTCGTTTCCCACGCCCGGCTGCAGCTCCCAAGAGGATTCCGGAGGCCTCCTCGACCAGGGTCTTATCGACCTGTGTGGCCTTGGCAGCCAAAGAGGGATTCTGACCGGCCCCGTCCTTTGTGCCCTCAACTGAGCCCTTCGGGGAGACCACTGCCCTGCTGGGGATCGGCGCCTGGAACCTCCTGGGACCTAACCCTAACCCTAACCCTACCCCGAACCGTTTCCCTCCACCGAAACGTAAGCCTGTCACGTACCCTTATCCAGCAACTGAGCCGCCTTCTGGCATGGGCCCTCACTTCAGCCCTCGAGGGAGATCACGAGACCGGAGTCGCTTCGGCCCTGGCGTCGTCCCTGGACCGAACCCTAACCCTAGCTAAGGCTCTCTCCTCATGGGGACCCAATTCCAAGGTCGGACAGCATCACGCGCACAGGGAACAGAAGCGGTGCAGGCTGACTCGGCAAGGAATCTGGAAGCTCACCATGTCGTTTCCCAGACCCGGCTGCAGCTCCAGAGAGGATTCCGGAGGCCTCCTCGACCAGGGGCTTATCGACGTGTGTGGCCTTGGCAGCCAAAGAGGGATCCTGACCGGCACCGTCCTTTGTGCCCTCAGCTCAGACCTTCGGGGAGACTACTGCCCTTCTGTGGGTTCGGTGCCTGTAACCTCCTGGGACCTAACCCTAACCCTAACCCTCCCCCGAACCAGGACCCTCTACCGAAACCTCAGCCTGCCTCGATCCCTAATCCTGCATTTGAGCCGCCTCCTGGCATGGGCCCTCACTTCAGGCCTCGAGGGAGTTCACGGGACCGGAGTCGCTTCGGCCCTGGCGACGTCCCTGGACCGAACCCTAAACCTAGCTAAGGCTCTCTCCTCATGGGGACCCAATTCCAAGGTCGGACAGCATCATGCGCCTGGGGTCCAAAAGCGGTGCAGGCTGACTCGGCATGGAACTTGGAATCTCACCATGTCGTTTCCCAGGCCCGGCTGTAGCTCCAGAGAGCATTCCGGAGGCCTCCTCGACCAGGGGCTTAACGACGTGTGTGGCCTTGACAGCCAAAGAGGGACCCTGACCGGCACCGTCCCTTGTGCCCTCAACTCAGCCCTTCGGGGAGACCACTGCCTTTCTGTGGGTTCGGCGCCTGGAACCTCCTGGGACCTAACCCTAACCCTAACCCTACCCCGAACCATTACCCTCCACCGAAACGTAAGCCTGCCTCGTTCCCTTACCCAGCATTTGAGCCGCCTTCTGACATGGGACCTCACTTCAGCCCTCGAGGGAGATCACGAGACCGGAGTCGCTTCGGCCCTGGCGTCGTCCCTGGACCGAACCCTAACCCTAGCTAAGGCTCTCTCCTCATGGGGACCCAATTCCAAGGTCGGACAGCATCACGCGCATAGGGAACAGAAGCGGTGCAGGCTGACTCGGCAAGAACCTGGAAGCTCACCATGTCGTTTCCCAGGCCCGGCTGCAGCTCCAGAGAGGATTCCGGAGGCCTCCTCGACCAGGGGCTTATCGACGTGTGTGTTCTTGGCAGCCAAAGAGGGACCCTGACCGGCACTATCCCTTGTGCCCTCAACTCAGCCCTTCGGGGAGACCACTGCCCTGCTGTGGGTTCGGCCCCTGGAACCTCCTGGGACCTATCCCTAACCCTAACCCTACCCCGAACCAGGACTCTCCACCGAAACCTAAGCCTGCCTCGACACCTAATCCTGCATTTGAGCCGCCTCCTGGCATGGGCCCTCACTTCAGCCCTCGAGGGAGATCACGAGACCGGAGTCGCTTCGGCCCTGGCGACGTCCCTGGACCGAACCCTAACCCTAGCTATGTCTCTCTCCTCATGGGGACCCAATTCCAAGGTCGGACAGCATCACGCGCATAGGGAACAGAAGCGGTGCAGGCTGACTCGGCAAGGAACCTGGAAGCTCACCATGTCGTTTCCTAGGCCCGGCTGTAGCTCCAGAGGGCATTCCGGAGGCCTCCTCGACCAGGGGCTTATCGACGTATGTGGCCTTGCCAGCCAAAGAGGGACCCTTACCCGCACAGTCCCTTGTACCCTCAAATCAGCCCTTCAGGGAGACCACTGCCCTGCTGTGGGTTCGGCGCCTGGAGCCTCCAGGTTCCCATCACTAACCCTAACCCAACCCCGATCCGGGACCCTCTACCGAAACCTAAGCCCTCCTCGTTCCCTAATCCTGCATTTGAGTCGCCTTCTGGCATGGGCCCTGACTTCAGCCCTCGAGGGAGATCACGAGACTGGAGTCACTTTAACCCTAACGACGTCCCTGGACCGAACCCTAACCCTATTTAGGCTCTCTCCCCAAGGGCACCCAATTCCAACGTCTGACAATACTAGGCGCCTGGGGTCCAGAAGCTGTGCAGCCTGACTCGGCATGGAATCTGGCAGCTCACCATGTGGTTTCCCAGGCCCGACTGCAGCCCTTGAGAGGATTCACGAGGCCTCCTCCACCAGGGGCAGATCGATGTGTGTGGCCTTGGCAGCCAAAGAGTCATCCTGACCGACACCTTCCCTTGTGCCCTGAACTCAGCCCCTCGGGGCGACCACTGCCCTACTGTGTGTTCGGCGCCTGGAAACTCATGGCCCTAACCCTAACCCTAACCCTACCACAACCCGGGACCCTCCACCAAAACCTTGGCCTGCCTTGATCACTGACCCTGCAAGTGAGCCTCCTTCTGGCATGGGCTCTCACGTCAGCCTTAAACGAGATCACGAGACCGCTGTCGTTTCGAACCTGGCCATGTCCCTGGACCGAAGTCTAAACCTATCTAACGCTCAGTCCCCATGGGGATCCAATTCCAACATCTGAAAACTCCACGTGCTTCGGGTCCAGAAGCGGTGCAGGCTCACATGGCATGGAACCTAGAAGCTCACCATGTCGTTTCCCAGGCCTCACTACAGCTGCCCTAGAGGATTCCAGAGGCTCCTCGTTCAGGGGCCGTTCGACGCGTGTGGCCTTGGCAGCCAAAGACGGATCCTGACTAGCACCGTCCCTTGTGCCATCAACTCAGCCCTTCGGGGAGACCATCGTTTTGCTGTAGGTTCCGTGCCTGGAGCCTCCTGGGACGTAACCCTAACCTTAACGCTACTTCTAACCGGGTCCCTCCACAGTAATCTAAGCATGCCTCGAACCCTAACCCTGCACTTGAGCCGCCTTCTGGCATGGGCCCTCAATTATTCCTGAGGGAGGTCACGAGCCTGGAGTCGCTATGGGCCTGGCGATGTCCCTTTACCGAAACCTACCCCTAGCTTAGGCTCTCTCCCCATGGGGACCCAATCCCTACGTCTCACAACACCATACGCCTTGGGTCCTTATGGGTTGCATGGTCACCTTGTATGGTATCTGGAAGCTCACCATATCGTTTCCCATGCCTGTTGCAGCTGCCAGAGAGAATTCCTGAGTGTTCCCCGGCCAGGCGCTCATAGAGTCTGACCCTGCCCGGAACTCTCCCTTGTTCCCTGAACTCAGTCCTTCGGAGAGACCGCTGAAGTGTTCTGGCTTCAGCACCAGGGGCCTCCTGGGACGTAACCCCTACCCTACCCTTAACGAGACCCTCCTCCTAATCCTCAGCCGGACTTGAACCCTATCCCTTCATTTTAACCTCACCTTCACATGAGCCCTCACTTCATCTCTCGAGGGAGATCTCGAGACAGGAGTCACTTCGATCCTGGCTACGTCCCTGGTCCAAACACTAACCGTAGCTAAGGCTCTCTCCCCTTGTGGACCCAATCGCATGGTCTGGCAACGCCACGTGCCTGAGGTTCCAGAAGCTGGGCAGTGTCCCTCAGCATGGTGCCTGGAACCTCACAATGTCATTCTGCAGGCCCGGCTGCAGTTGTCTGAGAGAATTCCTGAGGCCTACCGGACCAGTGGCCCATAGATTTGCGTGGCCAGGTAGCCAAAGACTGAACCTTCCCGGCCCTCTCCCCTGTGCCCTCAACTTAGCCCATTCGGGTGACCACTGCCCTGCTGTGGGCTCAGTACCTGGGGCCTCTTGGGTCCTAACCCAATCCCTACCCCTAACGGAAACCTCAACCGAATCCTAACCCGATCTTGAAACTTAATCAAACAATTGACCCCCGCTGTCTCCTGGTCCCTTACTTCATTCTTCTAGCGAGATCACGAGACTGGAGTTGCTTTGGCCCTGGCAACGTCCTGGATCCAACCCTAACCCTAGCTCAGACTCTCTCCCAATGGGGATGTAAGCAACAAACCATAAATCGTCTATGAGAAAAATTGAAGAAACCCAAAGAAATGGAAAACATTCCATGCTCATGTATTAGAAGAACAAACATTTGGGGTGCCTGCGTGGCACAGTCGCTTAAGCGTCCGACTTCTACCAGGTCACGATCTCGCGATCCGTGATATCGAGCCCCACGTCAGGCTCTGGGCTGATGGCTCAGAGCCTGGAGCCTGTTTCCTATTCTGTGTCTCCCTCTCTCTCTGCCAATCCCCCGTTCATGCTCTGTCTCTGTCTGTCCCCCAAAAATAAATAAACTTTGAAAAAAAAAAGAAGAAGAACAAACATTGTTAAGATGTCAATACTACCAAAGCAATCGACACACTCAATGCAATCCCTATCAAAAAACACGAGCTTTCTCCACAGAGCTAGAACAAACAACCCTAAAATGTGTAAGGATCCAGAAAAGATACCAAAAAGTAAAGTCATGTTGAAAGAGAAAACAAAGGTGGAAACATGACTATTTTGGATTTATGGTGTATTAGAAAGCTGCATTCATCAAGACAGTATGTACAGGCACAGAAACGGAGACAGACGTCAATGGAACAGAATATGGACCCCAGAAATATACCCTCAAACATAATATGAATAATCTTTGTTAACACAGATAGAATATCCAATGGAATAAGAGTCTCTTCAGCAAATGGTACTAGGAATACTGGACAGTGAGAATGATGAACCTGGACACTGTTCTTAAACGACACACACACACACACACACACACACACACACACCTCAAAATGGATGAATTATCTAAATGTAAGTCAGGAACCATCAAACTCCTAGAGGAGATAACAGGCAATGTACCTCCTTGATCCTGGCCGCAGCAACTTCTCGCTTGTCATGTCTCCAGAAACAAGGGCAATAAAAACCACAATGAACTCTTGGGTCCTGAAGATAAAAAGCTTCTGCACAGCAGGGGACAAAATCAGCTAAACTAAAAGGCAACTGAATGAAATGGGAGAAGATATTTGCAGGTGACATATCAGATAAAGGGTTAGTATCCAAAATCTATAAAAACTGATCACACTCAACACCCAGAAACCAAATAATCCAGTGAAGAAATGGGCAAAAGACATGAAGAGACACCTTAAGAAAGATGACATCCAGATCGGTCACACATGAAAAGATGCTCAATCTCACTGGTCATCACTGAAATACAAATGAAACCCACAATGAGATATCCCCTCACACCTATCAGAATGGCTAAAATTAACATCTCCGGAAACGACAGATGTTGGCAAGGATGCAGGGAAAGGGAACCCTTTTGCAATGCTGGTGCGAATGCAAAGTGGTGTAGCCATTCTGGACAATAGTATGGAGATTCGTCACAAAAACAAAAAATAGAACTACACTAGGACCCAGCAATTGCACTACTACGTATTTATCCAAAAGATACACTAACGCTGACTCGAAGTGGCACGTGTACTCCAATATTTATAGCAGCATTCTCAACAATAGCTAAGTTATGCAAAGAGCCCAAATGACCACTGACAGATGAATGGATAAAGAAGATATGGTATATGCATACAATGGACTATCACTCGGCGACCAAAAAGAATGAAATCTCGCTCTTTGCAACAACGGGGATGGAACCGGACTTTCTTAAGCTAAGCAAAATATGTCAGAGAACGACACACATCCTATGATTCCTCTCATCTGTCGAATTTAATAAAACTGATGAACATAGTGCAAGGAAAGCAAAAAGAAGATACACACAGAGAGGGAGTCAAATGATAAGAGACTGTTAAATAGAGGGAAGAATCTCAGGGTTCCTGGAGGGTTACTGAATAGGGGTATGGGGTACATGGGTGATGGGCATTAGGGGTGGACCTTGGGATGAGTATTGCGTATATTTTGTACTTGATGGATCACTAAATTCTACTGCTGAAACTGTATTCCTCTATAAGGTAACTAACTTGGCCCTAAATTTTAAAAAGAAGAAATATTAAAAATAAGTAAAGAAATGTACCACCAGTCAAAAGAAAAGAATATTTAAGTCGGGCTCTTGAGTGGAAAGGAAAGACTAAAAGTGTTACAGAGAAGAAAGGATCAGAGAAAACATCAAGAAACAATGAAAAATCAACTAGTAGAATGGGACTAAATATATACCTAGCAATAATCACTCTGACTATAAATGGACTAAATGCTCCAATCCAAAGACATTGGATACGGCGTCAGAATGGACAAAACAAACAAACAAACAAGCAAACAAAAAACAATGCCTATCTAGATGCTGCCTACAAAGCCTTATTTGGAATTAAGTCTCCTGCAGATTTCTTATTTTTTTTTAATTTTTTAAATGTTTATTTATTTTTGAGACAGAGAGAGACCGAGCATGAACGGGGGAGGGTCAGAGAGAGGGAGACACAGAATCTGAAACAGGCTCCAGGCTCTGAGCTGTCAGCACAGAGCCCGACGCGGGGCTCGACCTCACGGACCACGAGATCATGACCTGAGCCGAAGTCGGCCCCTTAACCGAGTGAGCCACCCAGGCGCCCCAAGTCTCCTGCAGATTGGAAGTGAGGGAATGAAGAAATATTTATCATGCTAATAATGTCAAAAGAAAGCCAGTAGCCATACTTATATCAGGCAAAATAAACTTTAAAGCCAAGACTCTATTTTGGTACCCTTTGGGTAAATACCTAATAGTGACATTGCATGCACCCAGTATTTATAGCAGAATTATCAACAGTAGCCCAACTATGGAGAAAGCCCAAGTGTCCATCAACTGATGAAGGGGTAAAGAAGATGTGTTGTGTGTATGTATACGTATGTATATGCATATGGACATACGTGTATGTTCATATATACATACATACGTATATACAATGAAATATAACTCAGCTTCAAGAAGAATGAAATCTTGCCATTTGCAACGATGTGGATGGAGCTCGAATGTATTATGCTACGTGAAATACGTCAATCAGAGAAAGACACATATATGATTTCACTCATGTGGAAGTTAAGAAACAAAGCACATGAAAACTAAGGAAGGAGCCAGGAAAAGAGAAGCGTGGTAACAAACCACACGAGTCTCTTAATGTTAGAGAAAAAAAAAGTGAAAGTGGATGGAGGGAGATGGGTCAGCGCTGGGCTAGATGGAGGACGAGTATTAAGGAGAGCACTTGTTGTGATGAGCACTGGGTGTTGTATGTAAAGGATGAATCACCGAATTCTACTCCTAAACCCGAGAATGCACTGTATGTCAACTAAGACTTAAATTAAAATACATACATACATACATACATACATAAAGCTATAACAAGAGATGAAGACAGACACGATCTCATACTAAAGGGGACAGCCAAACAAGAAGATCCAATGATTGTAAATTTCGATGCACCCAACATGCGATCACCAAGTATACAAAACATTTAGCAACAACTGTAAAGGAACTCATTTATAATATGATGATGATAGTAGAGAACTTTAACACATCACTCACATCAATGGACAGAACCTATAAACAGAACGTCAACAAGGAAACAATGGTTTGAATGACACACTGGACCAGAAGGGTTTAACAGATATATTCAGAACACTCCATACTAAAATGCCAGAGTACACATTCTTTTCAAGCATACCCGGGCCGTTCTCCAGAATTGATCACATTCTAGGTCACAAATCAGGCCTCAAGAGGTACCCAACGACAGAGATCAGACCAAGCATCTTTTCTAACCACAAAGCTAGGAAATTTGAAGTCAACCACAAAAAGCGGGCGGGGGGGGAGGGCTGGAAGGCCACAAATAAAGGGAGGTTAAGTAACGTGCTACTAAATGAATGGGTCAAACAGGAAATCAATGAGAAAATACACTGAAACAAATGAAAATGAAAATACACTGGTAAAACCCTTTGGAATGCGGCAAAAGCAGTCTATGATGGAAGTATATAGCAATACAAGCCTACCTTAAACAGCAAGAAAACTCTCAAAGAATCCTAACTTACACCTGAAGGAATGAGAAAAAGAGCAGCAGAAGGAAGGAAATAGTAGAGTTTAGGGCAGAAATAAGGAATATAGAAACCAAAAAGACACTAGACCAAATCAATGAAACCAGGGGCTGGTTCATTGAATGCAGTAATCAACTTGAAAACCTCCTAGGCAGACTCTTCACAAAGAAGACAGAAAGGACTCAAATAAATGAAATCACAAATAAGAAAGGAGAGATGACAGTCAACACCACAAAAATACAATTAGAAGATAATATTATGAACATCTATATGCAACAAATTGGACACGCTGAGAAAAATGGACAACTTCCTAGAAACACACACACTACCAAAACTGAAACAGAAAGATACCTAAAAGCTGAAAACAGAAAGATACCCCATAAGTAATTAAAAAAATCTCCCCCCAACACAAGAGTTCATGGCCAGATGGCTTCATGGATGAATTATACCATCCATTCAAGGAAGAGGTAATAGGTATTCTCCTGGAATTATTACAGAATTAAAAAGGAAGGAAAACTTACAAATTCATCGTATGAGGCCATCATTGCCCTTATACCAAAACGAGATGAAGCCTCCACTAAAACCAAAAACTGCAGCGGCGCCTGTGTGGGTCGGTCGGTTTACTGTCCAACTCTTAATTTTGGATGAGGACATTATCTTGCGGTACGTGGGTTTGAGTCCCACGTTGGGCCCTGCCATGACAGTGTGGGGCGTGGCCAGGATTCTCTCTCTCCCTGTCTCTCTGCCCCTCCCTCACTTTTATGTACACTATCTCAGGAAAGAAATAAGCATTTAAAAAGATGTTTAAAAAATTTTAAATAAAACTGCAGAGCAATAGCCTGATGACTATGTATGCCGAAATTCTCATTAAAATACCTTCAAATTAAAGTCAACAATACATTGATAGAATCATACCCCATAATCAAGTGGGATATATTCCTGGGCTGCAAGTGTGGTTCCACATTCACATATCAATCAACATGATGCACCACAGTAATAGAAGAAAGCATAAGAACAATACGATGCTTTCAACAGATGCAGGGAAACTATTTGATAAAACGTCACATCCATTCATGATAAAAACCCTCAGCAAAGTACATTGAGACTCAACCTACCTGCACATAACAAAGGTCGTCTATGAAAATCCCACAGCTCATCTCATCCTCAATGGGTAAAAATTGAAAGTTTTTCTTCCAAAGTCAGGGACAAGCTAGGAATGACCCCTCTCACCAATGTTATCCCACATAGTACGGGAAACCCTAACCACAGCACTCAGACAACAAAAAGAAATAAGAGGCATCCAAATCGGCAAGGAAGAAGTAGCACTTTCGCTGTTTGGAACTGACATGATAGGTTCTATAAAAAACATGAAAGGCTCCCTTAAAAATTGCTAGAATCGATATATGAATTCGACAGGTCACAATCTACAGAAATCAAGGAACATAGATGTATTGAATTTCTAACACAAATCATGAATTAACACAGAGAGAAAGTAAGGGATCAATCCCATTGACAGGCTCACAAATACCACAAGAAACCAGGAATAAACCTAACCAAAGAGGTGAAACACCTGACTCTAAAGACTATGAAACACTGATGAAATAAATGGAAGAGGACACAAAGAAATGGACATACGTTTCATGTTCATGGATGGGAAGCACAAAATACTGTTAAAATGTCTACACTCCTCAAAGCAATCTACACATATAATGAAATGAAGTGTGATAGGGATATCACACTCACAAAAACATTTGTCACAGAACAAGAACAAATAGTCTCAACATGTGTATGGAATGACAAATGTCCCCAAACAGCCAACACAAAGTTGTAGAAGAAAAGCAAAGCTGGAGACATCACAATTCCAGACTTTAGGGTATATTACAAAGCTATACTGATCAGAACAGTATGATCAGTATGTCCGTACTGAACAGTACTGACAAAACAACAACAAAACATAACAACAACAACAAACTCATACGCATAGATCAATAGCATGGACACCCAGAAATAAACTCACACCTCTATGGTCAATTAATTCTCAACAAAGCAGGAAAGAACATCCAATGGAAAAAAAAGATAGTCTTGGGACACATGGGTGGCCCAGTCACGAAACCGTGTGATGGTGGGTTCAGCTCAGGTCATGATCTCAGGGCAGTGCAGAGCATGCGTGGGATTCTCTCTCTCCATGTCTCTCTGCCCCTCTTCTGCATGCTCGCTCTCTCTCTCTCTCTCTCAAAAATAAATACATAAATTAAAAAAAAAGGCTCCTCAATATATGGTTTTGGAAAAACTTGACTGCAATCTGCAAAACAAAACAAAAACAACGGACCACTGTCTTACAACATACACAAAAATAAATCCAACATGGACAAAGACCTCTATGTGAAACCTGAAACCATAAAAATCCCAGAGGATAACACGGGTAGTATCTTACTTGACATTGCCTGAACAAACGTCTTTGTAGATATATCTCTAGAGGTAAGGGAAACGCAAGCAAAAATAATGAGACTTTATAAAAATTAAAACCTTCCGTCACCAAGGAAATAATCAACAAAACGAAAACATCAACAGAATGATATCTGCAAACGACATAGGATACAGGGTTAGTGTACAAAATATATACAGTTATACAGCACCCCAAAAATGAGAAATCTGATTAAAAATGGGCAGAAGACACGAGTGGACATTTCCCGAAGGAAGACATATACATGGCCAAGAGACACATGAAAAAATGCTCAACAATACTGATCTTCAGGGAGATACAATTCGAAAGTACAATGAGAGAACACATCACATCTGTCACAATGACTAAAATCAATGAAGGATGACACAGCAGGTGTTGCCAAGGATGTGGGGAAAGAATAACCCTCTTGCACTGTGGGTAGGAATGCAAACTGGTGCAGCCACTCTGGAAAACCACATGGAGATGTCAAATACAAAACAAAACTGGAAATAGAAGTACCTTACAATCCAGCAACTTCACTACAAGGTATTTCCACAAAGAATACAAAATCTTCAAAGGGATACATGCACCGTGATGTTTACAGCAGCGTTTTCTACAAAAGCCAAATGACAGAAACTATCCAAGCACCCATCAACGGATGAATAAATTGAGATGTGGTCTATGGAATGTAATATGATTTAGCCGTAAAAACGTGAAATCTTGCCATTTGCCACGAGGTGGATGGAGAGAGAGAATGTTATGCTGGGTGCAATAAACCTGTCGGAGAAAGACAAATACCCAATGATTTAACTAACACATGGCAAGAAAACAAAAGAAAGGGGCGGGGGGAGGAGACAAACGGACTTTTAACTAGGAAACAAACTGAGGAGTTCCACAGCGAGGTGAGGGAATGGGTGAAACAGCTGATGGGGATTAAGAAGTGCACCTGGGATGAGCACCGGGTGACGTGTGGAAGTGTTGCTCTATATTGGACACCTGAAACTACTATTACACTGTGTCTTCACTCAGTGGAATTTAAATTAAACGATAACATAATGTTAATGAGACTTACCTACCGGGTTTTCGGTAGTGTTCAATCACTTCACTAGGTTGGAAAAATAACCATGAAATTTTTTAAAAAGCATGTATGATGTGTGGGACAGTTTGAGCCCTTACCTTGGTCTCTGGGTCCAGCAGGACTTGGAACATGAGTCCCAGCTCCTTCTTCTAGAAGGTCGTGAGATGAGCATTGTACGGATCCACGTCCTAATTGAATGCACCTCCCGTGCTTCTGAATTTCCGTTAGGGTTCCTTCCCGGAAACAAGCCTGGATCTGGAACACACCATCGACTGCATCTATGAGGTGATGTCGTGGGACCCCGCAATCCACAAGTCCTTTAGCAAAATACGTCTTGTTCAAACACTGTCCGGGAAGGGGTGGAATGAAACACGGGAACAGCCCAGAAAATGCAAAGGCCTGTGCAGCTCAGCGACCAGCTTGACCAGGGAAGCCACCCGGCGCCCCCTCCTCAGCACTCAGTACAACAAGGCAGCTTCTCTCTGGCGACTCAGGAGATGCCAAGTTGCTGCTAAGCTCCCAAGGTCTCCCCTGGGGCGGGTGGCAGAACCTGCTGGAAATGCAGCTCTGCTCTCTGTACTCAGGCACCAGCAGAGGCCTGAGTCCTCTGAGAGCAATCAAAGCCCTTCCTGCTCTGAGGTGCCCTGGGTCAGAAAAGCAGATGGTGCGCCCTCTGCTGGCTATCACTGCCCAGCAGAGGAACCCGGCCCTCGGGGGTCTGTGGTGCTTGAGCTCTCTCTGCTGGCCACCATGGGAATTCCTTCAATGTGGAAGGCCCTGGTTGCTCAGCTGAGAGACCGAAGGCGCTCTGGGCAACTAAGCCTGTTCTCCTCGTTGGGAAGGTCTTAGTGACAGGGCCTGGACACAAAATCTTTTCCTTCCCTTTCTTGTGAGTGAAGAATGAAACTGAATTTATTAACGTAACGACATCATTGGTAATGTTTTAAGCAATATTCACAGAAAAATAAGACCACCGATTTACACATGCTGAACAAGAGGTAATGTTGTTTACCACCAAAATACTTAGGTTAGGTAAAGAATGGACACCTTTGAGAGAGAGAGATACCGGCGTCCAGGGATGGAGTGAATGAGTCCTAGGGATACAAGGGACAGCCAATGGAATGGAGTCAATCCTGTAACAATATTGTTGCATGCTTTCACAGGATAGCTACACTTGTGGTTGAGTACAACATAATGTAGACACATATGGAATGACTACAACGTAGGCCTAAAACTAACACAACGAATGTGTGAACAATATTTCAATTAAAAATAGACATCCTTTACACTATCTTTAATTTCTTCTTCTTTGCCACTAAACTATCTTTCCTGGGGCGCTTGGGTGGCTTAGTCGGTGAAGCGTCCGACTTTGAGTCAAGTCAGGATTTGGTAGTCCATGAGATTGAGCCCCGCATCAGCCTCTGTCCTGAGAGCTCAGAGCCTCGAGCCTGCCTCATATTCGGTGTCTCCCACTCTATCCCCCTCCCCAGCTCGGGTTCTCTCAAAAAAAGAAACATTAAAAATGAAAAATCATTCCTCATTGAGAATCTGCGAATTTACATTCATACCAGATTCTCTAACATCACCTTCTTGGTGTTGAAAGCTTATCGGAAAAGTCACGAATAATATCTTTGATGACACATATGTGACAACGTCAGAATGCAACTTACAGGGAGCTACACATCAGTTGTGAATTTACAGTGTGTATCCTTGGCTAATATTTACACTGAAATGTGCTTTAGGGATACGGATGGATGAAATAATGTCCATCCGTCATATAGGTCAATTGCCTATAGGACTATTATGCCTTCAATTACTGATTGCCATCTCTTCAGAACTAAAAGAAAGCTGGGTCAAGAAAATGTCTTTGAATTTCATGTAAGAGAAGACTAGGGTGTTTGAAAGGGTCCACCTACCTTCTGGATTCCTCAGATTGGTTGTGGAGAGGAGGATAGCAACCTATGATTTGGATGCACACCGCTAGTCCCAGAGGGAGGATGTGTACCTTATTGTCAAATATAGATATATATATATTTTTTTTACCAATATTACTAGTCCACCTCTGCCAGGTCCAGACTGCATGACCTGGGGGCAACGCAATACCTGATGCCTGGGTTCAGAACTTGAGGAAGGCAGGCTGGCGGGGGAGAGGGGAAATCCAACAGAGCCTGGGGCAGTGAGGGAGATGGCCCTGGGACACCTCCCCACAGGGCAGGCTATGGAGTTTACCTGCCAAAGAGCGGCACACTCTCCCTCAAGACATCCCTCTCCATGACAGAACGTGAGGCTGAACCTCACAATTCTAGAAGAAATGAGGGCTACCCATCTTTTCAATTCCAATGGCCTCTGCAGAACTTGGGCCCAGGGATGTTGGAGTCTTGGGGCCATAGAACTCTGATCCCCTGATACAAGCCCTTTTTGCCCCAGCACTCAGAGCCACTTCCTACATCCCCTCTCCCCTGGCCCATCTAACCGTGTCCACATACCCGGACCAGGTCTCTACTTTCCTTCTTGTACTTCCTCTTTGTCTCTGTTTCTCTCTAACCACATCTCTCTCTATTTCTTCCTTTCACTCTCTAGGGAGTGGTGTATTATACGGTGCTCAACTTTGTTCTTATACATGGGAATATCCAATTTTCCTAGCACCAGTTATTCAAAAGACTACTCTTCTCCACTGTGTATTATTGACTCCCTTGTCGAATACTAGGTGACTGTAATGCATGGGTTTAGTTTGGGCTCTCAATTTCTGTTCCATTGTCTTGTGTGTGTGCTTATGCCAGTGACATCATTGATTTCTTTGTGTTAGAATGACGCTTGAAATCCAGAAGGGGGATGCCTCCTGTTTTGTTCTTTCTTGCGTTGGCTACATGGGGTCTTTTTGTGGTTCCAAATAAATTTTAGGATATGATTTTCTAATTGCATAAAAATTGCATCGGAGTCTTGATAGAGATTGCACTGAATCTCTCGATGGCTTTGGGTAATATGGACATTGTACTGTATTAATTCCTCCGAAAGTTGGACATGGGATGGCTTTTCACTGACTTGTGTGTTCTCCCCTTTCTTTCACCCAAATTGAATTTCTTCCATTCCTGCACACAGGTTTTATAGTTTTCTGTAGAGAGATTTTCATTTCCTTGGTTAAATGTATTGCTTTAATTTTTATTGTTTTTAATGCTATTGTAAATGGGATTGTTTACTTCTTAGATAATTGGGTTAGTGTATAGGAATGATACAGAATCTGATATGGTGACTTTCTAGTTTAAAACTTCACTGCATTTCTTGGTTAGATATTAACAGGTTCTTTTACATTAAACTTTTTATTTTAGCGCTTTACCTAGTTAAAAAAAAAAAAAAAAACATGTTTGGGACGCCTGGGTGGCGCAGTCGGTTAAGCGTCCGACTTCAGCCAGGTCACGATCTCGCGGTCCGTGAGTTCGAGCCCCGCGTCGGGCTCTGGGCTGATGGCTCAGAGCCTGGAGCCTGGTCCGATTCTGTGTCTCCCTCTCTCTCTGCCCCTCCCCCGTTCATGCTCTGTCTCTCTCTGTCCCAAAAATAAATAAAAAACGTTAAAAAAATAATAAAAAAAAACATGTTATTTGGGAATATTGACACACTACGTTATATTAGTTTCAGATGAACAACCTAGTCATTGCACAAATGTATACAATCTGGTACGCTAACACAGGTGTAGCTATCATCTGTCACCATGCATCCCTACTCCAGTACCATTCTCTATGTCCCCTATGCTATATCTTCTATCTGTGATTCATTCATTGCATAACCAGAAGCCTGCATCACCCAATACCCTTCACATATCTAGGGCATCCTTGTCTTGTGCCTGATCTTAGTGGAAAATCTTTCACAATTTCACTGCTGAGTATGACATTAGCTTTGGGCTTCACATACGTGGCCTTTGTTATGTTGAGATTTGACCCTTCTGCACAGAATTTTACAGATTTTTACCACAAATAGACACCAAATTTTCTAAGAACGCTTTTTCTGTGTCTACTGACATCATCACGTGAGTTTTCTTTTTTCTTTTTAACATGTATTTATTTAGTTTAGTTTAAATGTATTTATGTATTTCTTTAGTATTCATTTTTTCAAGTTTTTATTTGAATTCCAGTTGGTTAACATACAGTGTAATGTTAGCTTCAGGTAAAGAATATGGTCATCATTCACTTACATGCAACACCCAGGGATCCTCACTACTCGTGCCCTCCATACCCCATCACCCATTTTAAGCATCCCCCTACGCCACCTCCCTGGCGACGTCCCTGGACTGAATCCTAACCCTAGCTAAGGCTCTCTCCCCATGGGGACCCAATTCCAACGTCTGACAACACCACACGCGTGGGGTCCAGAAGCGGTGCAGGCTGACTCGGCATGGAACATGGAAGCGCACCATGATGTTTCACAGTCCTAGCTTCAGCTGCCCGAGAGGATTGTGGAGTACTCCCCAACCAGGGGCCGATCGAAGTTTGTGGCTTTGGCAGCCAAAGACGGATCCTGACCGTCACCGTCCCATGTGCCCTCAACTCAGCCTTTCGGGGAGACCACTGTCATGCTGTGGGTTCGGGGCCTAGAGCCGCCTGGGACCTAACCCTAACCGTACCCCGAACTGGGACCCTCCACCGAAACCTAAGCCTGCCTCGATCCCTAACACTGCAATGGAGCCGCCTTCTGGCATGGGCCCTCATTTCAGCCCTCGAGGGAGATCACGAGACCAAAGTCACTTCGGCCCTGGCGACGTCCCAGGACCGAACCCTAACCCTAGCTAAGGCTCTCTCCCCATGAGGACCCAATTCCAACGTCTGACAACACCACGCAACTAGGTTCCAAAAGCAGTGCAGGCTGATTCGGCATGAAACCCGGAAGCTCACCATATCATTTCCCAGGCCCGATGCAGCTGCCCTAGAGGATTCCGGAGGCCTCCTCGACCAGGGGCTGATCGACGCGTGTGGCTTTGGCAGCCAAAGAGGGATCCTGACTGGCAACGTCCCTTGTGCCCTCAACACACCCCTTCGGGGAGACCACTTCCCTGCTGTGGGTTCGGCGCCTGGAGCCCCCTGGGACCTAACCCTAAACCTACCCCTATCCCAAACCGGGAACCTCCAATGAAACCTAAGCCTGCCTCGATCCCTAAGCCTGCAATTGAGCTGACTTCTGGCATGGGCCCTCAATTCAGCCCTTGAGGGAGATCATGAGAACAGAGTTACTTCAGCCCTGGCGACATCCCTGGTTCGAACCCTAACCATAGCTAAGACTCTCTCCCCATGGGGACCCAATTCCAATGTCTGACAACTCCGCGTGCCTGGGGTCCAGAAGCGGTGCAGGACGACTCGGCAAGGAACCTGGAAGCTCACCATGTCGTTTCCCAGGCCCGGCTGCAGCTGCCCGAGAGGATTCTGAAGGCCTCCTCGACCAGTGGCTGATCGACGTGTGTGGCCTTTGCAGACAAAGCCACACCCTGACAGGCACCGTCCCTTGTGCCCTCATCTCAGCCCTTGGGGAGACTACTGCCCTGTTGTGGGTTCGGCGTCTGGAGCCTCCTGGGAGCTAACCCTACCCCTAACAATACCCCGATCCGGGACCCTCCACCAAAACCTAAGCCTCCCTCGATCCCTAATCCTGCATTTGAGCCGCCTTCTGGCATGGGCCCTCACTTCATCCCTCGAGGGAGATCAGGAGACCGGAGTCGCTTCGGCCCTGAGGACGTCCCTGGACCGAACCCTAACCCTAGCTAAGGCTCTCTCCTCATGGGGACCCAATTCCAACGTCTGACAGCATCACGCGCCTGAGGTCCAGGAGCGGTGCAGGCTGACTCGGCAAGGAACCTGGAAACTCACCATGTCGTTTCCCAGGCCCGGCTGCAGCTCCCGAGAGGATTCCGGAGGCCTCCTCGACCAGGGGCTTATCAACGTGTGTGGCCTTGGCAGCCAAAGAGGGATCCTGACCGGCACTGTCCCTTGTGCCCTCAACTCAGCCCTTCGGGGAGACCACTGCCCTGCTGTGGGTTCGGCGCCTGGAACATCCTGTGTCTTAACACTAACCTGAAGCCTACCCGAACCGGGACCCTCCACCGAAACGTAAGCCTGCCTCGATCCCTAATCCTGCATTTGAGCCACCTTCTGGCATGGGCCCTCATTTCACCCCTCCAGAGAGACCACAAGACGGGAGTCGTTACAGCCCTGGTGACGTCCCTGGACCGAACCCTAACCCTAGCTAAGGCTCTCTCCCCATGGGGACCCAATTCCAATGTCTGAAAATACCACGCGCCTGGGGTCCAGAAGCGGTGCAGGCTGACTCAGCAAGGAACCTGGAAGCTCACCATGTCGTTACCCACACCCGGCTGCACCTGCCCGAGAGGATTCCGGAGGTTTCCTCGACCAGGGGCCGATCGAAGTTTGTGGCCGTGGCAGCCCAAGACGGATCCTGGCCGGCACCGTCCCTTGTGCCCTCAACTCAGCCCTTCCGGGAGACCACTGCCCTGGTGTGTGTTCAGTGCCCGGAGCCTCATGGGACGTAATCCTAACCCTAACCGTACCCCGAACCGGGACCCTCCACCGAAAGTTAAGCCTGCCTCGATCCCTAACCCTGCAATTGAGCCTCCTCCTCGCCCGGGGCTGTCACTTACCATGGCTCATCATGGCTGATCCTCTCCGGGCCTCCTCGCCAGGGGCTGCTCGCCTCGGGCCTCCTCATCCGGGGCTGTCACTTACCATGGCTCATCATGCCTGAAGCCTCTCCCTGTACCTGAATGTAGCCTCCAGACCATGGGGTCTCAGCTAGGAAACTTCCGCGAAAGGTTCAAGTAGTGGGAGACACAGAATCCCAAGCAGACCCTCCAGGGGCTGTGCAGCGAACACAAAATCCCAAGCAAGACATATGCCTGAATCCTAAAAGCCAACAAACCTTGTGGTCTCAGGTCCGAAACTCCCGTGTTAGGACCGAGGAATGCCAGACACAGAATCCCAAACACCAGCTACGAGCTGCGGCCTCCAGGCCCTGAGTCAAGTAACATGGTTCACCATGGCTGAAGCCGCTCCCTGTACCTGAGAGAAAGGGGTCACAAAATACTAAACAGCCTCCAGAACCTGGGGTCTCAGCTTAGAATCTCCCGGAAATGGTCCGAGAAATCAGAGAGACACAGAAACCAAGCAGCCCATGCAGGGATGGGCAGCCAGCACAAAATCCCAAGGGAGACATAAGCTAGACACAAAAAACCCTGTGGTCTCAGCTCAGAAATTCGCGAGATAGGTCAGATGGATGCCAGACACACAGTCCCAATCAGCTACTGTGAGACCCGGCTTCGAGGCCGGAAGTCAATTACCATGCCTTTCCACGGCAGAGGCCGCTCCCTATACCTGAGAGAATGGGGTCACACAATCACAAACACCCGCCAGGCTCTGGGTTCCCTGCTCAGAAAATCCAGGGGAAGTTGGGAGGGATAGGATGTACAAAATGGGAAGTGCTCCAGCTCGCCCAGGGCCTCCACGCCCGGGGCTATATCTTACCATGGCTCATGAGGGCTGAAGCCTCTCCCTGTACCCGACAGAAACGGGTCAGTGTTTCCCACACAGCCTCCAGACCTCAAGGGTCTCAGCTCAGAAACTTACAGGGAAGGCTGGAGAAGTTTGAGACACAGAATCCCAAGCAGCCCCTCCAGGGGGTATGCAGTGAGCACAAAATCCCAAGGAGACATAAGCCTGAAACCTGAAAGCCAACAAACCCTTCCTCTTCACTCCGATACTCCCGGGTCAGGACCGAGGGATGCGAGACCCAGAATCCCAAACACCTGCTACGAGCACCTGCCTGCAGGCCCTGAGTCATTATGATGGCTCACAATGGCTGGAACCTGAGAGAAGGCGGTCACCCTGTACCTGAGAGAAAGGGGTCACAGAACACAAAACAGCCTCCAGACACTGGGGTCTCAGCTCAGAAACTCCCCGTAAAGTTCCGAGGGATTGGAGACACAGAATGGGAAGTGCCCTGCTCGCCCCGGGCCTCCAGGCCCGGGGCTGCTCGCCCCGGGCCTCCACGCCCAGGGCTGCTCGCCCCGGGCCTCCACGCCCGGGGCTGCTCGCCCCGGGCCTCCACGCCCGGGGCTGCTCGCCCCGCGCCTCCACGCCCGGGGCTGCTCGACCCGTGCCTCCACGCCCGGGGCTGCTCGCCCCGGGCCTCCACGCCCGGGGCTGCTCGCTATGGCTCACTATGTCTGAAGCCGTTCCTGTACCTTAGAGAAGGGGTCACACAAACACAAATACCCTCCAGGCCCTGGGTTCCCTGCTCAGAAACTCCCCGGGAAGATCCGAGGGATAGGATATACCAAATGGGTTATGCTCCTGGTCGACCCGGGCCTCCACGCCCAGGGCTGTATCTTTCCATGGCTCATCAGGGCTGAAGCCTCTCTCTGTCAGTGACAGAAACGCTGTCAGTGTTTCCCACACAGACTCCAGACCTCGGGGTCTCAGCTAAGAAACTTACAGGGAAGGATTGAGAAGTGGGAGACACAGAATTCCAAGCAGCCCTACCAGGGGCTATGCAGCAAGCCTACAATCCCAAGGAGACATATGCCTGAATCCTGAAAAGCCAACAACCCTTCCTCTCCACTCCGATACTCCCGGGTCAGGACCGAGGGATGCGAGGCCCAGAATCCCAAACACCTGCTACGAGCCCCGACCTCCAGGCCCTGAGTCATTACGATGGCTCACCATGGCTGGAGCCTGAGAGAGGCAGTCACCCTGTACCTGAGAGAAAGGGGTCACAGAACCCGAAAGAGCCTCCAGACACTGGGGTCTCAGCTCAGAAACACCCCGGAAAGTTCCGAGGGATTGGAGACACAGAATGGGAAGTGCCCCGGGCCTCCAGGCCCGGGGCTGCTCGCCCCGGGCCTCCAGGCCCGGGGCTGCTCGCTATGGCTCACTATGGCTGAAGCCGTTCCTGTACCTGAGGGAAGGGGTCACACAAACACAAATACCCTCCAGGCCCTGGGTTCGCTGCTCAGAAACTCCCCGGGAAGTGCCGAGGGATAGGATACACCAAATGGCTAATGCTCCCGGTTGACCCGGGCCTCCCCGCCCGGGGCTGTATCTTACCATGGCTCATCAGGGCTGAAGCCTCTCCCTGTCAGTGACAGAAACGGGCCAGTGTTTCCCACACAGACTCCAGACCTCGGGGTCTCAGCTAAGAAACTTACGGGGAAGGATGGAGAATTGGGAGACACAGAATTCCAAGCAGCCCTACCAGGGGCTATGCAGCAAGCCTAAAATCCCAAGGAGATATATGCCTGAATCCTGAAAAGCCAACAACCCTTCCTCTCCACTGCGATACTCCCGGGTCAGGACCGAGGGATGCGAGGCCCAGAATCCCAAACACCTGCTACGAGCCCCGGCCTCCAGGCCCTGAGTCCTTACGATGGCTCACCATGGCTGGAGCCTGAGAGAAGGCGGTCACCCTGTACCTGAGAGAAAGGGGTCACAGAACCCGAAACAGCCTCCAGACACTGGGGTCTCAGCTCAGAAACTCCCCGGAAAGTTCCGAGGGATTGGAGACAGAGAATGGGAAGTGCCCCGCTCGCCCCTGGCCTCCAGGCCCGGAGCTGCTCGCCCCGGGCCTCCAGCCTTGTAACACATGATCAGAATCCATTCTTATATCACCACAGACCCAGTGCCATTCATTATGGAATCTCAGACAGGCCCACTCAGTCTCCATGGGCCCCTAGGGGCCCCAAGGGTACCTGTCTGTGGAGCCACAGAAGGTTACTCAGCAGGCAAGCTAGACCGAATCGCACATTCACATTCACATACACACCAGATGTTATTCTATTCCCTACCAGAGAATCCCTTCCTGTGAGGCTTCTGAAGTCTTGGGGAGTAAACAGGTCCCCCTTCCACTCTTGTGAGCGGCCCTGACTAGATTGGCCCCAGCCTTACCGGTTCTGACCCTCGGGCCCAGTACCTCACCAGCCAAGTCTCCTCGTGTCCGGTGGGAATGCCGGTGAGGTCCTGGCCTGAATGGGACAGAGAAAGAGACTGCCGATATTTAGGCAGGTTGCTCACTCTACCTTATGATCCCTCATTCCGGTACCGCCTCGCTGTTCTCCCAAACTGGTGGCAACAATGAGCCAGCATGGTTGGGTTTCCTGCTCAGGGAACCAAATTTGTTATGGGACCAGGTTCGAACACTGGCGGAAAAACCAAGTGGCACTCAGAGATCTTGGGGGATTGGAGATTTATTTAACACAAGCGGGCTCAGAGGAGACCGTATGTCTCCAAAGATCTCAACCCCGATTGAGAGCAGGAAGGGTAATTTTTAGTTATCAGCCTCCGTATTTGTGTGTGCGTCGGGGGGGGGGGTGGTTAAATGTGCAGCAAACAAGGGAAGAAGAACCCGGAGGAGGGGGTCTCTAAGCTAGAGACCAGAGTTTGTTTTAGTTCAATCAGCCACCTTTAGTGTACCTTCTCCACTTCTCCAACAGAACTAGTTATGTGCAACATGATAGTGCATTGCTATTCTTACATCTACTGCTGATCTCTGGATTGCGGATGGTAAGTGAGAAGTTTAAAACACCACCCCTTTCTCTTACATGAAAAGAGAAATCTCTGTCTTCACCTAGCCTTCCTGTGATTGTGAAGACATGGCAATTATTATTTCAAGGCACAATTATCTACCTATGAGTCTGATGGAACTTATTTCACACATCTTCATCCCTAAAGCACTTTTCATAGAAAATATTACCCATATAGAGGCAGGAAATTCATCACAGATGTGTAGCTCCCTCTAGGTATGCATTCTGACCTTGTCACATTTGTGTCATCAAACACATTGACACCGTGAAAAATAAGCTCTCAACATCAAGATGGTGACATTAGAGGATATGGTGTAAAAGGAATTTCATGTGTTCTCAATTAGAAATAAATTTTAATGGTGAAGGAGAAAGTTAAAGTATTGTCAAATTTTATTGACATATAGTAGACACACCATGTTGTATTAGTTTCAGGCGTATATCACCGTGATTCCGTGTGTATACAATATGCTCTCCATATACCTAGACAAGCGTCGCTGTGATGTGAAAGCATGCAATATTTTCTTACAGGGTTGACTATATTCCATAACCTGTACATTGTATCCCAATGACATATTCATTTCATAGCTGGAAGCCTGTATCTCTTTCTCAAGGGTGTCAATTTTTTATTCAACCCATGTATTTTCATGGTAAATACCACTGCCTGTCGTTCATTCAGCATGTGTCAATTTGCAGTCTGTCTTTCTGAGAATGCTGCTTAAAGCATTACAAATTACATCATTGTATCAATAAATTCGGTTTCATTCCTTATTCAGTAAAAAGGAGAAGGAAAACATTTCTTTGTGTCCCAGGCCCTGTCACTAAGACCCTTCCCAATCTGGAGGACAGGCTTAACTGGACCAGCTACACCCTCAGTATCTCCAGCTGAGCGGCCATGGCTTTGAACATTGCAGGAATTCCCACGGCGGCCAGCAGAGGGCGCGCACACAGCACGCCCATGGAGGGGCCGGTCCTCTGCAGGCTCAGCGATAGCCAGAGAAGGCGCCCATTAGGCTTTTCTGATCCAGGGTGCCTCAGAGCTGGAAAGGCTTCCTTGCTCCTGAGGACCCAGTGCCTCAGAGTGTGGGCAAAGAGCCAGAGCTGGGTATCCAGCAGGCTCCGCCCCCAGGCCTGGAGGCTTCCCAGCCACTTGGTGTCTCCTCAGTGGTGGGGCTGAGTACTGGGGAGGGGTGCTGGGCAGCTTCCAGGAAGCGCTGGATGGTCAGTGAGCAGCACAGTCCCTTGCATTCTCAGGGCTGTCCGTGGTTTTTTCCTCATTTCCCCTGCCGGTATGTGAACAAGACGTATTTCAGTCAAGGATGTGTGGATTCAGGGGGTCCCACGATGCCACGTCAGAGAGGCTGGGTTTGTTTTTTTTTTTTTTTTTTTTTTTTTTTTGTTCCAGATTCAAAATTGTTTTGGGGGAGAAATCCTGTCACAAATACGGAGGAACAGGAGTCGCTTTCACTTTGGAAGTAAAGACACCAAATGTTGACTCTCAGGACCTTCTAGAAGAATCAGCTGGGACCCACTCTCCAAGTCCTGCTGGAAGCAGAGCCAGAGGTAAAAACACAATGTGGCCTCCACATCATACATGCTTTTATAATTTTCAGTGGGTATCTGTCCCCCAACAATGTTGTAGTCGCTGAAAACAACTGAAAACCTGACAGGTACTTTGTGTCAGGAACCTCCCGTTATTTGAATATTCAATATTATTCCTGCGTCAGAATTTGTTACAGTTATCCTTTCTTGTCTTCGTTGGAAGGAATCTCATCAATAATATCTTAAAAACATACTAGTTACCTTATGTCTTTTTCAGGTGAGATTTGGCATGTTTTTTAATTTCTCATGAACTCGTGAAAAACTGAAATACTTTTAAATTGATTGCAGTTTTTACTAAAAGCTGATTCACACCATCCCTCTGAGACTGCTGCTGGTCAAAGAACTTACCAATGCCACTTCTCAGTGTGGGAAAGATTGTACTAAGCAAGCATTGTGAGCCAAGTTTAGAAGAAAAAGCCTGAGCATAGTGTGTCTCTATGAAAATTGATGCTTAGATCCCCTGTCTGATACATTTCCACTTTTTTTTATGTTTCTTTTTTGGCCCATTTTCTCATTCAGAGATTCGTAGACCTGCCTCAGTTTTACATTCACCACCCATTTTATTCTGGTGGACTTTTTTTTGAGTACGTTGTTAGATTCTGTTTGCCAAATCTTGGTTGAGGACATTTGCATCTGTGTGCTTGAACGATACGGACCCGTAGTTTTGTTTTCTCGTGGTGTCTTTATCTGGTTTTGGTATCAGGGTAATGCTGAATTAATTTGGATATTTTCTTTCCTGTTCTATTTTCTGGAATAGTTTGACAAGTATAGACATCAACTTTTCTTCAGATGTTTGATAGAATGTGCTTGTGAAGTCGTCCGGTCCTGGACTGTTGTCTCTTAGGTGACATTGGATTACTGACTCTGTCTTATTGCTAGTAAACCATCTGTTCAAATTTTCGATTTCATTCTGCTTCAGTTTTGGTAAGTTCCATGTTTCTAGGAATTGATCCATATAATCTGGTTTGTCCAGCTTGTTGGCATATAGTTTCTCATAATATTCTCTTACAATTGTTTGTATTTCTGTGGTGTTGGTTGTTCTCTGTCATTGTTATTTATAGGTGTCATTTCTGTTTTCTGATTAGTCTGGCTAGGGCTTATCAATTTCAATGTTCTTTTCATTGAAGCAGCTCCTAATTTCACTTACCTTGTTCTACTGTAGTTTTACCTTCTATATCACTTATTTCTCCTCTGCTTTTAATTATTTTCTTCATTCTGCTGTTTGGGGGTTTTGTTTGTTGTCCTTTGTCTGGCTTTTATAGTTATAAGGTTATGGAGTTTACTTCAGGGTATTTTGGTTTTTGTTTTTTCCTGAGGCAGACCTGTATTGCTATAAGCTTCCCTGTTAAAACTAGTTTTCTTGCTTTACAGAAGTTTGGATGGTTGTGTTTTCATTTTCATTTGTTTCCATGTTATTTCGATTTCATCTTTGATTTCTTGGTTGACCCATTGATTGTTTAGGAGCATGCTGTTTAACTTCCATGTTTTTGTGCCTTTTGCAGATTTTTTTTTTCTTGTTGGAGACTTCTACTTTCATAGCATTGTGGTCTGAAAAGACACATGGTATGACGTCGATTGGTTTGATTTTGTTTTGGCTTGTTTTATGACCTAATATTTTATTGAGTGTGGGGAATTTTCCATGTGCATGTGAAAAGAATGAGTATGGTGCTGTTTTAGGATGGAATGTCCTAAATATATCGGTTAAGTCCATCTGGTCTACTCTATCATTCAAAGTCACTACTTCCTTGTTGATTTTCTGATGGAATGATCTCTCCATGGGTGTCATTGGAGTGTTAAAGTGCCCTACTATGATTGTATGACTATCAATACTTTACTTTAGGTTTTGACTGTTTGGTGTACTTGGATGCTCTCAGGTTGAGCGCGTATATGTTTACAATTGTTCTATCTTTTTTTGGATTGTACCTTTTATTATTATAGTGTCCTTCATTGTCTCTTGTTACAGTTTTCTTTTTAAATCTATTTTTTCTGATATAGGTATGGCTACTGCAGTTTTGTTTTGATCCTTTAGTTCTATAGTTAGCCTCTTGTAGGTAGAAGATAGATGGGTCCTATATTTTATTCATTCTATCACCCAGTGCCTTTTATTATGAAGAGAGAGTGCACAGGCATGGGATGGCAGGGTGGGGGAATGGGGGAAGATAGAAGGAGAGCGAGAGAGAATGAGAGTGAGTATGTATCTTAAGCAAATCCCAAGCTCAGTGCAGAGCTCAGTTGGGACTCAATCCCAGGATCCTGGGATCATAGCCTGAGCCCAAATCAAGAGTCGAAATCTCAAGCGATGGAGCCATCCAGGTGCCCCTATCTGTCACCCAGTGCCTTTGATTTGAGCATGTATTCTGTTTCCGTTCAAAGTAATTGATAGACATACAGTTGTCCTTTTATTACTTGATGTTGGTTGTTTCTGAATCTGTCTGATCCTTTCTTCTCTTTCTCTTTTCTATGGTTTGCTGGGTTTATTTAGTAGTGCAGTTGAAATTGCTTGTCTTTATACTCTGCATATGTATTAGTGGTGTTTGATTTGTGGTTATTATTAGGTTTGTACCTAACCACTTCTGCATATAGAAGTCTATATTAAGTTGATAGTTGTTGAAGCTTGAACCAGTTCTTTACTCCTCTCCTCCCCGTGTTGTAGATATGTAGTGTCCTATTTCAAAACCTTTCATATCGTGGATACCTTGGCTGATGTTTTACAGATATATTCATTTTTATTGCTTTTGCGTTTCGCACTTTAATACTGTCACTTTAGGTGTTTCTTTTCCACTTAAAGAGTCTCCTTTAACATTTCTTGCGGGGGTGGTTTGTGGCTTGTGAACTCGCTTAGTATTTATTTGGCAACCTCTTGATCTGTCCTTCCATCTGAATGATAGTGTTGTGGATAGACTCTCTTTGGCTGCAGATGTTTTCCATTCAGCAACTTTACCATACCTGCTGCTCACTTACGGTTGCAAACTTTCTTCTGAAAAACATCCAGTGATAAACTTATGGGTTTTTTTCTTGTAGGTAACTGTCATCTTTTCTTTTCCTGCTGTTAAAATTTTTCTTGATCATGACATTTTGGGTTTTAATTACTACATGACTTGGTGTAGATATGCTTCTGCTGAATATTTTGGGGGTTCTTTGTGCCTCCTGCTTCTGAATCTGTTTCCTTCCCCGATTGAAGGAAGTTTTCATCTATTGTGTCTTCAAATAAATTTTCTGGTTCCATTTCTCAGAATTCTCAGAATGAGAAATAGGACAGGAAAGACCTATGGAAGCTTCTCTGATGAGTCACTGGATTTGCGTGCGTGGAGGATACATTTGGGACTCAAATGAACAACCTACCTTTAATTTCAAAGAACTAGAAAAAGACAACAATCTACGTCCAATGTTCTCAAAACGGAGAAAGGAATACATATGAGAGTGGAAACCAATGAAACTGAGACCATGAAATCAATAGAAAATAGGAAGAAGACCAACAGTGGGTTTTCGAAAGAGTGAAACAAAATTGTCAAGACTATACATAGATTATGCTAAGACAGAGAGACGACCCAATTCAAAATAACTATAAATAAAAGAGAAGACATTACACCTGATACCAAAGAAATATAAAAGAGACAAAGAGGCGACTATGTGCAAATTAGATGCCAGCAAACCACTTACCTGGAAGAAATGGATAGGTTCTTAGAAACACACAACCTACCAAGACTGTATTAGGAAGATATAGAAGGTTTGCACAGACCCATTAAAGGAAGACTGCATCAATACAAGAAGATAACCAATGCAAGTAAATTGAGTTAGTAATGGAAATTCTCTCAGGGAAGAAAAGCCCAGGAACAGGTGCATTCACTGGTGAATTTGAACAACCGTTGTAGAAGAAACTAACAGCAGTCCTCTCACTGATTAAAAAGGGATAAACACCTCCAAACTCATTTCATGAGACTGGAATACCCTGGTAGGAAGCCAGAAAAGGATACTCCTTGAACAGAAAACTATAGGCCAGTATCCCCGTGATGAATATAGATGAATAATTCCCAATAATATACAAGCAAACCAAATTCAGCATCACCTTAAAAGGATCATTGACCGTGACGAAGGGCTTTTTTCCCTGTAAAGGAAGGATGTTTCAGAAATGCAAATCAATAAATGTGACTCCTCACATACTTGAATGAAAAAAAAAATCAACCAGAAACCAGAATCTTAAGTATAAATAGCAAAGGCAGGGTTACTAGAAGGGAGGTGAGCAGGGGGATGGGTTTAATGGGTGATGGGCTAAGGAGGGCGCTAGTAGTGAGGAACACTTGGTGTTGTATGTAAGTGATGGATGACTACATTCTATACCTGAAACTAACACTACACTGTATGTTAACCAACTGGAATTTAATTAAACACTTGAACAAATAAATTCTAAAGAAATACATAAATAAATTTAACCTAAAATAAATAAATACATTTTAAAAATTAAAAAGAAAACTCATGTGACGATGTCAATAGACACAGAAAAAAAAGTTCTGAGAAAATTTGGTATCCATTTGTGCTAAAAATCTCTTTAGAATTCTGTGTAGAAGGAACATATCTCAACATAAGAAAGGCCATGTATGTGAAGCCCACAGCTAACATCATACTCAATAGTGAGATTGTGAAAGATTTTCCTCTAAGATCAGGCACAAGACAAGGATGCCCTAGATATGTGAAGGGGATTGGTGGATGCAGGCTTCTGTTTATGGAATGAATAAATCACAGGTAGAAGACATAGCATAGGGAAAATAGAGAATGGTACTGGAGTGGTGATGCATGGTGAGAGATGATAGCTACACCTGTGTTAGCGTAGCAGCATGTATACACTTGTCCCATCACTATGTTGTTCATCTGAAACTAATGTAACACAGTGTGTCAGCTATTCCCAAATAACATGATTTTTTAAAAATAAGGTAAAGGAATGAAATAAAAAGTTTAATGTAAAAGAACCTGTTCCTATCTAATCAAGAAATGCAATAAAGTTCCAAAATAGAAAGTCACATATCAAATTCTGTAGCATTCCTATACACTAACCAAATTATCTAAGAGGGAAAGAAAACAATCCCATTTACAATAGCATCAAAACCAATAAAATGTATAGGAACAAATTTAGCTAAGGAAGTGAAAGACCTCTCTACAGAAAACTGTAAAACCTGTGTGCAGAAATGGAAGAAATTCAATTTGTATGAAAGAAACAGGAGACTCCGCCCACCAACTCCAGTTATACACCACAGCACAGGAGACGTGCCCTGCAGGTCCTCACCACACCAGGGACTATCCAAAATGACCAAGCGGAAGAATTCCCCTCAGAAGAATCTCCAGGAAATAACAACAGCTAATGAGCTGATCAAAAAGGATTTAAATAATATAACAGAAAGTGAATTTTAGAATAATAGTCATAAAATTAATCGCTGGGCTTGAAAACAGTATAGCTGGCACAAAAACAGACACATAGACCAATGGAATAGAATAGAAACCCCAGAACTAGACCCACAAACGTATGGCCAACTCATCTTTGACAAAGCAGGAAAG
The DNA here is from genome assembly GCF_016509475.1 of Prionailurus bengalensis. Taxonomy (NCBI): domain Eukaryota; kingdom Metazoa; phylum Chordata; class Mammalia; order Carnivora; family Felidae; genus Prionailurus; species Prionailurus bengalensis. The sequence goes on from NW_025091161.1 coordinate 234,545, forward strand.
AACATCCAATGGATGTAAGTTTTATGCAATTAGGAACACATATCTTCAAATGTATTTGGAACCACAAAAAGACCCCAAGTAGCCAATGCAAGAAAGAACAAAACAGGTGGCATCACACTTCTTGATTTCAAGCTGCATTCTAACACAAAGAAATCAGTTATGTCATTGGCATAGGCACACACACACAAGACAATGGAATGGAAATTGAGAGCCCAAACTAAAGCCATGCATGCACAGTCAACTAGTATTTGACAAGGGAGTCAAGAATACTCAGTGGAGAAGAGTAGTCTCTTGAATAACTGGAGCTGGGAAAATTGGATAGTCACATGTATAAGATTAAAGCTTAGCACCTTATGTTACATCACTCCAAGAATTAACTTGAAATGGATTAAAGATGTAAACGAAAGATATGAAAACAAAATTCTTCCTCACCATTTCAGCTCTTATTATGCCAAGACGTAGCTGTTGAAGTGGTGAAGGGCTGGATAGAGAGTAGTCCTGGAAATAGAAGCCTGTGTGTGTGAAACAGACTTTCTTTAGTAGTCTGTAATTATCCCCCTGATCCTTTAAGAGTAGCCACTTCCTTCCCTACATTTTCAGGCACAGCTAGTACCATGCTTGCTGCCAGCAATGCACTGCTTTGTCTTCACAAATGCCTAGAAGCTCTAGGTTGGACCCGTTGGGAAGGGTGGAGTTTTGTGGCAGTAATGCTGCCCTGTTGAAACCAGGTGGAGGGGAAGGAGAGAGGTGCCATTCCGGCTTCACTGGGGTTCAGGTATGTTAGTGTTGGTGTTGGATTTTTCACCTTTTACTCTAACACATCTCAAAAGTTTAATTTCTGTCCGGCATGTCAAAATGGCTTCCAGAACAGTTCCTCCTTTCTCAGAAGTGCCCTCCGTGTCATACCCCGTTGGGCTGCTCTTTATCACCATCCAGGGTCTTTGGGCCACCACCAACGTCTCCAACCTGGTGGCCTCTGGGACCTCATCCTCCACCTCCACCATCTGGAAAGATGATTGAAACAGTATGAGTTGACTTATAAAACACGTTTTGTCTTTTTACTTGTGGAGTGTTTGGAGAGGATGCAGTGATGGCACCACAGGGCTTTCAGGTTAGCCTGAGTGAGGACAGTGTCATGTGCTTCCAATTTCTCAGGAAATGAATGAAATGGGCAGTCGTTTCCACCCAGTGAGCTGGGCAACACATGTCTCTGAGAAGGAAAGAGGCCTTATACATGCTGACAGACATAGCACTCCCTAGGATGTAGCTTGTACAGAGACCATGTGCTGGGCTCTCTGAGGGATGAAACACACCCCTAACTTTATTTCTAGCTAGTTGAGACCTGAACTGTTCACAGATGCTTGATTAGTTATAAAAACTCCTGAACCAGGGCCATGTAGACCTTCCTCAAAGGACAGGATCAGATCTCCCTCTTGTCCTCAAGGGTCACCTGAGGCACCTGAAAAACCCTCTGCCCCTAGTACGGGACATGAGAATGTGAAAGAGTTGAATATAATGAAACCTGTTGCGGATGGTTTGTTTTTCTTGCACACAGTCTATGCAAGTCAGAATCAACTTCCATCCCCCTCCATCTTTTATGAGACCTAGGACATGGTGCAACTCCCATGGGGAATATCAGTTGTGTCTCTACCATGGATGCAGAGAAAGACAAGGTAAATTCTGTTGCCTATTTCAGTTGCAATGCTTTCTGGAAACTTTTATCTGACCTTGTCTGGTTTTCTATGCCCTCTGGTATTTTTACTGTTTGATTTACATCCTCACAAGCCTCCAGACTTCTCCAGTTTAAGATCATCATGTTAGCTAGTGCCTCTGGACGCCACAAGTGTGTGGAGGCGGAGGACCACGTGGCTATCACTTTGTGTTTGTGGAAATAACTTGAGGACTGCACCCTCAAGTCTTCTGGAGCATGGGACACCTTTCTCACCTTCTTTGCATGGGATTATCCTGATTCTTTTCATTTTTTTTCCTATTTCAGAGTAGGCCATGAATTTGTTCAGAATGTCTGCTATGAGCCTCGTGACTGGAAAAGATAACAACACTTTCCAACATTATATTGTGTGCTTTGTGCAGTGTTGAGGGTTCTTAGTTAAATTTCAGAACTCATTACTGGTCCTTCTGTGTTGGTCAATGTGCAATAGAGAAGTTCTCCCAAGCTTTGCGCAGTGGCAGTATCATAGCCAATGAGGTTTATCCGAGGCGCGATTATTGCTCATCGAGAATTTCTCCAGTTGTCCCCTAGGTGGAAATACTCTGAATTTTCAGAAGCGGCATGTGTAATCGAAAATGTACGTGGAACTTCAGTCGTGAAGGGAGAGAATCAGTGATTACCTGCAGGGCCAGTAACTCACAGAGTTCTTCAGTTGTATTTATATGAGCAGGTTCTCTTGTGTCCCGGGAGCAGTTGCAACTGATACTTTGTCTCATGATGCCTTATGGGAGTTTTACACCTGAAATTGAGACATGTTTCTGTTCATTCTTTTACGTAGAATTTCTACCTCCCTTTTACAATGGGACAAAGTAGCTCTGCAATTCATATTGTATTTAAAAGCTGAATTACCTGTGAATTAAGGTAAACACTCTTGAGACCAATGAATGTGCACAGGTAACGTGTTTCTCTCAGAAAACACATTTCTAGGCCCCCTGCAGGACTCCAGGAATCCCCATCTCCTCAGAGGTCTCTGTGCCCTTGCACAGAAGATGTCTTTGTCAGTGAGGGAAGCAGAGTAAGGACATGAACGGGATGGCAATTTGAGCTTTGACCCTGGGGTGGCCCTGAATCTCTGTGTGGTGCTGGGCTTTTCTTTCATTCCTTCATGTTTTGTCTGTTCTCAATGTGTAAGTAAAAAGTCTGCAGATCTGGTGGAAGAAGGGTGTCCTGAACACAGATGCCTGCCTCTCTGGAATACGTTCCTTTATTAGACTGGCATTACTGCCATCAATCTTCAAGAATAGGATTCCTTGGCTTTCTGCATTTGTAACCATGTGCAGTGATGTGTGGAGACAGTAGTTTCTCCTTGTGCATCTGGTACCTTCAGGCTGTAGGTGGGACCTCATAGGAGGTCCTCGTGAGACCTTCAGGTTGTAAGTGGGATCTCGTGGGAGGGTAGAGTTTTCTGGCACTGATGCTGCATTCTACTAGAACCCGTGAATGAAGAAGGGGCCAGGTGCTGACACCTGCTTCATTGTGTTTCAGCTCCTGTGGGCGTTCTACTTCTGTCTGTCATACCAACATACCTGTCGCTTCTGTTCTGTAGGTCCTTATGGTTGCAAGAGGACCTCCTCTTTTACCAGGTCCACCCTGCATGCCCTCCCCCACAGATCCCCTTTATCACTGTTCATGGACTCTATAAGTCACCACCAGCTCATTGGTGCCCTCAGTGACCTCCACCTCGACTATTTGTAAGATGATCTGAACAGTATGAGTTGACATGTTCAGCATATTCATCTACTGTCTTGTTGAGTCTTTGAGAAGATGTAGAGATGGCCTCACAGGCTTTTCAATGCAAGGGTGCTGCTGACTGAAACACTGTTAAGATTCCTCAAGTTTCTTAGGACATACATATGTTGGGCTGTGCCTAAGTGTGTGTATCTCTGTGAGACTAAATGCGACGAAAGGTTGTAGATTAGCTGTGTGGCTTCCTTGGCTTCAGCCTGAGTCACACTCTTAGCGGGGAATTCAGGGTTGACCAGGAAATGCCCCTGCTGGACTCCTGTCACCGCAACCCTGAACCTGCTTTCACCACCCTGCCTGAAGGTTTGCATCTCCGACACTTCCCTCACAATTTCCTGAGGCTTTGCGTGTGTTCCTCTTGTCTCAGACCTAATGCCAGCTCTCAGTGGGGAGAGCCTCAACTCAGAGCATCAGCTTTGTGATCTGAGAAGCAGGGATAATGTTGATCTCTGAGGTCAGTGCGATGAAGAGGTGGTTAAGCACATGAGGAATTTGTAAAATATATGGGATGAGTGAGCACTCACCCTTTTCAGCGTGGAAACGAATGTATCTGCACAGAGAAGATCATCAACAGATGTTCATTCAATTTCATGAAACTAAGGGTATAATGCCTGAGGCTGAGAGATTGGCAATTCTAGTTTCAAAGGATACAACAAAGATTCCTGTGTGTTTTCTATTAAAATTCAGGTCCTACTTTACAAGGAAGGAAAAGATAAGTATGAGAATATGGATGTTCAGGGATCTGAAGATAATCCTCTTCCATTACATGTAGACACACAAATGCACCCTGACAAATATGTGCTCATCCAAGGTCACAGATGTATTGAAGAAGAAAAAACGCATATAGAAGAACAGAAGATCCCTTTGCAATAACTCAATCACTTTGACATAGAGGGCAATCAGTTTGAAATTTGAAGAGCACACTGAACCATTACAAACCAGCTGTGGTTATTATATATTTAGAGATGGTGTCTAATCTACCCCTTGGTCTGAATGCTTTCCCTGTCCACCCCGTCCCCTCCACATTGTCCTTCCTAATAACCCCTAATACATTTGTCATAGTTGTGTTTCTATGTCAGCGTCTGCCTCCAGGAAAATCGACACTCATTCCCCATCAAGTGTACACTTTGGCGTTCTTGTATATGCAGTTAACAAACAGGTAGAATGTATAGTATTGGTGTACGAAAACAGATCATTCTTTGGGGTTGTATTGCCTGGAAGGGACCAATAGTTCCATCTGAGGGGTTGGATACATCCTTTAGGGAGATATGGTGGTGGTTGTTCATGTATAGATTGATGCTCATGAGCACATGGCACATGTGCTAGTGGATGTGGTTTGTGCTGATGAGCAGGGCAGGTGTATGTCTCCAGGAAAGGGTCTCTTCTGATGGTGAGGAATGGATTCAGGAGACCAGTAAGGAGGCCCTGCATTAATTCAGCTTTTGCGCCCTTGTGCACCTTACCAGCTGCTACCAATAGCACCAATCCAGGTGGCCTCCAAGGGGGCAAATGGCACAATTTTTGTGGCGAGTCACATGGTGTCCCATAAATTCCCCCTGAAGCCATATTGAGGCATGGGGAGGGCAGAGGTCCATGGTCTGAGAAAAGTTCCTTCGACACAATCCCGGGAGAGTTGGGTGTAAGCATACCGCTCCTTCTACATCAGCCAATCCAATCTACATCAGGGACCCTGAACCCTGTGAGCCCTTTTTTCCTTCCAGCTTAGGGAAGCAGCCAGCCCTCCAGCAGCTTTTGGGTCATGGCTGGGCCACCAACGGTAAATGTCTGGCTGTCCACATTCTGCCAGCATTGCTTTAGCAAATGTCAATATGAGCAGCTGCTGTATGGGGGATTCTCCTCCATTTTGATCAGGGCCTGGGACAAAACATAACGAGAGAGAGAGAGATAGGAGTCCCCTGTGCTCCTGGACAGGGCTGCAAGCACAGAGCAGATAGCCTGAAGCCTGGGGAGAGGTGGACAAAGAGGTAAGGAGAGAGAAACTGGATGAGTGATAGGGGAATTGGGCAAGACCTAGAGAGTGAAAGAAAGAAACACAGAGAGGTGTGGTTAGAGAGAAACAGAGACAAAGAGGAAGTACAAGGAGAAAAGTGGAGCCCTGGTCCGGGTATGTGAACAGGGTGAGATGAGCCAGGGGAGAGGGGATGTGTGAAGTGGCTCTGAGTGCTGGGGCCGAAAGGGCTGGTATCATGGGCATCATAGTTTCATAACTCTAAGACTCCAACATCCCTGGGGTCAAGCTCTGCAGAGGCCATTGCAATCTAAAAGATGGGCATCCGTCATTTCTACTGGAATTGTGGGGCTCAGCGTTATGTTCTGTCATGGAGACGGATGTCTTCAGGGAAAATGTGCTGCTCTTTGGCAGCTAAACTCCAGAGCCCGCCCTGTGAGGAGGTGTCCCGGGGTCATTTCCCTCACTGCCCCGGCCCTGTTGGATTTCCCCCCTCCCCCCCCAACCAGCTGGCGTTCCTCATGTTCTGAACCCAGGCATGAGACATTGTGTTGCCCCCAGGTTCTGCAGTCTGGACCTGGCAGAGGTGGACTGTTGATATTGATTAAAAAAAATATTTGACAATAAGGTCCATATTCTCCCTCTGGAACGAGCGGTGTGCATCCAAATCATGGGTTGCTATCCTCCTGTCCACAACCAATCTGAGGATTCCAGAAGGTAGGTGAACCTTTTAAAACACCGTAGTCTTCTCTTAACTCATTCAAAGACAGTTTCTTTCCCAGCTTTCTTTTAATTTTGAAGAGATGGCAATTCCTAATTGAAAGCATAATGGTCCTGTAGGAAATTGACCTACGTGAGTGATGGGCATTATTTCACCCATCCGTATCCCTAAAGCACATTTCATTGGAAATATAAGCCATGGATACATGTCATAAATTCATAACAGATGTGTAGCTCCTGTAAGTTGCATTCTGACCTTGTCACATATGTGTCATCAGATATTATTAGTGACTTTTCAGATAAGCTCTAAACATCAAGATGGTCATGTTAGAGAATCTGGTATATATGGAATTTCACAGATTCTAAATTAGGGATGATTTTTCATTTTTAATGTTCCTATTTTTTTCCTTTTGTGAAAGAGCCCGAGCTGGGGATGGGGGAGAGAGTGGGAGATACTGAATCTGAGGCAGGCGCCAGACTCTGAGCTGTCAGGACACAGTGTGACGTGGGGCTCAAACTGATGGACTGCAAGATCATGACGTGAGTGGAAGTCGGACGCTTAACCAAGTAAGCCACCCAAGCGCCCCAGGAATGATAGTTTATTGGCAAAGAAAGAGAAATTAAAGATAGCGTAAAGGATGTCGACTTTTAATTGAAATATTCTTCACACATTTGTTGTATTAGTTTTAGACATACATTGTAGTCCTTCCATATGTCTATAAATTATGTTGTACTTAAGCACAAGTGTAGCTATCCTGTGAAAGTATGCAACAGTATTATTACAGGATTGACTCTCTTCCATTGGCTGTCCCTTGTATCCCTAGGACTCATTCATTCCATAGCTGGAAGCCAGTATCTCTCTCTCAAAGGTGTCCATTCTTTATCTAACCTAAACACTTAGGTGGTAAACACAATAACCTCTTGTTCATCATGTGTAATTTGGTGGTCTATTTTTCTGGGAACATTGCTTAAAGCATTACAAATGATGCCATTACCTTAATAAATTTGGTTTCATTCTTCACTCACAAGAACGGAGAAGGAAAAGATTTCTTTGTGCCCTAGGTCCTGTCACTAAGACCCTTCCCAGTGTAGAGAACAGGCTTAGTTGCCCAGAGCACCTTCGGTCCCTCAGCTGAGCCACCAGGGTCTTCAACATTGCAGGAATTCCCATGGTGGCCAGCAGAGAGAGCTCGAGCACCACAGACCCGGACGGGCGGGTTCCTCTGCCTGGGCAGTGATGGCCAGTAGAGGGCGCACCATCGGCTTTTCTGACCCAGGGCACCTCAGAGCAGGAAGGGCTTAGACTGCTCTCAGAGGACTCAGGCCTCTGCTGGTGCCTCAGTACAGAGAGCAGAGCTGCATTTCCAGCAGGTTCTGCCACCCGCCCCAGGGGAGACCTTGGGAGCTTAGCAGCAACTTGGCATCTCCTGAGTCGCCAGAGAGAAGCTGCCTTGTTGTACTGAGTGCTGAGGAGGGGGCGCCGGGTGGCTTCCCTGGTCAAGCTGGTCGCTGAGCTGCACAGGCCTTTGCATTTTCTGGGCTGTTCCCGTGTTTCATTCCACCCCTTCCCGGACAGTGTTTGAACAAGACGTATTTTACTAAAGGACTTGTGGATTGCGGGGTCCCACGACATCACCTCATAGATGCAGTCGATGGTGTGTTCCAGATCCAGGCTTGTTTCCGGGAAGAAACCCTAACAGAAATTCAGAAGCACGGGAGCTGCATTCAATTAGGACGTGGATCCATGAAATGCTCGTCTCACGACCTTCTAGAAGAAGGAGCTGGGACCCATGTTCCGAGTCCTGCTGGACCCAGAGGCCAAGGTAAGGGCACAAACTGTCCCACATATCATACATGCTTTTTTAAAATTTTCATGGTTATTTTTCCAACCTAGTGAAGTGATTGAACACTACCGAAAACCCAGGAAGTAAGTCTCAGTAACCTTATGTTATCTTTTAATTTAAATTCCACTGAGTGAAGACACAGTGTAATAGTAGTTTCAGGTGTCCAATATAGAGCAACACTTCCACACGTCACCCGGTGCTCATCCCAGGTGAGCACCAGCAACAGCTTCTTAATCCCCAGCAGCTGTTTCACCCATTCCTTCACCTCACTGTGGAAGCCCTCAGTTTGTTTCCTAGTTAAGAGTCTGTTTGTTTGTCATTGTGTCCTTCACCGCCCCCCCCCCTTAATTTTGTCTTATTTCCATGTGTTAGTGAAATCATCTGGTATTTGTCTTTCTCTGACAGGCTTTTTTCACCCAGCATAACATTCTGTCGCTCCTCCAGCTCGTGGCAAATGACAAGATTTCATGTTTTTATGGCTAAATAATATTACATTCCATATACTACATCTCAATTTGTTCATCAGTTGATGGATGCTTGGGAAGTTTCTATAATTTGGTTGTTGTAGAAAATGCTGCTGTAAACATCATGGTGCATGTATCCCTTTGAAGAATTATTTTTGTATTCTTTGAGTAAATACCTCTTAGTGAAATTGCTGGATCTTAAGGTAGTTCCATTTCCTTTTTTTTTTATGAATTTCCATGATGTTTTCCAGTGTGGCTGCACCAGTTTGCATTCCTACCCACAGTGCAAGAGGGTTTCTCTTTCCTCACATCCTTGGCAACACCTGCTATTTCATCATTCATTGATTTTAGTCATTCTGAAAGATGTGATGTGTTATCTCATTGTACTTTTGAGTTGTGTTTTCCTGAAGATCAGTATTGTTGAGCATCTTTTCATATGTCTCTTGGCCATGTGTATGTCTGCCTTGGGAAAATGTCCATTCGTGTCTTCTGCCCAGTTTTAATCGGATTTCTCCTTTTTTGGGTGCTGTAGGACTTTATTTGTTTTGGACACTAAGCCTTAATCAGATGTCGTGTGCAAATAGTATTCTGTAGGTGTTTTAGTTTTGTTGATTATTTCCTTGGTGACAGAGCTTTTTATTTTTACGAGGTCCCATTATTTTTGCTTGTGTTTCCCTTAACTCAGGAGATATATCTGCAAAGATGTTTGTACAGCCAATGTCAAATAAGATACTGTCTGTGTTCATTATCCTCTGGGATTTTTATGGTTTCAGGTTTCACACATAGGTCTTTATCCATGTTGGATTTATTTTTGTGTATATTGTAAGAAGGTGGTCCACTGTTGGTCTTGTTTGGTTTTGCAGGTTGCTGTCTAGTTTTTTCCAAAACCATATGTTGAGGAGATTCTTTTTAAGTGTATGTATTTATTTTTTAGAGACAGAGATAATGCAGAAGGGGGCAGAGAGAAATGGGGATTGAGAATCCCACACATGCTCTGCACTGCCCTGAGATCATGACCTGAGCTGAATCCCCAATCACACGCTTTGCAGCCTCCCATGTGTCCCAAGACTATCTTTTTTTTCCATTGGATATACTTTCCTGCTTTATTGAGAATTAATTGACCATATAGGTTTGAGTTCATTTCTGGGTTTCCGTTCTATTGATCTCTGCGTCTGTGTTGTTGTTGTTGATGTTGTTGTTTTTTGCCAGTACCATACTGTTCTGTTCAGTACAGCTTTTTAATATAACCTGATGTCTGGAATTGTGATGCCTCCAGCTTTAGTTTTCTTCTTCAATTTTGTTTTTGCTGTTTGGAGACTTTGTCGTTCCATACAAATCTTGGAATTAAATGTTGTAGTTCTGTAACAAATGTTTTTGTTAATGTGATAGGGATTTCATTACATATGTAGATTGTTTTGAGGAGTGTAGACATTTTAACAGTATTTTTGCTTCCCATCCATGAGGGTGGAATATATTTCCTTTTCTTTGCGTCCTCTTCCATTTCTTTCATCAGTGTTTTATAGCCTTTAGAGTACAGGTCTTTCACCTCTTTGGTTAGGTTCATTCTAGGTATCTTGGGGTATTTGGTGCACCTGTCAATAGGATTAATCCCTTACTTTCTCTTTCTGTTAATTCATACTCGTCTATAGAAATGCAATAGATTTCTGTACATTGATTTCTGTATATTGTGATTTGTGGAATTCATATATAAATCCTAGCAATTTTCATTGGAGTATTTCATGGTTTTTATAGAGAGCATCATGTCAGTTCCAAACAGTGAAAGTTCTACTTCTTCCTTGCCAATTTGGATGCCTCATTTCCTTTTTTGTCTGATTGCTGTGGCTAGGACTTCTTGTACTATGTGGAATAATAGTGGTGACGGGTCATCCCTGTCTTGTCCCTGACCTTGGAGGACACACTTTCAATTTTTCCCCATTGAGGATGAGCTGAGCTGTGGCTTTTTCCTAGGTGACCTTTATATGTGTAGGTAGGTTTAGCCCAAGTCTACTTTGCTGAGGGTTTTTATCATGAATGGATGTGACATTTTGTCAAATGGTTTTCCCGCATCTGAGGAAAGCATCCTATTGTTCTTATCATTTCTTCCAATACTGTGGTGCATCATGTTGATTGATCGGCGAATGTGGAGCCACCCTTGCAGCCCAAGAATATATCCCACTTGATTATGGTAAATGATTCTATTAATGTATTGTTGACTTTAATTTGAAGGTATTTTAATGAGAATTTCTGCATACATACTCTCAGGCTATTGGTCTGCAGTTTTATTTTAAATTTTTAAACTTTTTTAAAAATGTTTATTTCTTTCCTTAGATAGAGTACATAAAAGGGAGGGAGGGGCAGAGAGACAGAGAGAGAGAATCCTGGCCATGCTCCACACTGTCAATGCACTGTCCAATGTGGGACTGGAACCCACGCCCCGCAAGATAATGTCCTAATCCAAAATTAAGACCTGGACAGTAAACCGACTGAGCCACACAGGCGCCCCGGCAGTTTTCGGTTTTAGTGGAGGCTTTATCTGGGTTTGGTATCAGGGTAATGATGGCCTCATAAGATGAATTTGTAAGTTTTTCTTCTTTTTTATTTTTTGTAATCATTCGAGGAGAATACATATTACCTCTTCCTTAAATGGATGGTAGAATTAATCAGTGAAGCCCTCTGCCCTGAACTCTTGTATTGGGGGGAGATTTTTTTTTTCTTATTGATTTGATTTCTTTCTGTTTTCAGATTTTATGTATCTTCCTGTTTCAGTTTTGTTAGTTTTTGTGTTTCTAGGAATTTGTCCATTTTCCTCCGAGTGTCCAATTTGTTGCATATAGTTTTTCATAATATTATCTTCTAACTGTATTTTTGTAGTGTTGACTGTTGTTTCTCCTTTCTTATTTGTGATTTTATGTATTTGAGTCCTTTCTCTCTTCTTTGTGAAAACTCTGCCTAGGAGGTTTTCATGTTGATTACTGTTTTCAAGGAACCAGCCCCTTGTTTCATTGATTTGGTTTAGTGTCTTTTGGGTTTGTATATCCCTCATTTCTGCCTTAATCTCTATTATTTCCTTCCTTCTGCTGTTCTTCTCATTCCTTTAGTTGTAAGTTAGGAGGGTTTGAGATTTTTCTTGCTCTTTAAGGTAGGCTTGTATTGCTATATACTTCCATCTTAGATTGCTTTTGCTGCATTCCAAAAGTTTTTACCAGTGTATTTTCATTTTCATTAGTTTCAGTGTATTTTCTTATTGATTTCCTCTTTGACCCATTCATTTCATAACATGTTATTTAACCTCCCTTTATTTGTGGCCTTTCCCCCTGTGTGCGTGTGTGTGTGTGTGTGTGTGTGTGTGTGTGTGTGTATGATTGTGGTTAACTTCAAGTTTCCTAGCGTGTGGTCAGAAAAGATGCTTGGTCTGATCTCTGTCTTTAGGTACCTGTTGAGGCCTGATTTGTTACCTAGAATGTGATCATTTCTGGAGAATGCCCCATGTGCGCTTGAAAAGAATGTGTACTCTGCCATTTTAGTATGGAGTGTTCTGAATATATCTGTTAAACGCATCTGGTCCAGTGTGTCATTCAAAGCCATTGTTTCCTTGTTGATTTTCTGTTTACAGGTTCTGTCCATTGATGTGACAGATGTGTTAAAGTCCTCTATTATCATTATATTATTATAAATTCTTTTATGGTTTTGTTAAATGCTTTTGATATTGGTGATTGCATATTGGGTGCATCAAAATTTACAATCATTGGGTCTTTTTGTTTGGTTGTCCCCTTTAGTATGAGATAGTGTCTATCTTTGTCTCTTGTTACAGCTTTATTTATTTTTTTAATGTAAGTCTTAGTTGACATATAGTGCATTCTCTGTTTCAGGAATAGAATCCAGTGATTCATCCCTTACATACAACACCCAGTACTCATGACAACAATTGCTCTCCTTAATACTCGTCCGCCATCTAGCCCAGCGCCGACACATCTCCCTCTATCAACCCTCACTTTTTTTCGCTATGGCTAAGAGACTCATGTGGTTTGTTACCACTCTTCTCTTTTCCTGCCCCCTTCCCATGTTTTCATCTGTTTTGTTTCTTAAATTCCACATGAGTGAAATCATATATGTGTCTTTCACTGATTGATATATTTCACTTAGCATAATACATTCTAGGTCCCTCCACATCATTGCAAGTGGCAGGGTTTCATTCTTTATGAAGCTGAGTTTCATTTCATTGTATATACGTATGTATATTTGTATGTATATATGAACATACACGTGAGTACATATGCATATGCACACACACACACACACACACACACACACAAGTTCTTTATACCTTCATCAGTTGATGGATACTTGGGCTTTCTCCATAGTATGGCTACTGTTGATAATGCTGCTATAAATATTGGGTGTATGCATTTTACTATTAGGTATTGACCCAAAGAGTACCAAACTACACTCTCGGTTTTGAAGTTTATTTTGCCTAATATAAGTATTGATACTGGCTTTCTTTTACATTATTGTCATGATAAACGTTTTTCATTCCCTCCTTTTAAATCTGCAGGTGACATATGTCCAAATAACACTTTGTAGGCAGCATCTAGATAGGTCTTGTTTTGTTTTTGTTTTTGTTTTTGTTTCTTTCTTTTTTTTTCTGTCCATTCTGACACCCTATCTTTGTCTTTTGATTGGAGCATGTAGTCGATTTACATTCAGAGTAATTATTGATAGGTATATATTTAGTGACATTCTACTAGTTGTTTTCCATTGTTTCTTGATATTTTCTCTGATCCTTTCTTGTCTGTAACACTTTTGGTCTTTCATTTCCACTCCAAGAGTCTGATTTAAATATTCTTTTCTTTTGACTGGTAGTACATTTCTTTACTTATTTTTATATTTCTTCTTCGTTAAAATTTAAGCCCCAGTTAGTTACCTTATAGTGGAATACAGTTTCAGGATTAGAATTTAGTGATCCATCAGTTACAAAATATATCCAGTACTCATTCCAAGTGCCCCCCCCCCGGGTGCCCATCACCTATTTAGCCCACATCCCTATTCAGAAACCTTCCTGGAGTCCTGAGCTTCTTCCCTCTATTTAACAGTTTCTTATCGTTTGATTCCCTCTCTGTATCTTATTTTTGCTTTCCTTTCACTATGTTCATCAGTGTATTAAATTCCACAGATGAGAGAAATCATATGATGTGTGTCTTTCTCTGACATATTATGGTTAGCATAATAAAGTCTGGTTCCATCCACCTTGTTGCAAATAGCAAGATTCCACTCTTTTTGATTGCCGAGTAATATTCCACTGTATGAATATACCACATCTTCGTTATCCATTCATCTCTCAATGGTCATTTGGGCTCTTTGCATAATTTAGCTATTGTTGATAATCCTGCTATAAACATTGGAGTGCATGTGCCTCTTCGAGTCAGCATTAGTGTGTCCTTTGGATAAATGCCTTAGTGCAATTGCTGGGTTGTAGTGTAGTTCTCTTATTGTTTCTTGTAACGAATCTCCATACTATTTTCCAGAATGGCTACACCACTTTGCATTCCCACCAGCATTGCAAAAGAGTTCCCTTTCTCTGCATTCTTGCCAACATCTGTCGTTTCCTGAGATGTTAATTTTAGCCATTCTGATAGGTGTGAGGGGATATCTCATTGTGGTTTTGATTTGTATTTCACTTATGATGAATGAGGTTGAGCATCTTTTCATGGTATGACCAATCTGGATGTGATCTTGTTAAAGTGTCTCTTCATGTCTTTTGCCCATTTCTTCACTGGGTTATTTGGTTTTTGGGTGTTGAGTGTGATATATTCTAGATCTGGAAGAATGCTGATGTTATTTTGATAGGAATTACATTGAATTTGTCCATTGTTTTGGGTAGTATTGATATTTTAACAATATTTGTTCTTCCAATCCATGAGATGGGCTGTTTTTCCATTTCTTTGTGTCTTCTTCAACTTCTTTCATAGATGTTGTATGGTTTGTTCTTTTATTTTTTTAATGTTTATTTATTTTTAAGAGAGTGAGCGAGTGAGCAAGAGCCCGTGAGCAGGGGAAAGGCAGAGATAGGGAGACACAGAATCTGAAGCAGGCTCCAAGCTCCAAGCTGTCAGCACAGAGCCTGTCACAGGACTCAAACCCACAAACGTGGGATCATGTCCTGAACTGAGGTCGGCACTTAACCGACTGAGCCACCCAGGCACCCCTCTATTGTTTGAATGTACTGATCTTTTACCTCTTTGGTTAGATTTACCCCTGGGTATTTTATGCATTTCTGTGCAGTTGTAAATTAGATCAATTCCTTAACTTTCTTTCTGTTGATTCATTATTGGGGTATAGAAAGGCAATCAACTTCTGTATATTGATTTTATATTCTGAGACTTTCCTGAATTCCTGTATCAGTCCTAGAAGTTTTTTGGTGGAGTCGTTTGGATTTTCCACGGAGAGTATCATATCTGTGAGGAGGGAAATTTTGACCCCTCCTTGCCAACTTGGACACCTTGTAATTCTTTTTGTTGTCTGATTGCTGAGGCTAGGACTTTCAACAGAATGGTGAATAACAGTGTTGAGAATGGACATCCCTGTCGTGTTCCTGACCTTAGGGGGAAAGCTCTCAGTTTTCCGCATTGAAGATATTATTAGCTGTGGGACTTTCGTATCTGGACATTCTCACATTGAGCCACGACCCTTCCATCCCTCCTTTCATGAGGTGTTTTTTTCCATCAAGAAAGGATGCTGCTGCGTTTTGTCAAATGTTTATTCTGCAACTATTGAGAGGATCATGTGGTTGTTATCCTTTCTTTTATCAACGTGATATATCACATCAGTTGATTTGCAGATATTGAGTCGGTTGTGCATCCCAGGAATAAAATCCACTTCATTGTGCTGAATAATTCTTTTAATGTATTGTTGAATCCAGTTTGCCACTCTTTGTTGAGATTTTTTGCATCCATGGCCATCAGGGAAATTTGTCTCTAGTTTTCCTTTATAGTGGGGTCTTTGTTCAGTTCGGACTCAAGGCCATGCTGGCCTCATAGAATGAGTTTGGAAGTGTTCCCTCCATTTTTCTGCCCATGACCTTATCTTGTTCTTTCATTTGGGATGCCTCCCTCTTGTGTTGGAATTTTTGTTGAGTATTTGCCATCTCTGTGTTACCAAAGCTCATTGTGTTACCTGCCTATGAGTTGAATGGTTTTATGAAGAGGAGGTCATCCAATGTCCAGGGCCTGGCACATCACGGAGTGTCTGTGGTGTGTGTCGCATGCACTATTTTTTGTGTTCTGGCTGCACTATCCTTCAGCTCAGTTGTATGGGAAAGGTAGGGTCCTTGGCTAGAATGTGGTGAGTCTTACCGAGGTCGCAACTGGGATCCCTGGAAACTGCAGTACAGTCAGAACTGGGTTCACTGCATGGTGCAGCACGCGGGCACTGGGTTCACTGGAGGGGGCAGTGCCACGGGCACTGGTTTCACTGGAGGCTGCAGTGTCGCGGGCAGTGGGTTCACTGCAGGCTGCAGTGCCGCAGGCACAGGGTTCACTGGAGGGTGCAGTGTTGTGGGCAGTGGGTTCACTGGACACTGCAGTGCTGCGGGCCGTGGGTTCAAAACAGGTTGCAGTGCCACGGTAACTGGGTTCACTGGAGTGTGCAGTGCCGCGGGTTCTGGGTTCAGTGGAGGTTTCAGTGCTGTGAGCACTGGGCTCACTGCATGCTGCAGTGCTACGGGCATGGGGTTCACTGCAGGCTGCAGGCCGTGAGCACAGGGTTCACTGCAAACTGCCATTCCAACAGCACTGTGTTCACTGGAGGCTGCAGTGCCATGGACACTGGGCTCACTGGAGGATGTAGTGCCACAGGCACTGGGCTCACTGCAGGATGCAGTGCCGCGGGGACTGGGTTCATGGCAGGCTGCAGTGCTGCGGGATCTGGGTTCACTGGATGGTGCAGTGCTGCGGTCACTGTGTTAACTGGAGGGTGCAGTGCACTCAGGACAGGCTTCACTGGAGGCTGCAGTGCCACGGACACTGGGTTCACTGGAGGGCGCAGTGCCACGGGGTCACGGTTCACTGGAGGCTGCAGGGCTGCGGGCACTGGGTTCACTGCAGGAGGCAGTGCACCAGTCACTGAGATAACTGGAAGCTGCAGTGCTGCAGGCACTGGGTTCACTGCAGGCTACAGTGCCTCGAGCTCTGGGTTCACTGTAGACTGCAGTGACACGGGCACTGGGTTCGCTGGAGGGTTCAGTGGGATAGGCACTGCCTTCACTGGAGGGTGCAGTTCCGTGGGCAGTGGGTTCACTGGAGGCTGCAGTGCAATGGGAACTGGCTTCACTGGATGGTGCAGTGCCGCGGGCACTGGGTTCACTGCAGGCTGCAGTGCACTGGTCACTGAGATAACCGGAAGCTGCAGCGCTGCGGGCACTGGGGTCACTGGAGGAAGCAGTGCGTCAGGCACTGACTTCATGGTGCAGTGACACGGACACTGGGTTCACTTGAGGCTGCAGTGCCGCGGGCACTGGGTTCACTGCAGGCTGCAGGGCCTCAGGCACTGTGTTCACTGCAGACTGCAGTGCCGCGGGCAGTGGGGTCACTGGAGGGTGCAATGCCATGGGCTCTTGGTTCACTGGATGGTGTAGTGTCGCGGGCAGTGGGTTCACTGGAGGCTGCAGTTCCGCGGGCAGTGGGTTCACAGCAGGCTGCATTGCCACAGGTACTGGGTTCACTGGAGGGTGCAGTGCCGTGGGCACTGGGTTCACTGGAGGCTGCAGTGCTTAGGGCCCTTGATTCACTGGGGGTGAAGTGCCGCAGGCACTGCGTTCACAGGAGGGTGCAGTGCAGCACACTGCCTTCACTGAAAGCTCCAGTGCCGTGGGCAGTAGGTTCATAGGAGGCTTCAGTGCAGTGGGAACGGGGTTCACTAGAGGCTGCAGTGCCGCAGGCACTGGGTTCACTTCCAGCTGCAGTGCACTGGTCACTGAGATAACTGGAAGCTGCCATTCTGTGGGCACTGGGGTCACTGGAGGATGCAGTGCGTTGGGCACTAGCTTCACGGAGGCTGCAGTGCCACGGGCACTACGTTCACTGGAGAAATCTGTGTCGTGGTCACTGGGTT
The DNA here is from genome assembly GCF_016509475.1 of Prionailurus bengalensis. Lineage (NCBI taxonomy): Eukaryota > Metazoa > Chordata > Mammalia > Carnivora > Felidae > Prionailurus > Prionailurus bengalensis. The sequence continues at coordinate 252,119 of NW_025091161.1, forward strand.
CACTGGAAGCTGCCATGTCGTGTTCACTCGGTTCACTGGAGGCTCCAGTGCCACGGGCACTGGGTTCACTGGATGATGCAGTGCCACAGGCACTGTGTTCACTGGAGGATGCACTGCTGCGGGCACTGGTTTCACTTGCGGCTGCAGTGCCACGGGCCCTGGGTTTACTGGAGGCACCAGTGCCGCTAGCACTAGGTTCACTGGAGGATGCAGTGCCACGGGCCTTGTTTTCACTGGAGTGCAGACATCAGGCACTGAGATTGACGAATTCAGTCACTCGGAGTAACCACAGACACTGAGTGTGACTTTGACTTCATTCACTGGGAGTGACTATGACATCAGTCACTGGGAGTAACTTGACTTCAGTCAGTGGGAGTGATGTCAGGATTGACTTCAGTCACTGGGAGTTACTCCGAGAGTGACTTCCGTCAGTGGGAGTGACTTCAGTCATTGGGGTTGAGTGACTTCAGTCACTGGGCATGACCTCAGGCACTGGGCATGCCTGTGCCCTTCAGGCAGAGGGCTAGCCTTCAGGCACAGGGTGAGAATTCAGGCAAGGGGCGTGCCTTCAGGCAAGGGGCGTGCCTTCCAGCACTAGGCGGGGCTTCATGCATGGGGCAAGGCTTCAGGCACGGGGCTTGCCTTCAGCCACAGGCCTTGCCTTCAGGCACGGGGCTTGAGTACAGGCACCGGGCTTGAGTACAGGCACCTGGAGCTGTTTCAGGCAAGAGGCATGCCTTCAGGAACAGGGAGCGGCTTCAAGCACAGGGCGCTACTTCAGGCACGGGGCGCCTCTGTGCTCTTCAGGCACAGGGTGCACCAAAAGGCACTGGGCTCGCCATCAGGCACAGGGCGAACTCAGGCAAGGGGTGCGCTGTCACCCTTGGTGTGCGCCCTCAGCGAGTGCCTGTGCCTTTCAGGCAAAGGGAGTGCCTTCAGGAACGGGGTGTGCATTCAGGACTGGTAAGTGGCTTCAGGAACTGGAGGCTCTGTGCTGCGAGCACTGGGTCCTGGAGGCTCGCTGCTGTGAGCAATGGGGCCTGGAGTCTCGGTGCTGCAAGCATCGGGGCCTGGAGGCTGGGTGCTGCGAGCTCCAGGGCCTGGAGGCATGGTGCTGCGAGCACAGAGACTGGAGGGGCTGCTTGGGATTCTGTGCCTCCCTCTCTGTCCTTCCACAGGAGGCTCTGTGGTGAGAGCACAGAGCCTGGAAGCTTCATGGGATTCTGTGTCTCCCTCTGTCTCTATTCTTCCCCGGGAGTTTCTGTGCTGAGACCACAGTGCCTGGAGGCTGCTTGGAATTCTGTGTCTGGCTCTCTCTGTCCTTCCCCTGCAATACCTTCAGGCACCGGGAGTGCCGACTGCAGGCACTGGCAGTGAAGACTTCAGGCACTGGGTGTGACGACTGCAGTCACTGGGAGTAACTGCAGACACTAAGTGTGACTTTGACTTTAGTCACTGGGACTATGACATCAGTCACTGGGAGTGGCTTTGACTTCAGTCCCTGGGAGTGATGTCAGCAGTGACTTCATTCACTGGGAGTGACATCGGGAGTGGCTTCCGTCACTGGGAGTGACTTTGGGACAGGCCTCCGTCAATTTGAGTGACTTTGGGAGTAACTTCCTTCCCTGGGAGTGACTTTGACTTCAGTCACTGGGAGTGACATTGGGAGTGACTTCATTCACTGGGCATGACTTCAGTCATTGGGGGTGACTGACTTCAGTCACTGGGCATGCCTGTGCCATTCAGGCATGGCGCAAGACTTCAGGCCTGGGACGTGCCTTCAGGCACTGGGTGGGGTTTCATGCGTGTGGGGAGGCTTCAGGCATGGGGATTTCCTTCAGGCACCAGCCTTGCCTTCAGGCAAGGGGCTTGAGTACAGGCAAGTGGAGCTGTTTCAGGCAAGAGGCATGCCTTCAGGAATAGGGTGTGGCTTCAGGCACAGGGAGCATTTTCAGGCACGGTGCACACCTTCAACCATGGGGCTTGTCTTCAGGCACTGGGAGCACATTCAGGTACAGTGAGCGGCTTCATGCACAGGGCGCGACATCAGGCATGGGGAGCCTCTATGCACTTCAGGCACAGCGTGAGCTGACAGGCACTGGGCTAGCCATCAGGCACAGGGTGCGCTCAGGCAACGGGTACGCCATCAGGCACGGGCAAGCCTTCACAGAGTGCCTGTGCCCTTGAGTCAAGGGGAGCGCCTTCAGGCATGGCACTTACCTTCAGGCAATGGGAGCTTCTTCAGGCATGGGGCACGGCTTAAGGCACGGCGAGCTCCTGTGCCATTCAGGCCAGGGGAGCACATGTGCCTTTCCACAAGGGACACCCCATCATGCGCAGGGCACTCAAGGAGACACAGAGAATGCCCTCTGGCAGGGGTGCACCCTCAGAGAGTGCCTATGCCATTCAGGCAAAGGGAGTGCCTTCAGGCACGGGGAGTGCCTTCAGACATGGTGAGTGGCGTCAGGAACTGGAGGGTCTGTGCCGCGAGCACAGAGCCTAGAGGCTCTGTGCCGTGAGCACTGGGGTACTGGAGGCTGCACTGCCGAGGTCATGGGGCACTGGAGGCTTCAGTGCCGATGCCACTGGATTCACTGGAGGATCCATTGCTGCAGGCACTGGGTTCACAGGAGGCTGAAGACCGCGGGCACTGGGTTCACTGGGGCTGCAGTGCCTCACGCATTGTGTTCACTGGATGCTGCAGTGCAATGGGCACTGTGTTCACTGGACGAAGCAGTGCCACAGGCACTGGGTTCACTGGAGGGTGCAGTGCTGTGGACACTGGCTTCACTGGTGGCTGAAGTGCCATAGGCACGGGGTTGGTTAGGGGCTGCAGTGCTGCGGGCGCTGCGTTCACTGGAGGATGCAGTGCCGCAGGCACTGTGTGCATTACAGGCTGCAGTGCCCCGTGCACTGGGTTCACTGCAGGATGCATTGCCGCGGGCACATTGTTCACTGGAGGCTGCAGTGTTGTGGGCACTGGGTTCACTGGAGGGTGAAGTGCCGCAGGCACTGCGTTCACTGGAGGGTGCAGTGCAGCGGGCGTTGCCTTCACTGGAAGCTGCAGGGCCGCGGGCAGTGGGTTCACTGGAGGCTGCAGTGCCACGGGCACTGGGATCACTGCAGGCTGTAGAGCACCAGTCAATGAGATAAGTGGAAGCTGCAGTGCTGCAGGCACTGGGGTTACTGGAGGATGCAGTGCGAACCTTATGGGTTTTCCCTCATATGTACCTGTTAACTTTTGTTTTCTTGCTGTGAAAATTTTTCTTTATCACGACATTTTTGGTTTTAATTACTATACGACTTGGTGTGGATCTGCTTCTTTTGAATATACTGGGGATTCTTTGTGCCTCCTGCTCTGGATTTGTTTCCTTCCCCGCATTAGAGAAGTTTTCATTTATTGTGTCTTTAAATAAATTTTTGGATTCTATTTCTCAGAGTTCTGAGAATGAGAAATAGGACAGAAAAGACCTATTGAAGGTTCTCTGATGAGTCACTGGATTTGCATGCGTGGAGGACAGATTTGAGACTCAAATGACCAACCTACCTTTAACTTCTAAGAAATAGAAGCAAACAACAATCTATGCCCAATGTTCTCAAAAGGGGAAAATTAATCCATATGAGAGTGGAAACCAATGAAACAGACCATGAAATCAATAGAAAATATGAAGAAGATCAACAGCGGGTTTTTAGAAGAGTGAAACAAAATTGTCAGGACTATACATAGACTATGCTAAGACATAAAGAGGACCAAATTCAAAAGAATTATACATAAAAGAGAAGATATTATACCTTATACCAAAGAAACATAAAGCAGACAAAGTGGCAACTATGGCCAAATTAGAGTACAGAAAACTACCTACCTAGAAGAAATGGATAGGTTCTTAGAAACACACAACCTACCAAGATTGTATCAGGAAGATATAGAAGGTTTGCACAGACCCATTAAAGGAAGACTGTATCAATACAAGAAGATAACCAATGTAAGTAAATTGAATCAGTAATCGATGTTCTTCCAAGGCAGAAAACCCCAGGACCAAGTGGATTCATTGGTGAATTTAACCAAACGTTTGTAGAAGAACTAACAGCAGTCCTCTCACTGATTCAAAAGGAATGAACACCACCAAACTCATTTCATGAGACTGGAATTACCCTGGTAGGAAGCCAGAAAGGATACTACCTGAACAGAAATCTATAGGCCAGTATCCCCGTGATGAATATAGATGAATAATTCCCAATAATGTACAGACAAACCAAATTCAGGATCACATGAAAAGGATCATTGACCGTGATGAAGGGTTTTTTCCCTGTAAAGGCAGGATGTTTCAGAAATGCAAATCAATAAATGTGACCCCTCACATAATTGAATGAAATAAAAATCAACCAGAAACCAGACTCTTAACTATAAATAACAAATGGAGGGTTACTATAAGTGAGGTGGGCAGGGGCATGCGTTAAATGGGTGATGGGCTATGGAGGGCGCTAGCAGTGAGGATCACTGGCTGTTGTATGTAAGTGATGGATGATTACATTCTATACCTGAAATTAACATACACTGTATGTTAACCAATTAGAATTTAAATAAAAACTTGAAAGAATAAATAAGAAATGCATACATAAATCTAAACTAAATAAATACATTTTATTTTATTTTATTTTTAATATATGAAGATTATTGTCAAATTGGTTTCCGTACAACACCCAATGCTCATCCCATAATGTGCCCTCCTCAATACCCATCACTCACCCTCCCCTAACTCCCACCCCCCATCAACCCTCTGTTTGTTCTCAGTTTTTAAGAGTCTCTTATGCTTTGGCTCTCTCCCACTCTAACCTCTTTTTTTTTTCCTTCCCCTCCCCCATGGGTTTCTGTTAAGTTTCTCAGGATCTACATAAGTGTGAAACCATATGGTATCCGTCTTTCTCTGTGTGGCTTATTTCACTTAGCATCACACTCTCCAGTTCCATCCATGTTGCTACAAAGAGCCATATTTCATTTTTTCTCATTGCCACGTAGTACTCCATTGTGTATATAAACCACAATTTCTTTATCCATTCGTCAGTTAATGGACATTTAGGTTCTTTCAAAAATTTGGCCATTGTTGAGAGTGCTGCTATAAACATTGGGGTACACGTGCCCCTATGCATCAGTACTCCTGTATCCCTTGGATAAATTCCTAGCAGTGCTATTGCTGGGTCATAGGGTAGGTCTATTTTTAATTTTTTGAGGACCTCCACACTGTTTTCCAGAGTCGCTGCACCAATTTGTACTCCCACCAAGAGTGCAAGAGGGTTCCCGTTTCTCCACATCCTCGCCAGCATCTATAGTCTCCTGATTTGTTCATTTTGGCCACTCTGACTGGCGTGAGGTGATACCTGAGTGTGGTTTTGATTTGTATTTCCCTGATAAGGAGCGATGCTGAACATCTTTTCATGTGCTTGTTGGCCATCCGGATGTCTTCTTTAGAGAAGTGTCTATTCATGTTTTCTGCCCATTTCTTCACTGGGTTATTTGTTTTTCGGGTGTGGAGTTTGGTGAGCTCTTTATAGATTTTGGATACTACCCCTTTGTTCGATATGTCATTTGCAAATATCTTTTCCCGTTCCGTTGGTTGCCTTTTAGTTTTGTTGGTTGTTTCCTTTGCTGTGCAGAAAATTTTTATCTTCATAAGGTCCCAGTAGTTCGTTTTTGCTTTTAATTCCCTTGCCTTTGGGGATGTGTCAAGTAAGAAATTGCTACAGCTGAGGTCAGAGAGGTCTTTTCCTGCTTTCTCCTCTAGGGTTTGGATGGTTTCCTGTCTCACATTCAGATCCTTTATCCATTTTGAGTTTATTTTTGTGAATGGTGTGAGTGAGAAAGTGGTCTAGTTTCAATCTTCTGCATGTTGCTGTCCAGTTCTCCCAGCACCATTTGTTAAAGAGACTGTCTTTTTTCCATTGGATAATCTTTCCTGCTTTGTCAAAGATTAGTTGACCATACGTTTACAATAGCATCAAAAACAATAAAATTTATTGGAATACAGATACAATGTCCATACTACTCAAAGCCTTCTAGAGATTCAGTGCTATCTCTATCAAAACTCCGATGCAATTTTTATGCAATTAGAAACACATTTCATCAAATGTATTTGGAACCACAAAAAGACCGTAAGTATCCAGTGCAAGAAAGGACAAAATAGGAGGCATCACACTTATTGATTTCAAGCTTCATTCTAACACATATAAGTCAGTTATGTCACTGGCATAAGCACACACATAAGACAATGGAACGGAAATTGAGAACCCAATCTAAACCCATGCATGCACGGTCAACTAGTATTTGACAACGGAGTCAAAAATACACAGTGGAGAAGAATAGTCTCTTGAATAACTGGTGCTGGGAAAATTGGATATTCACATGTATAAGAATAAAGGTTAGCACCATATGTTACACCACTCCCTAGAGAGTGAAAGGAAGAAACATAGAGAGATGTGGTTAGAGAGAAACAGTGACAAAGAGGAAGTACAAAGAGGAAGGTAGACACCTGCTCGAGGTATGTGGATGGCGTTAGATGCGTCAGGGGAGAGGGGATGTATGAGGTGGCTCTGAGTGCTGGGGAAGAAAGGGCTTGTATCATGGGCACCAGAGTTCCATGACCCCAAGACTCCAACATCCCTGGGTCCAAGCTCTGCAGAAGCCGTTGGAATTGAACAGATGGGTATCCCTCATTTCTTCTGGAATTGTGAGGCTCAGCCTCATGTTGTGTCATGGAGAGGGATGTCTTGAGGGAGATTGTGCTGCTCTTTGGCAGGTATACTCCAAGTCTGCCCTGTGGGGAGGTGTCCTGGGCCATCTCTCTCACTGCCCCAGGCCCTGTTGGATTTCCCCTCTCCCCCACCAGCTGGCCTTCCTCAAGTTCTGAACCCAGGCATCAGGCATCATGTTGTCCCCAGGTCCTGAAGTCTGTACCTGGCAGAGGTGGACTGCTGATATTGATTAAAAAAATTGACAATAAGTCCATATCCTCCCTCTGGGACTAGCGGTGTGCATCCCAATCGGGGGTTGCTATCCTCCTGTCCACAAGTAATCTGAGGATTCCAGAAGGTAGGTGAACACTGTAAAACACTCTAGTCTTCTCTTACATCAAATTCAAAGACATTTTCTTGTCCCAGCTTTCTTTTAATGCTGAAGAGATGGCAATTAGTAATTGAAGGCATAATGGTCCTACAGGATATTTACCTATATGACTGGTGGACATTATTTCATCCAAGCGTGTCCCTAAAGCACGTTTCATTGGAAATATTAGCCAAGGATACACACTGTAAATTCACAACTGATTCACAGCTCCCTGTAAGTTTCATTCTGACCTTGTCACATATGTGTCATCAAAGATATTATTAGTGACTTTTCAGATAAGCTCCCCACATCAAGATGGTGATGTTAGAGAATCTGGTATAAATGGAAATTCACAGGTTCCAAATTAGGAATTATTTTTCATTTTTAATGTTTCTTTTTTCTTTTTTTGAGAGAGCCCGAGCTGGGGAGGGGGAAGAGAGTGGGAGATACCGAATCTGAGGCAGGCTCGAGGCTCTGAGCTCTCAGGACAGAGCCTGGCGCGGGGCTCAAACTCATGGACTGCAAGATCACGACTTGCGTCAAAGTCGGACGCTTCACCGACTAAGCCACCCAAGCGCCCCAGGAATGATAGTTTATTGGCAAAGAAGGAGAAATTAAAAATAGTGTAAAGGATGTCTATTTTTAATTGAAATATTGTTCACACATTTGTTGTATGAGTTTTAGGCATACATTGTAGTCATTCCATATGTCTATGAATTATATTGTACTTGAGCACAACTGTAGCTATCCTGTGAAAGCATGCAACAGTATTACAGAATTGATTCCATTACATTGGCTGTCCCTTATATCCCTAGGACTCATTCATTCCATAGCTGACGCCAGTATCTCTCTCAAAGGTGTTCATTCTTTATCTAACCTAAGTATTTTGGTGGTAAACACAATTACCACTTGCTCAGCAAGTGTAAATTGGTGGTCTATTTTTCTGTGAACATTGCTTAAAACATTACAAATGATGTCATTACGTTAATAAAGTCGGTTTCATTCTTCACTCACAAGAAAGGAGAAGGAAAAGATTTCTCTGTGTCCCAGGCCCTGTCATTAAAACCTTTCCCACTGTGGAGAACAGGTTTAGTTGCCCAGGCACCTTCAGTGTCTCAGCTGAGCAACCAGGGCCTTCCACATTGCAAAAATACCCATGATGGCCAACAGAGAGAGCTCAAACACCACAGACCCGGAGAGGCGGGTTCCTCTGCCCAGGCAGTGATGGCCACCAGAGGGCGCACCATCGGCTTTTCTGACCCAGGGCACCTGAGAGCAGGAAGGGCTTTGATTGCTCCCAGAGTACTCAGGGCCTCTTCAGCTGCCTGAGTACAGAGAGCAGAGCTGCATTTCCAGCAGGTTGTGCCGCCCACCCCAGGGGAGATCTTGGGAGCTTTGTAGCAACTTGGCATCTCCTGAGTCGCCAGAGAGAATTTGTCTTATCGTACTGAGTGCTGAGGAGTGGGCTCTGGGTGGCTTCCCTGGGCAAGCTGGTTGCTGAGCTGCACAGGTCCTTGCGCTTTCTGGGCTGTTCCCGTGTTTCATTCCTCCCCTTCCCGGACAGTATTTGAACAAGACATATTTTACTAAAGGTCTCGTGGATTGCGGAGTCCCACGACATCACCTCATCGATGCAGTCGATGGTTTGTTGTTCCAGATTCAGGCTTGTTTCCGGGAAGAAACCCTGACAGAAATTCAGAAGAACAAGAGCTGCATTCCGTTAGGACATGAATACATGAAATGCTCGTCTTGGGAACTCCTAGAAGAATGAGCTGGGACCCACTTTCCAAGTCCTGCTGGAACCAGTGACCGAGGTAAGGGCACAAACTGTCCCCCACATCATACATGCCTTTTAAAAAGTTTCATGGTTATTTTTCCAACCTAATTAAGTGATTGCAAACTACAGAAAACCTGGTAGGTACCTGTCATTAACGTACGTTATCTTGAATTTAAATTGCAGTGAGTAAAGATACAGTGTAGTATTAGTTTCAGGTGTAAAATATAGAGCAACCCTTCCACACGTCATCCGGTGCTCATCCCAGGTGCACTTCTTAATCCCCAGCAGCTGTTTCACCCATTCCCCACCTTGCTCTGGAAGCCCTCAGTTTGTTTCCTAGTTAAAAGTCTGTTTGTCACTGTCTCCTCCCCGCCCCCCCCCCCACTTTGTTTTGTTTTATATCCATGTGTTAGTGAAATCATCTGGTATTTGTCTTTGTCTGAAAGGCTTATTTCACCCAGGATAACATTCTCTTGCTCCATCCAGCTCATGGCAAATGACAAGATTTCATGTTTTTACGGCCTAATAATATTACATTCCATAGACCACATCTCAATTTATTCATCAGTTGATGGATGCTTGGATAGTTTCTGTAATTTGGCTGTTGTAGAAAATGCTGCTGGAAACATCATGGTGCATGTATCCCTTTGAAGATTTTGTATTCTTTGTGGAAATACCTTGTAGTGAAATTGCTGGATCATAAGTTACTTCCATTTCCAGTTGTTGTGTTTTTTTTTTAGAAATCTCCATAATGTTTTCCAGACTGGCTGCACCAGTTTGCCTTCTTACCCTCAGTGCAAGAGGGTTATTCTTTCCCACATCCTTGGCAACACCTGCTGTGTCATCCTTCATTGATTTTCGTCATTGTGACAGATGTGATGTGTTATCTCATTGTACTTTTGAATTGTATTTGCCTGAAGATCAGTATTGTTGAGTATTTTTTCATGTATCTCTTGGCCAGGTATATGTCTTCCTTCAGGAAATGTCCATTTTTGTCTTCTGCCCATTTTTAATCAGATTTTTCATTTTTTGGGTGCTGTATAACTGTATATATTTTGGGCACTAACCCTTTATCTGATGTCGTTTGCAAATATCATTCTGTAGGTGTGTTAGTTTTGTTGATTATTTCCTTGGTGATTGAAGGTTTTAATTTTTATGAAGTCTCATTATTTTTGCTTGTGTTTCCCTTACCTGTAGAGATATATCTGCAAAGATGTTTGTACAGGCAATGTTAAATAAGATACTACCCGTGTTATCCTCTGGGATTTTTATGGTTTCAGGTTTCACATATAGGTCTTTATCCGTTTTGGATTTATTTTTGTGTATGTTGTAAGAAAGTGGTCCATTGTTGTTTTTGTTTTGTTTTGCAGGATGCTGTCCATTTTTTCCAAAACCATTTGTTGAGGAGCCTTTTTTTTAAGTTTATTTATTTATTTTCGAGAGAGAGAGAGAGAGAGAGCATGCAGAAGAGGGGCAGAGAGAAATGGAGACAGAGAATCCCACGCATGCTCTGCACTGCCCTGAGATCATAACCTGAGCTGAATTCACAATCACGCTTTGTTGACTGAGCCACCCCTGTGTCCCAAGACTATCTTTTTTCCCATTGGATGTTCTTTCCTGCTTTGTTGAGAATTAATTGACCATATAGGTGTGAGTTCATTTCTGCATTTCTATTCTATTGATCTATGCCTCTGTGTGTTGTTGTTGTGGTGGTGGTGGTGGTTGTTGTTCTTTTGCCAGTTCCACTGTTTTGATCAGTATAGCTTTGTAATATAACCTAAAGTCTGGAATTGTGATGTCTCCAACTTTGCTTTTCTTCTTCCAGTTTGTTTTGGCTGTTTGGGGACTTTTGTCATTCCATACAAATTTTGAGATTATTTGTTCTTGTTCTGTCACAAATGTTTTTGTTAGTGTGATAGGGATTTCATTATATGTGTAGATTGTTTTGAGGAGTGTAGCCATTTTAACAGTATTTTGTGCTTCCCATCCATGAACATGAAATGTATTCCATTTCTTTGTGTCCTCTTCCATTTATTTCATCAGTGTTTCATAGCCTTTAGAGTACAGGTCTTTCACCTCTTTGGTTAGGTTTATTCCTGATTTCTTGTGGTATTTGTGAGCCTGTCAATGGGATCGATCCCTTACTTTCTCTCTGTGTTAATTCATGATTTGTGTTAGAAATTCAATACATCTTTGTTCCTTGGTTTCTGTATATTGTGACTTGTGGAATTCATATATCAATTCTAGCCGTTTTTAAGGGAATATTTCATGCTTTTTAGAGAACACATCATGTCAGTTCCAAATAGCGAAAGTGCTACTTCTTCCTTGCCGATTTGGATGCTTCTTATTTTTTTTTGTTGTCTGAGTGCTGTGGTTAGGGTTCCTGTACTATGTGCAATAACAGTGGTGAGAGGGGTCATGCCTGTTTTGTCCCTGACCTTGGAGGAAAATTTTTCAATTTTTCCCCATTGAGGATGAGATGAGCTGTGGGTTTTTCCTAGATGACCTTTATTATGTGCAGCAAGGTTGACTCTCAATGTACTTTGCTGAGGGGTTTTATCGTGAATGGATGTGATATTTTGTCAAATAGTTTTCCTGCATCTGTTGAAAGCATCAAATTGTTCTTATCCTTTCTTCTATTACTGTGGTGCAGCATGTTGATTGATCTGTGAATGTGGAACCACCCTTGCAGCCCAAGAATATATCCCACTTGATTATGGTAAATGATTCTATTAATGTATTGTTGACTTTAATTTGAAGGTATTTTAATAAGAATTTCTGCATACATAGTCATCAGGCTATTGGGCTGCAGTTTTATTTAAAAATTTTTTAAACATTTTTTAAATGTCTATTTCTTTCCTTTGAGTACATAAAAGTGAGGGAGGGGCTCAGAGATAAGGAGAGAGAGAATCCTGGCCATGCTCCACACTGTCATGGCAGGGTCCAACATGGGACTCGAACCCACGCACTGCAAGATAATGTCCTAGTCCAAAATTAAGAGTTGGACAGTAAACAGCCCGAGCCACACAGGCGCCCCACCAGTTTTCGGTTTTAGTGGAGGCTTTATCTGGTCTTGGTATCAGGGTAATGATGGCCTCATAAGATGAATTTGTAAGTTTTCCTTCTTTTTTATTTTTCATCATAATTCAAGGAGAATACATATTAGCTCTTTCTTAAATGGATGGTAGAATTCATCAGTTAAATCATCTGGCCCAGAAGTTTTGTGTTGGGGGGAGATTTTTGTTATTACTGATTTGATTTCTTTCTCTTTTCAGAATATATGTATCTTCCTGTTTCAGTTTTGGTAGTTTGTGTGTTTCTAGGAATTTGTCCATTTTTCTCAGAGTGTCCAATTTGTTGCATATAGTTGTTCATAATATTAACTTCTAACTGTATTTTTGTGGTGTGGACTGTTATTTCTCCTTTCTTATTTGTGATTTTATTTATTGGAGTCCTTTCTCTCTTCTTACTGAAAAGTCTGCCTAGAAGTTTTCATGTTGATTTCTGTTTTCAAAGAACCAGCCCCTGGTTTCATTGATTTGGTCTAGTGTCTTTTTGGTTTGAGTATCCCTTATTTCTGTCTGAATCTCTATTACTTCCTTCCTTCTGCTCTTGTTCTTCTGATATGTGACCTAGAATATGATCAACTCTGGAGAATGTCCCATGTGCGCTTGAAAAGAATATGTACTCTGCCATTTTAGTATGGAGTGTTCTAAATATATCTGTTAAACCCATCTGGCCCACTGTGTCATTCAAAGCCATTGTTTCCTTGTTGATTTTCTGTTTACAGCTTCTGTCCATTGATGTGAGCGATGTGTTAAAGTCCTCTACTATCGTTATATTATAAAAAATGAGTTCCTTTATGGTTGTTGTTAAATATTTTATATACTTGGTGATCGCATGTTGCGTGCATCAAAATTTATAATCATTGGATCTTCTTGTTTCATTGTCCCCTTTAGTATGAGATAGCGTCCGTCTTCATCTCTTGTTATACCTTTATTTATTTATTTATTTATTTACTTACTTACTTACTTACTTATTTATATTAATTTAAGTCATAGTTGACATATAGTGCACTCTCGGATTCGGGAGTAGAATTTGGTGATTCATCCCTTACATACAATACCCAGTGCTCATCCCAACAAGTGCTCTCCTTAATACTCATCCCACATCTAGCCCAGCCCTGACCCATTTCTCTCCATCAACCTTCGGTTTTTTTCTCTAACATTAAGAGACTCATGTGGTTTGTTACCACTCTTCTCGTTTCCTGCCCCCTTCCCATGTTTTCATCTGTTTTGTTTCTTCAATTCCACATGAGTGAAATCATATATTTGTCTTTCTCTGATTGACATATCTCACTTAGCATAATACATTATAGCTCCATCCACATCATTGGAAATGGCAAGATTTCATTCTTCTTGAAGTTGAGTTATATTTCTTTGTGTATACATATGTTTGTATATATGAACGTACACATATGTACATATGTATATATGCGTATACATACATACACACGCACACACACCACAAGTTCTTTATACCTTCATCAGTTGATGGATACTTGGGCTTTCTCTATAGTTTCGCTACTCTTGATAATGCTGCTATAAATACTGGGTTCATGAAATGTCACTATTAGGTATTTACCCAAAGTGTACCAAAAAAGAGTCTCGGTTTTAAAGGTTATTTTGCCTGATATAAGTATTGCTACTGGCTTTCTTTTAACATTATTGGCATAATAAATATTTCTTCATTCCCTCACTTCAAATCTGCAGGAGACTTAAGTCCAAATAAGGCTTTGTAGGCAGCTTCTAGATAGACATTGTTTTTTGTTTGTTTGTTTGTTTGCTTGTTTGTTTGTTTGTTTTGTCCATTCTGACGCCCTATCCAATGTCTTTTGATTGGAGCATTTAGTCCATTTATATTCCGGGTGATTATTGATAGGTATATATTTAGTGCCATTCTACTAGTTGTTATGCCATTGTTTTTTGATGTTTTCTCTGATCCTTTCTTGTCTGTAACACTTTTAGTCCTAGATTTCCACTCAAAGAGCCCGATTTAAATATTCTTTTCTTTTGACTGGTAGTACATTTCTTTACTTCTTTTTCATATTTCTTTTTTTTAATTTAAGCCCAAGTTAGTTACTTTATAGTGGAATACAGTTTCAGCAGTAGAATTTAGTGATCCATCAAGTACAAAATATACCCAATACTCATCCCAAGTGCGCCCGTAATGCCCATACCCATTTAGCTCATACTCCTATTCAGTAACCCTCCTGGAACCCTGAGTTTCTTCTCTGTATTTCAGAGTCTCTTATCGTTTGACTCCCTCTCTGTTTGTATCTTATTTTTGCTTTCCTTTCACTACGTTCATCAGTTGTATTAAATTCCACAGATGAGAGATATCATATTATGTTTGCCTTTCTCTGACATATTTTGCTTAGCATAATCAAGTCCGGTTCCATCCATGTTGTTTCAAATAGCAAGATTTCATTCTTTTTGACCGCCGAGTAGTATTCCATTGTATGAATATACCACATCTTCTTTATCCATTCATCTGTCAATGGTCATTTGCGCTCTTTGCATAATTTAGTTATTGTTGATAATGTTGCTATAAACATTGCAGTGCATGTGCCACTTGGACTCAGCGTTAGTGTATCCTTTGGATAAATACGTAGTAGTGCAATTGCTGGGGTCTAGTGTAGTTCTATTTTTAGTTTTTCTGACAAATCTCCATACTATTTCCAGAGTGGTTACACCACTTTGCATGCCCACCAGCATTTCAAAAGCGTTCCCTTTCTCTGCATCCTTGCTAACATCTGTCTTTTTCGGAGATGTGAATTTTAGCCATTCTGATAGGTGTGAGGGGATATCTCATTGTGGTTTTGATTTGTATTTCAGTGATGACAAGTGAGATTGAGCATCTTTTCATGTGTGACCAATCTGGATGTCATCTTTCTTAAAGTGTCTGTTCACGTCTTTTGCCCATTTCTTCACCGGATTATTTGGTTTCTGGGTGTTGAGTGTGATAATTGTTTATAGATTTTGGATACTAACCCTTTATCTGATATGTCACCTGCAAATATCTTCTCCCACTTCATTCAGTGCCCTTTCAGTTTCGCTGATTATGTCCTCTTCTGTGCAGATGCTTTTTATCTCCATGTCCCAATTGTTCACTTTGGTTTTCATTGCCCTTGCTTTGGAGACATGACAAGAAAGAAGTTGTTGTGGCCAGGATCAAGGAGGTAGATTGCTTGTTTTCTCCTCTAGGATTTTGATGGTCCCTTTCTTACATTTATATCTTTCATCCATTTTGAGGTGTGTGTGTGTGTGTGTGTGTGGTTTAAGAACATAGTCCAGGTCCAATCTTCTCATTGTTCAGTTTTCCCAGTACCATTTGCTGAAGAGACTTTTGTTTTTCCATTGGATATTCTTTCCAGTGTTATCAAAGATTACTCGGCCATATGTTTGAGCGTCCATTTATGGGTTCCCTATTCCGTTCCATTGATGTCTGTGTCCGTTTATGTGCCCGTATCATACTGTCTTGATGATTGCGGTTTTCTAATGCACCATAAATTCCAGATTTTAATGTCTCCAGCTTTGTTTTCTTTTTCAACATGACTTTGGCGATTTGGGGTCTTTTCTGGCTCCCTACAAATTTTAGGGTTGTTCTAGTTCTGTGAGGAATGCTGGTGTTATTTTGATAGGAATTGCATTGAATATGTCGATTGCTTTGGGTAGTATTGACATTTTAATAATATTTGTTCTTCTCATCCATGAGCATGGAATGTTTTTCCGTTTCTTTGTGTTTCTTCCATTTCTTTCATAGATATTGTATGGTTTGTTCCTTTATGTTTTTAATCTTTGTTTATTTTTGAGAGAGAGAGAAAGAGAGAGCACATGAGCAGGGGAAGGGCAGAAAGAGAGAGAGAGGGAGACACAGACTCTGAATCAGGCTCCAGGCTCCGAGCTGTCAGCACAGTGCCCATCACGGGACTCAGACCCACAAATGCGGGATCATGTCCTGAATTGAAGTCGGCACTTAACCGACTGAGCCACCCAGGCGTCCCTCTATTGTTTTAAGTGTACTGATCTTTTACCTCTTTGGTTATGTTTACCCCTAGGTGTTTGATGGTTTTCAGTGCAGGTGTAAAGTACATCAATCCTTGATTTCTCTCTGCTGACTCATTATTGGTGTATAGAAATGCAATCAACTTCTGTATATTGATTTTATATCCTGAGACTTTCCTGAATTCCAGTATCAGTCCTAACAGTTTTTCCATGGAGTCTTTGGGATTTCCTTGAAAAGTATCATGTCTGCGAAGAGGGAAAGTTTGACCCTCCTTGCCAATTTGGACGCCTTATATTTCTTTTTGTTGTCTGCTTGCTGATGTTAGGACTTCCAACAGTTTGTGGAATAACAGTGGTGAGAGTGGACATCCCAGTCGTGTTCCTGACCTTAGGGGGAAAGCTCTCAGTTTTTCCTCATTGAAGATGATATTAGTTGTGGGACTTTCATATCTGGACATACTGATATTCAGACAAGATCTTTCTATCCTTCCTTTCATGAGTGCTTTTTTTCCATCAAGAAAGGATGCTGCATTGTGTCAAATGCTCTTTCTGCATCTATTGAGAGGAACATATGGTTGTTATCCTTTCTTTTCTCAATGTGATGTATCACATCAGTTGATTTGCAGATATTGAATTGGTGGTGCATCCCAGGAATAAATCCAATTCATTGTGGTGAATAATTATTTGTATGTATTGTTGGATCTGGTTTGCTACTTTTGTTGAGAATTTTTGCATCCAGGCTCATCAGGGAAATTGGTCTGTAGTTTTCCTTTCTGGTGGGGTCTTTGTCCGGTTTGGACTCAAGGCTAAGCTGGCCTCATAGAATGAGTTGGAAGTGTTCCTTCCATGTCTCTGGCCATGACCTTATCTTGTTCTTTCATTTGGGATGCATTCCTCTTGTCTTGGCATTTTGGCTGAGTGTTTGCCTTCTCTGTGTTACAAACGCTCATTATGTTAGTTGCCTGTGAGATGCATGGCTTTATGAAAAGGAGGTCATCTAGTGTCCAGGGCCTGACACATCAGGGAGTGTCTGTGGTGTGTGTTGCGTACATTGTTTTGTGTTCTGGCTGCACTGTCCTTCAGGCCAGTTGTATGGACAATGTATGGTCCTTGGCCAGAATGTGCTGAGTTTTGTCTAGGTCAGCTCCGATCTGCTTCTTAAGTGAGACTTGAAATGACTGCCACTCGAAGCGAAGTTCTGCAGAACTGTCTGGTCAAGAGAGGTGGTGTGGTCATGGGCTTCCGCTGGTCACCTGGGGAAGGGGACACCTCCATTGGGACTGAGGCAAGCCTGATTGACCTAGAAGGCCAGTCTCACCAGAGCACAGGAATGTGGGGTTGGTGTAAGCATCTTAGGCAGCCAGTGTGAGGATGACATTGTTTCCAGCAGATGGCTCTGTGTTTATGCTGTGGGGAAGAGGAGGAAAATGGTCCCACACACTTCCTCTGTCCTGGCTCCTTTGTCCCCTTGTGAACACTGCCTCTCAGGGGTGCTCTCCATGAGAGTGTATAATCGCTCCACTGTGTACACCAGGTGATGTACAGGTCACTGTTTCCATACCGTCTGCCTGTATGTAGTTTGCTGCCTTCTCTGAAGGATTAGGCCAGTGCCCTCAGGGCTGTATCCCAGCCAAGCCTTCTGACCTTTGAAACTCCACATTCTCAGGGTCTGGATCGCTTGGTTAAGTGTCCGAGTCTTGATCCTGGCTCAGATCATGACCTCGTGGTCATGGGCTTCTCTCTCTCCCTCTATTCCTGCCCCTGCCTTGCTTGTGCTCTCTTTCTCTGTCTCTCTCCCAAAATAAACTTAAAACAAATTTAGTGGCATGGAATACCTTATTTAGACGAGATTTCCTCCCTGAGGGAATGGCAGCCGTCTATCAGTCAAATTTCCGGCAATGAATAGGAATTTCACTGTTGACCTGTTAAAGGTTACATTCCTACAGGAGTAAATTTAGGGTTAGTGACATGAGGCCTTAACGTAAGTAACTCCATGATGGCAGGCACTGGGTTCATGGAGGCTGCATTGCCTCGGACAGTGGGTTCACTGTAGGCAGCAGTGCTTCGGACAGTGTGTTCACAGGTGTCAGCAGTGCTTCGGGTGGAAAATTTACTGGAGGCTGCAGTGACACTGGCAGCGGGTTCACCGGAGGCTTCACTGTGTTGGGCAGTGTGTTCACTGGAGGCTGCATTGCCCCAGGACTGGGTTCACTGGACAATGCAGTAGAGCGGGCACTGGGTTCACAGGAGGCTGCAGTGTCTTGTGTACTGAGTTCACTGCAGGCTGCAGTGCCGCGAGAACTGGTTTCACTGGTGCCTGCAATGCCACGGGCACTGGGTTCACTGGAGGCTGCAGTGCAGCGGTTACTGGATTCACTGGAGGCTCCAGTGCTGCAGGAACTGGCTTCACTGGAAGCTGCAGTGCCGCGGACACTGGCTTTACTAGAGTGTGCAGTGCCATGGGCACTGGCTTCACTTGAGGCTGCAGTGGCGTGGACACTTGGTTCACTGGAGGGTGCAGTGCCACGGGCACTGGCTTCACTGGAGGGTGAAGTGCCAGGGACACGGCCTCACTGGAGGTAGAGACCCGCAGGCCCTGGGTTCACTGCATGCTGCAGTGCCGTGGTCACTGGATTCACTGGAGGGTGCATTGCCGCAGGCAGTTTGTTCACTGAGGGATGCAGTGCCATGGGCACTGGGATCCCAGGAACCTGCAGTGGAGTCGGAAATGGGTTCACTGCAGGGTGCATTGCTATGGTCACTGGGTTCACTGCAGACTGCAGTGCATGGAACACTGGAATAACTGGAGGCTGCAGTGCAGTGGGCACGTGTTTCACTGGAGTCTGCAATGCCCTGGGCACTGGCTTTACTGGCAACTGCAGTGCCACGGACTCAAGGTTCAATGGAGAGTGCAGTACGGCGGACACTGGCTTCAATGGAGGCTGCAGAGCCGCAGGCACTGGGTTCATAGGAGGCTGCAATGCCGGGGCACATTGTTCCCTGGATGGTGTAGTGCCTTGGGCACTGGGTTCACTGGAGGGTGCATGGCCGCGGGCACTGGGTTGACTGGAGGGTGCAGTGTCACGGACAGTGTGTTCACTGGAGGGGGCAGTGTCACAGGCAGTGGGTCACTGGAGGATGCAGTGTGTGGGCAGTGGGTTCACAGCATGCTCCAGTGTCATGGGTATTGAGTTCACTGGATGGTGCAGTGCCGCGGGAACTGGGTTCACCAGAGGCTGCAGTACCCTGCGCACTGGGTTCAATGTAGGATGCAGTGACCCGTGCACTGGGTTCAATGGAGGGTTCCGTGCCTCCCGCACTGGGTTCACTGGAGGCTGCAGTGCCGCGGGCAGTGGGTTCACAGCAGGCTCCAGTACCATGGATCCTGGGTTCACGGCATGGTGCAGTGCTGCGGGAACTGGGTTCACCGCAGGCTGCAATACCCTGGGCACTAGGTTCCATGCAGGATGCAGTGACGCGAGCAATGGGTTTACTGCAGGCTGCAGTACCCTGGGCAGTGTGTTCAATGCAGGATGTAGTGACACGCGCACTGGGTTCAATGGAGGGTGCAGTGCCGCGGGCACTGGGTTCACTGGAGGCTGACGTGCCGCAGGCAGTGGGTTCACAGTAGGCTCCAGTACAACGGGTACTGGGTTCACTGGATGGTGCAGTGCCGTGGAACTGGGTTCAGTGGAAGGGCAGTGTCTCAGGCAGTTGGTCACTGGAGGTTGCAATGCCACAGGCAGTGGGTTCACTGGATGGGGCAGTGCCGCCAGATCTGGGTTCACTGGAGGCTGCAGTGCTGTGGGCAGTGTGTTCACTGGAGGCTGCATAAAAACTGGAACTGGTTTCACTGCATGCTGCAGTGCCCGGGCACTGGGTTCACAGGAGGCTACAGTGCAGTAGACACTGCCTTCACTGGCTGGTGCAGTGCTGTGGGACGTGGGTTCACTGGAGTCTCCAGTGCTGCGGGATCTGGCTTTACTGGAGGCTGCAGTGCTGCAGGCACTGTGTTCACTGCATGCTGCATAGAAGCGGGAACTATGTTCACTGCATGGTGCAGTTACGAGGGCACTGGGTTTACTGGAGGGTGCTGTGCGGTAGGCACTGCCTTCAATGGAGGGTGCAGTGTCGCGGTCAGTGGGTTCACTGGAGGCTGCAGTGCGGCGGGCAATTGGTTTACTTGAGGCTGCATAGAAGCGGGAATTGGGTTCACTGCATGGTGCAGTGCTGCGGGCACCCTGTTCACTGGATGGTGTAGTGCCGTGGGCACTGGGTTCACTGGAGGGTAGAGACCCGCAGGCCCTGGGTTCACTGCACGCTGCAGTACCACGGGCACTGGGTTCACTGGAGGGTGCATTGCCGGAGGCACTTTATTCACTAGAGGCTGAAGTGCCATATGCACTGGGATCTTGGGAACCTGCAGTGCAGTCAGAACGAGGTTCACTGCAGGGTGCAGTGCTGTGGGCACTGGGTTCACTGCAACTGCAGTGCACGGATCACTGGGAAACTGGAGGCTGCATTGCTCTGGCACGTGTTTCACGTGAGGCTGCAATGCCGCAGGTACTGGCTTTAGTGGCGGCTGCAGTGCCGGGGACCCAAGGTTCAATGGAGAGTGCAGTACGGCGGGCACTGACTTCAATGGAGGCTGCAGAGCAGCGGGCACTGTGTTCATAGCAGGCTGCAGCGTGGCAGGAACTTTGTTCATGGGATGGTGTAGTGCTGTGTGCACTGGCTTCACTGCAGGGTGCAGTGCCAAGGGCACTGGCTTCACTGGAGGGTGCAGTGCCGCGGGCACTGGCTTCACTGGAGGGTTGAGACCCACAGGCCCAGGTTTCACTGCAGGCTGAAGTGTCGCATTCACTCGGTTCACTGGAGGGTGCATTCCCGCGGGCACTTTGTTCACTGGAGGCTGCTGTGTCATGGGGACAGGGATCCCTGGAACCTGCAGTACAGTCGGAACTGGGTTCACTGCAGGGAGCAGTGCTGTGGGCACTGGGTTCACTGCAGACTGCAGTGAATGGATCACTGGGATAACTGGAGGCTCCAGTTCAGTGGGCAGGGGTTTCCCTGGACGCTGCAATGCCATGGGCACTGGCTTTACTGGCCGCTACAGTGCTGCGGACCGAAGGTTCAATGGAGAATGCAGTATGGCAGGCACTGGCTTCACTGGAAGCTGCAGTGTCGTGGGCACTGGGTTCATAGCAGGCTGCAGTGCTGCTGGCACTTTGTTCACTGGATGCTGTTGTGCCCTGAGCACTGGGTTCCCTCAAGGGTGCAGTGCTGCGGAAACTGAGTTCACTGGAGGGGGCAGTGTCGCAGGCATTGGGTTCCCTGGAGGGGGCAGTGCCGCCGGATCTGGGTTCACTGGAGTCTGCAGTGCTAAGGGCAGTGTGTTCACTGGAGGCTGCATAGAAGCTGGGACTGGTTTCACTGCATGGTGCAGTGCCGCGGGCACTGGGTATACAGGAGGCTACAGTGCGGCATGCACTGCATTCACTGGCGGGTGCAGTGCTGCAGGAAGTGGGTTCACTGGAGGCTCCAGTGCCGTGGTATCTGGGTTCACTGGAGGCTGCAATGCTGCAGGCACTGTGTTCACTGCAGGCTGCATAGAAGCGGGAACTGGGTTCACTGCATGGTGCAGTTCCACGGGCAATGGTTTCACTGGAGTGTGCAGGGCGGAGCCACTGTTTTTTTTTTTTTAATTTTTTCTCAACGTTTATTTATTTTTGGGACAGAGAGAGACAGAGCATGAACAGGGGAGGGGCAGAGAGAGAGGGAGACACAGAATAAGAAACAGGCTCCAGGCTCTGAGCCATCAGCCCAGAGCCTGACGCGGGGCTCAAACTCACAGACCGCGAGATCGTGACCTGGTTGAAGTCGGACGCTTAACCGACTGCGCCACCCAGGCGCCCCAAGGAGGCACTGTTTCAATGTAGGGTTCAGTGCCACGTTCAGTGTGTTCACTGGAGGCTGCAGTGCTGCAGGCAATTGGTTTACTTGAGGCTGCATAGAAGCGGGAACTGGGTTCATTGCATGGTGTAGTGCTGCTGGCACTTTGTTCACTGGATGGTGTAGTGCCGTGGGCACTGGGTTCACTGGAAGTTGCAGTGGCACGGACACTTGGTTCACAGGAGGGTGCAGTGCTGCGGGCACAGGCTTCACTTGAGCCTGCATTGGCGCGGACACTTGGTTCACTGGAAGGTGCAGTTCCGTGGGCATTGGCTTCACTGGAGCGTGCAGTGCCAGGGACAATTGCTTCACTGGAGGGTAGAGATCCGTAGGCACTGGGTTCACTGCAGGCTGCAGTGCTGTGCCACTGGGTTCACTGCAGGGTGCAGTGCCGCGGGCACTGTGTTCACTGGAGGGTGCAGTGCCGTGGCACTGGCTTCATTGGACGGGGCAGTGCCAGGGACACTGGCTTACTGGATGGTAGAGACACGCAGGCCCAGGGTTCACTGCAGGCTTCCCTGCCACGGGAACTGGGTTCACTGGAGGGTGCATTGCCGTGGGCACTTTGTTCACTGGAGGCTGCAGTGACATATGCGCTGGGATCCCTGGAACCTTCAGTGCAGTCAGAACTGGGTTCACTGCAGGGTGCAGGGCTGTGGGCACTGCGTTCACTGCAGACTGCAGTGCACCGATCACTGGGATAACTGGAGGCTGCTGTGCAGTTGGAATGTGTTCCACTACAGGCTGCAATTCCGCGGGCACTGGCTTTACTGGCGGCTGCGTGCCTCGGACACAACGTTCACTACAGAGTGCAGTATGGCAGGCACTGGCATTAATGGAGGCTGCAGATCCTTGGGCACTGAGTTCATAGCAAGCTGCAGTGTTGCAGGCACTTTGTTCCTGGGATGGTGTAGTGCCTTGGGCACTGGATTCACTGGATGGTGCAGTGCCGGGGACACTGGCTTTACTGGAGGGTAGAGACCCGCAGGCCCTGGGTTCACTACATGCTGCACTGCTGCCGGCACTGGGTTCACTGGAGGGTGCATTGCCCCAGGCACTTTGTTCACTGGAGGATGAAGTGCCATGGGCCCTGGGATCCTTGGAATCTGCAGTGCAGTGGGAACTGGGTTCACTGCAGGGTGCAGTGCTGTGGGCACTGGGTTCATTGCAGACTGCAGTGCATGGGTCACTGGGATAAATGGAGGCTGCAATGCTGTGGGCACGGGTTTCACTTGAGGCCGCAATGCCACGGGCACTGGCTTTACTGGTGGCTGCAGTGCCACGGACCCAAGGTTCAATGGAGAATGCATTATGGCAGTCACTGGCTTCACTGGAGGCTGCAGAGCCGTGGGCACTGTGTTCATTGCAGGCTGCAGTGTCGCAGGCACTGTGTTCACGGATGGTGTAGTGCCGTGGGCACTGGGTTCACTGGAGGGTGCAGTGCCGCCGGCACTGGCTTCACTGGAGGGTGCAGTGCCAGTCTCACTGGCTTCACTGGAGGGTAGAGACCCGCAGGCCCTGGGTTCACTGCAGGCTGCAGTGCCTGGGTCAAAGGGTTTCCTGGAGGGTGCATTGCTGCGGGCACTTTGTTCACCGGAGGCTGAAGTGCCCTGCGCACTGGGATCCCTGGAACCTGTAGTGCACTCGGAACTGGGTTCACTGCAGGGTACAGTGTTGTGGGCACTGCGTTCACTGCAGACTGCAGTGCACGGATCACTGGGATAACTTGAGGCTCCAGTGCAGTGAGCACGGGTTTCACTGGACGCTGCAATGCCGCGGACACTGGCTTTACTGGGGGCCGCAGTGTCGCCGACCCTAGGTTCACTCGAGAGTGTGGTACGGTGGGCACTGGCTTTAGTGGAGGCTGCAGATCCGCGGGCACAGGGTCCATAGCAGGCTGCAGTGCCACGGGCACTTTGTTCACTGGATGGTGTAGTGCCCTGGGAACTGGATTCACTGGAGGCTGCAGTGCCGCGGGCACTGGGTTCACTGCAGGCTGCTTGCCGCCTGAACTGGTTTCAGTGTTGCCTGCAGTGCCGCGGTCACTGGGTTCATTGGGGGCTCCACTGCAGCGATCACTGGGTTCACTGGAGGCTCCAGTGCAGCGGGAACTGGCTTCACTGGAAGTTGCAGTGCCGCGGACACTGGCATTACTAGAGTGTGCTGTGCCGCGGGCACTGGCTTCACTTGACCTGCAGTGGCACGGACACTTGGTTCACTGGAAGGTGCAGTGCTGCGGGCACATGCTTCACTTGAGTTTGCATTGGCATGGACACTTGGTTCACTGGAAGGTGCAGTTCCGCGAAAACTGGCTTCACTGGAGCATGCACTGCCTGGGATACTGGCTTCACTGCAGGGTAGAGACCCGCAGGAACTGGGTTCACTGCAGGGTGCAGTGCTGTGCCACTGGATTCACTGCAGGGGGCAGTGCTGTGGGAACTGGGTTCACTGGAAGGTGCACGATCGCGGGCACTGGCTTCACTGGACGGTGGAGTGCCAGGGATATTGGCTTCACTGGAGGGTAGAGACACGCAGGCCCTGGGTTCACTGCAGGCTTCACTGCCGCGGGAACTGGGTTCCCTGGAGGGTGCATTACCGCAGGCACGTTGTTCACTGGAGGCTGCAGTGCCATATGCATTGGGATCCCTGGAACCTGCAGTGCAGTCAGAACTGGGTTTACTGCAGGGTGCAGGGCTGTGAGCACTGGGTTCACTCCAGACTGCAGTGCAAGGATCACTGGGATAACTGGAGGCTGCAGTGCAGTTGGCACGTGTTTCACTGGAGGCTGCAATGCTGCGGGCACTGGTTTTACTGGTGGCTGCCGTGCCACGGACCCAAGGTTCAATGGAGAGTGCATTACGGCGGGCACTGGCTTCAATGGAGCCTGCAGAGCCGCCGGCCCTTTGTTCACTGGATGGTGTAGTGCCCTGGGCACTGGGTTGACTGGAGGGTGCCGTGCCAGGGACACTGGCTTTACTGGAGGGTAGAGACCCGCAGGCCCTGGGTTCAGTGCAGGTTGCAGTGCCTCGGGCATTGGGTTCACTGGAGGGTGCATTGCCCCAGGCACTTTGTTCACTGGAGGCTGAAGTGCCATGGGCACTGGGATCCTTGGAACCTGCAGTGCAGTGGGAACGGGGTTCACTGCAGGGTGCAGGGCTGTGGACACTGGGTTCACTGCAGACTGAAGTGCACGGATCACTGGGATAACTGGAGGCTGCTGTGCTGTGGGCACGGGTTTCCCTTGAGGCCTCAATTCCGTGGGCACTGGCTTTACTGGGGGCTGCAGTGCCGCCGACCCATGGTTCAGTGGAGATTCCTGTACGGCAGGCCCTGGCTTCACTGGAGGCTGTAGAGCCTTGGGCACTGGGTTCATAGCAGGCTGCAGTGCCACAGGCACTTAGTTCACTGGATGCTGTAGTGCCCTGGGCACTGGGTTCCTGGGAGGGTGCAGTGTCGCGGACACTGGCTTCACTGGAGGGTGCAGTGCCACGGACACTGTGTTCACTGGAGGGGCTGTGTCGCAGGCATTGGGTTCATTGGAGGGGCAGTGCCGCCGGAACTGGGTTCACTGGAGGTTGCAGTGCTACAGGCATGTGTTCACTGGAGGCTGCATACAAGCTGGAACTGGTTTCA
Organism: Prionailurus bengalensis; assembly: GCF_016509475.1. Lineage (NCBI taxonomy): Eukaryota > Metazoa > Chordata > Mammalia > Carnivora > Felidae > Prionailurus > Prionailurus bengalensis. Next base: position 277,644 of record NW_025091161.1, read on the forward strand.
CTGCATGGTGCAGTGCCGTGGGCACTCTGTACACAGGAGGCTACAGTGCGGCATGCACTGCATTCACTGGTGGGTGCAGTCCTGTGGGAAGTGGGTTCACTGGAGGCTCCAGTGCCGTGGGATCTGGGTTCACTGGAGGCTGCAGTGCTGCGGGCACTGTGTTCACTGCATGCTGCATAGAAGCGGGAATTGGGTTCACTGCATGGTGCAGTGCTACGGGCACTTTGTTCACTGGATGGTGTAGTGCCGTGGGCACTGTGTTCACTGGAGGGTGCAGTGGCAGGGACACTGGCTTCACTGGAGGGTAGAGTCCGCAGGCCCTGGGTACACTGCAAGCTGCAGTGCCGCGGGCACTGGGTTCACTGGAGGGTGCATTGCCGCGGGCACTTTGTTCACCAGAGGCTACAGTGCCATGCGGACCGGGATCCCTGGAAACTGTAGTGCACTCGGAACTGGGTTCAATGCAGTTTGCAGTGTTGTGAGCACTGGGTTCACTGCAGACTGGAGTGTACGGATCACTGGGATAACTGGAGGCTGCAGTGCCGTGGGCACGGGTTTCACTTGAGGCCGCAATGCCGCGGGCACTGGCTTTACTGGCGGCTGCAGTGCCGCGGAACCAAGGTTCAATGGATCATGCAATTCGGAAGGCACTGGCTTCACTCGAGGCTGCAGAGCCGCGGACCCTGGCTTCACTGGAGGGTGCCACTTTCAGTAGAGAGTCCAGTAAGGAGGGCACTGGCTTCAATGGAGTCTGCATAGCCCCGGGCACTGGGTTCATAGCAGGCTGCGGTGCAGCAGGCACTTTGTTCACTGGATGCTCTAGTGTCCTGGACACTGGGTTCCATGGAGGGTGCAATGCCGCGGACCCTGGCTTCACTGGAGGGTGCAGTGTCATAGACACTGTGTTCACTGGAGGGGGCAGTGTCGCAGGCAGTGGGTCACTGGAGGCTGCAGTGCCGCAAGCATTGGGTTCCCTGGAGGGGGCAGTGCCGCCGGCTCTGGGTTGACAGGAGGCTACAGTGCGACATGCAGTGCATTCACTGGCGGGTGCAGTGGTTTGGGAAGTTGGTTCATTGGGGGCTCCAGTGCCGTGGGTTCTGGGTTCACTGGAGGGTGCAGTGCTGCGGGCACTCTGTTCACTGCAGGCTGCAGTGCTGCGGGGACTGGCTTCACTAGAGGCTGCAGTGCCGCGGGCACTGGGTTCACTGCAGGATGCAGTGCCATGGACACTAGGTTCACTGGAAGTTGCAGTTCCATGGGCACTGGCTTCTCTGCAGGGTACAGTGCCGCGGGCACTAGGTTCACTGCAGGCTGCAGTGCTGCAAGCACTGGGATCACTGCAGGCTGAAGTTCTGCGGGCACTGGTTTCACTGGAAGCTGCAGGCCGCCAGCACTGAGTTCACTACAGGCTACAGTGCTGTTGGCACTGGGTTCACTTGTGGGTGCAGTGTGGCAGGCACTGCCTTCACTGGAGTGTGCAGTGCTGTGGCAGTGAGTTCACTGGAGGCTGCAGTGCAGTTGAACTGGGTTCACTGCAGGCTGCAGTCCCCCGGGCACTGGGTTCACTGCAGGATGCAGTCCCACGGACACTTTTTTCACTGGAGGGTGCAGGTCCGAGGGCACTGGGCTCACTGGAGGCTCCAGTGCCGCGTGCACTGGGCTCTCAGGAGGCTGCAGTGGGGCGGGCATTGGGCTCACTGGAGGCTCCAGTGCCGCGTGCACTGGGCTCACAGGAGGCTGCAGTGGGGCAGGCATTGGGCTCACTGATGGCGGCTGTTCTGCATGAACTGGGATCACTGGATGTTGCAGTGCTGAGGGCTCTGGGTATACTGGAGGCTCCAGTGCCACCGACACTGGGCTCACTGGAGGCTCCAGTTTCGCAGGCACAAGGCCCACAGGAGGCTTCATTAATGCAGGCACTGTGGTCACTTGAGGCTGCAATGCCGTGGAAACTGGCCTCAATGGAGGCTGCATTACCGCAGGCACTGGGCAAACTGGTTGCTCCAGTCGCTTGCACTTGGCTCACTGGAGGGTCCAGTGCCGTGGGCAATGGGCTCACTGGAGTCTGCAGTGCCACGGGCACTGGGTTCCCTGGAGGCTGCAGTGCTGCGGTCACTGGGCTCTCATGAGGCTGCAGTGCTGCGGACACTGGGCTCACTGGCGGCTATAGTGATGTGAGCACTGGGCCGACTGGAGGCTGCAGTGGCGCGGGCACTGTGTTCACTGGAGGCTCCAGTGCCGCATGCACTGGGCTCATTGGAGGATGCAGTGCCGTGGGCAGTGGCCTCACTGGAGGCTACAGTGCCGCGGGCACTGGGCTCCCTGGCAGCTGCAATGCTGAGGGCACTGGTTTCACTGGAGGGTGCAGTGCCGCGGTCACTGAGTTCACTGGGGGCTCCAGTGTCACAGGTACTACGTTCACTGGATGCTGCAGTGCCTGGGTCACTGGGTTCACAGTAGGCTCCTGTGCTGTGGGCTCCTGTGCATGTGGGCATGCAGTGCCGGGATCACTGGGTTCACTGCAGGCTGCAGTGCCGGGATCACTGGGTTCACTGAGGCTGCAGTGCCACGGGCACTGGGTTCACTGGAGGATGCTGTTCTGCGGGCACTGGGTTCACCGGAGACTCCAGTGCTTTGGGCATGTGTTCATGGGAGGCTGCAGTGCCGCGGGTACTGGGTTCACTGGAGGCTGCAGTGCTGCAGGCACTGTGTTCACTGGAAGCTGCTGTGCCTCGGGCACTGAGTTCACTGGAGGCTGCAGTGTCACTGGCAGTTCACTGGAGCTGGAGTGCAGTGGGCATTTGAGCACTGGTCGTTCCAGTGCCATGGTCCTTGAGTGCCCGAACACTCGGGCACTGGAGCCTGGGGGTTGCTGCTTGGGATTTTGTGTCTCCATCTCTCACTGTCTTTCCCCGGGAGGCTCTCTGGTTTGAGCACAGACCTGGAGGCTGCATGGGATTCTGTGTCTCCCTCTTCCTCTGTCCTTCCCAGGAGTTTCTGTGCTGAGACCAAAGAGCCTGGAGGGTGCTTGGAATTCTGTGTCTCCTCTCTCTGTCCTTCTCCTCCAGTTCCTTCACGCACTGGGAAATAGGACTTCAGTCACTGGGAGTGACGACTGCAGTCATTAGAAGTAACTGCAGACATTGAGTGTGTCTTTGACTTCAGTCACTGGGAGTGACTATCACATCAGTCACTGGGAGTGACGTCAGGAGTGACTTCAGTTACTGGGAGTGACTTCGGGAGTCTTCAGTCAGTGGGATGACTTCGAGAGGGTCTTCCATCACTGTGTGTGACTTCACGAGGGACTTCCGTCACTGGGAGTGACTTCAGTCATTAGGGTTGACTGACTTCAGTCATTGGGCATGCCCTCAGGCCTTGGGCATGCCTGTGCCCTTCAGGCAGTCTTCTAGCCTTCAGGCACAGGGTGAGAATTCAGGAATGGGGCAAGCCCTCAGGCATGGGGCCTGCCTTCAGGCACTGGGCGGGGCTTCATGCATGGGGCAAGGCTTCAGGCACTGGGCTTTCCTTCAGGCACGGGCCTTGCCTGCAGGCAAGGGGCTTGAGTACAGGCACCTGGAGCTGTTTCAGGCAAGAGGCATGCCTTCAGGCACAGGGAGCGGCTTCAGGCACAGGGAGCGGCTTCAGGCACAGGGAGCGGCTTCAGGCACAGGGAGAGGCTTCAGGCACGGGGCGCACCTTCAACCATGGAGCTTGTCTTCAGGCCCTGGGAGCACCTTCAGGTACAGTGAGCGGCTTCATGCACAGGGCGCAACTTCGGAAACGGGGAGACTCTGTGTTCTTCAGGCACAAGGCACGCCATTAGGCACTGTGCTCACCATCAGGCAAAGGGTGCACTCAGGCAAGCAGTGCGTTGTCACCCATGGGGTGCTCTCTCAGAGAGTGCCTGTGCCTTTCAGGCAAAGGGAGTGCTTTCAGGAACGGCGAGTGCCAACAGGCATGGTGAGTGGTTTCAGCAACTGGAGGATCTGTGCTGGGAGCACTGGGGCCTGGAGGCTCTGTGCTTCGAGTATGGAGCCTGAAGGCTGCTTGGAATTCTGCGTCTCCCTCTCTCTCTGTCCTTTCCCTGCAGTTCCTTCAGGCACTGGGAGTGCTGCCTTCAGGGACTGGCAATGATGACTTCAGGCACTGGGATTGACAACTTCAGTCACTGGGAGTGACGACTGCAGTCACTAGGAGTAACTGCAGACACTGAGTGTGACTTTGACTTCAGTCACTGAGAGTGACTGTGACATCAGTCACTGGGAATGACTTTGACTTCAGTCCCTGGGAGTGACGTCAGGAGTGACTTCAGTCACTGGGAGTGACTTCTGGAGTGACTTCCGTCAGTGGGAATGACTTCTACAGGGACTTCCTTCACTGTGTGTGACTTCACGAGGGGCTTCCGTCACCGGGTGGGAATTCGCGAGGGACTACCATCACTGGGAGAGACTTCAGTCATTGGGGGTGACTGACTTCAGTCACTGGGCTTGCACTCAGGCACTGTGCATGCCTGTGCCCTTCAGGCAGTCTTCTAGCCTTCAGGCACAGGGTGAGAATTCAGGCATGGGGCAAGCCCTCAGGCATGGGGCCTGCCTTCAGGCACTGGGCGTGCCTTCAGGCACTGGGCGGGGCTTCATGCATGGGGCAAGGCTTCAGGCACGGGGCTTTCCTTCAGGCATGGGCCTTGCCTGCGGGCAAGGGGCTTGAGTACAGGCACCTGGAGCTGTTTCAGGCAAGAGGCATGCCTTCATGAACACGGGTGACTTCAGGCACATGGAGCGTTTTCAAGCACGGGGCGCATCTTCAACCATGGAGTTTGTCTTCGGGCACTGGGAGCATCTTCAGGTACAGTGAGAGGCTTCATGCACAGGGTGAGACTTCAGGCATGGGGAGCCTCTGTGCTCTTCAGGCACAGGTCGCGCCCTTAGCCACTGGGCTCGCCCTCAGGCACAGGGTGCACTCAGGCAAGGGGTGCGCGGTCACCCATGGGTGCGCCCTCAGAGAGGGCTTGTGCCTTTCAGGCAAAGGGAGTGCCTTCAGGAACGGTGAATGCCTTCAGGCATGGTGAGTGGCTTCAGGAACTGGAGGCTCTGTGCTGGGAGCACCGGGGCCTGGAGCCTCGGTGCTGGGAGCACAGAGCCTGGAGGGGCTGGAAGGGATTCTGTGTCTCCCTCTGTCTCTGTCCTTCCCCGGGAGTTTCCGTGCTGAGACCACAGAGCCTGGAGGCTGCTTGGAATTCTGTGTCTCGCTCTCTCTGTCCTTCCCCTGCGATTCCTTCAGGCACTGGGAGTGCCAACTTCAGGCACTGGCAGTGAAGACTTCAGGCACTGGTAGTAACCACTGCAGTCACTAGGAGTAACTTCAGACACTGTGTGTGACTTTGACTTCAGTCACTGTGAGTGACTATGACATCAGCCACTGTGAGTGGCTTTGACTTCAGTCCCTGGGAGTGACTTCAGTCCCTGGGAATGACTTCGGGAGTGACTTCTGTCACTGGGAGAGGGACTTCCAGAGGGACTTCCGTCACTGGGAGTGAATTCGCGAATGACTTCTGTCACTGGGAGTGACATCGGGAGTGACTTCTGTCACAGGGAGTGACTTCAGGAGAGACTTCCCTCACTGGGAGTGACATAGTGAGTGATTTCCATCACTGGGCATGACTTGGGAGAGGCTTCCATCATTTGGAATGACTTTGGGAGTAACTTCCTTCACTGGGAGTGACTTTGACTTCAGTCACTGGGAGTGACTTTGGGAGTGACTTCATGCACTGGGCATGACTCAGTCATTGGGGGTGACAGACTTCAGTCACTGGGCATGCCCTCAGGCACTGGGCATGCCTTGCCATTCAGGCATAGAGCAAGCCTTCAGGCATGGTGCGTGCCTTCAGACAAGGGGTGTGCCTTCAGGCACTAGGCGGGGCTTCATGCATGGGTCTTGTCTTCAGGCACTTGGAGCCCCTTCAGGTACAGTGAGCAGCTTCATGCACAGGGCGCGACTTCAGGCAAGGGGAGTTCTGTGCTCTTCAGGCACAGGGCGCGCCATCAGGCACTGGGCTCGCCATCAGGCACAGGGCGCCCTCAGCCCGGTGTGCGCCTTCAGGCATGGGGCGCGCCTTCAGGGAATGCCTGTGCCCTTGAGTCAAGTGGAGTGTTTTCTGGCATGGGGCTTGCCTTCAGGCATGTGGAGCATCTTCAGGCATGGGGTGCGGCTTCAGGCACAGAGAGCTCCTGTGCCATTCAGGTAAGGGGAGCACATGTGCCTTTCAACAAGGGATGCCCCATCATGCACAGGATGCTCATTGAGACTCACAGCATGCCCTCAGGCATGGGGTGCGCCCTCAGAGAGTACCTCTGCCTTTCAGGCAAAGGGAGTGCCTTCAGGCGTGGTGAGTGGCTTCAGGAAGTGGAGCTGTGCAGGGAGCACAGGGCCTGGAGGCTTCATGAGATTCTGTCTCCCTCTCTCTCTGTCCTTCCCCGGGAGGCTCTGTGCTGAGACCACAGAGCCTGGAGGCTGTTTGGAATTCTGTGTCTCCTTTTCTCTGTGTCCTTCCCCTGCAGTTCCTTCAGGCACTGGGAGTGACGACTGCAGTCACTAGGAGTAACTGCAGACACTGAGTGTGACTTTGACTTCAGTCACTGTGAGTGACGATGACATCAGTCACAGGGAGCGACTTTGACTTCAGTCACTTGTCGTGACGTCAGGAGTGACTTTAGTCACTAGGAGTGACTTCGGGAGTGACTTCTGTCATGGGGAGTGACTTCAAGAGGGACTACCTTCACTGGGTGTGACTTGGCAAGGGACTTCGGTTTCTGGGAGTGACTTTGCCAGTGACTTCCATCACAGGGAGTGACTTTGTGAGAGACTTCCCTCTCTGGGAGTGACTTTGGGAGTCACTTTATTTACTGGGAGTGACTTTGACTTTAGTCACTGGGAGTGACTTTGGGAGTGTCTTCACTCACTGGGCAAGACTTCAGTCATTGGGAGTGACTGACTTCAATCCTTGGACATGTCCACAGGCACTGGGCATGCCTGTGCCCTTCAGGCAGGGGGCTAGCCTTCAGGCACAGGGTGAGAATTCAGGCATGGGGCAAGCCTTCAGGCATGGAGCGTGCCTTCAGGCAAGGGTGTGCCTTCAGGCACTGGGCGGGGCTTCATGCATGGGGCAAGGCTTCAGGCACAGGGCTTGCCTTCAGGCAAGGGGCTTGAGTACAGGCACGTGGAGCTGTTTCAGGCAAGAGGCATGCCTTCAGGCACAGGGAGCTTCTTTAGGCACGTGGCACACCTTCAACCATGGGGCTTGTCATCAGGCACTGGGAGCACCTTTAGGTACAGGGAGCAGCTTCATGCACAGGGCGCAACTTAAGGCACAGGGGGAGTCTTGCTACAGGCAGGGGGCGCCCTCTGGCGAGGGGTGTGCTGTCAGGCATGGTATGCGCCTTCAGGGAGTGCCTGTGCCTTTCATTCAAGGGGAGGGCCTTTAGGCATGGAACATGCCTTCAGGCACAGGGTGTGCCTTCAGGCACTGGGCGAGGAATTATGCATGGGGCGCTGCTTCAGTCAAGGGGCTTGCTTTCAGGCAGTGGGCTTGCCTACAGGCATACAGAGCTCTATCAGGCATGGGTCGTGTCTTCTGGAACGGGGAGTGGCTTCAGGCACAGGGAGCATCTTCAGGCAAGGGGTGCACCTTCAGCCATGGGGCTTGTCTTCAGGTACTGGGAGCGCCTTCAGGCACAGGGAGCAGCTTCATGCAAGGGGCGCGCCTTCAGGCAAGGGGAGCATCTGTGCTCTTCAGGCATGGGGCACGCAGTCAGGCATGGGGCGAACCATTAGGCATAGGGAGTGGCTTCAGGCATGGTGCATGGCTTCAGGCATGGGGCGCAGCTTCAGGCAAGAGGAGGTCCTGTGCCATTCAGGCAAGGGGAGCGCCTGTGACACTCAGGCACGGAATGCCCCATCCTGCGCAGGGAGCTCAGTCAGACTCAGGGCATGCCTTCAGGCATGGGGTATGCCTTTAGAGAGTGCTGGTGCCTTTCAGGCAAGGGGAGTGCCTTCAGACAAGGGGAGTGCCTTCAGGCATTGGAGGCTCTGTTCTGTGAGCACAGAGCCTGGGGGTTCTGTGCTGGGAGTACAGAGCATGGAGGGGCTTCTTGGGATTCTATGTCTCCCTCTCTGTCCTTCCCCAGGAGGCCCTGTGGTGAGAGCACAGAGCCTGGCGCCTGCTTGGGGTTCTGTGTCTCCCTCTCACTCTGTCCTTCCCCTGGAGTGTCTTCACGCACTGGGAGTGCCAATTTCAGGCACTGGGAGTGATGACTGCAGTCCCTGTGAGTGGAGACTCCAGTCACTGGGAGTAACTGCAGACACTTAGAGTGACTTTGACTTCAGTCTCTGGGAGTGACTATGACATCAGTCACTGGGAATGACTTTGACTTCAGTCACTTGGAATGACTTCAGGAGCAACTTCAGTCACTGGGAGTGACTTCGGGAGTGACTTCAGTCACTGGGAATGACTTCGAGAGGGACTTCCCTCACTGGGAGTGACTTCGGGCATGACATCTGTCACTGGGAGTGATATCTGGAGTGACTTCCGTCACTGGCAGTCACTTATTGAGTGACTTTCATCACTGGGAGTGACTTCGGGAGAGACTTCCATCACTGGGAGTGACTTTGGGATGACTTCCTTCACTGGGAGTGACTTTGTCTTCAGTCACTGGGAGTGACCTTGACTTCATTCCCTGGGATTGACTTTGGGAGTGACTTTATTCACTGGGCATGACTTCAGACATTGGGAGTGACTGACTTCAGGCACTGGGTATGCCCTCAGGCACTGGGCATGGCTAACCCTTCAGGCAAGGGGCGAGCCTTCTGGCATGGGTGGAGACTTCAGGCAAGGGGCGAGCCTGCAGGCATTGGACCTGCCTTCAGGCATGGGACATGGCTTCATGCTCTGGGCATGGCTTTAGGCAAGGGGCTTGCCTTCAGGTAAGGGGCTTGTCTTTAGGCATGGGGCATGCCTTCAGGCACAGGGAGTGGCTTCAGGCAAGGGGCTTGCCTTCAGGTACTGGGAGCATCTGTGCCCTTCAGGACACTTTCCATGGAAAGTAATACTGCACCACTTCTGTCCCCACATGTGTGTGGTCATATCAGATTTAGGAATTTTGTCCTCATTGAGAGAGAGAGAGAGAGAGAGAGAGAGAGAGAGAGAGAGAGAGAGAGAGAGAGTCTTAGCTAGTGTTTGGGTTTGGGCCAGGGACTTAGATAGGGCTGAATGGACAGGAGACCCGTGATCACCCTGGAAGGCTGAAGTGAGGGCCCATGCACTAATGCGTGTAAGGTTTAGGATTATGGTAAGAGTTGGTGTGAACTTTAGGTTGAGTGGTATGGTGCGGGTCAAGGTTACTGTTAGGTTTAGGTCCCAGGAGGTTCTAGGCATTGAACCCCTAGCAGTGCAGTGGTCTCCACATAGGGTTGAATGGAGACTGCATGAAAGCCTCTAGTTCAGGCTTCGTCTTTCCATGCCAGAGCCAGCCTCCCGTGTGTGCCACTCTTCAGTTGGGCCTCAGCACCCTCCCTGTGCAACTCCATGCCGGCAGTGGAATTGACATGATGATGTTCCAATTCCATACCGAATAATACTTCAGGGGTCTGGGCCCTATGGGCGTGGTGTTCTCAGAATTAGGAACTCTATCCCCATTGGGAGAGAGCCATCGCTAAGGTTAGGGTATGTTCCAGCGCCATAAGCACGGCTGAAGCGACACCAGTCCGTTGAGCTACATAGGGGGCTGAATAGGGCACATGCACAGTTGCAGGTCAGATGTAGGGTTACGGTTAGAGTTGGTGAGGTGGGTGTGTATAGTTATGTTCATTGTTATAGTTCTGTTCATAGTTATGTTCATGGTGAGGTTGGTGTGTATAGTTATGTTCATTATTGGGTTTGGGGTTAAGTCCTAGGTGGCTCCTAGCGATAAGCCAACAGCAATGCAGTGAGCTTCCCGGAGGGCTCAGTGGAGGGCATATTGCAGCTTGTCCGTCATGCTTAGTCTTTGTTTGCCAGGGCAAGCCTCCATCGTGGGCCATTCTTTGAGCCTCAGTAAAACCACTTCTGCAGCAACATCTGGGCTTTGGATATTACATGGTGATATTTCACATTCCACGCCGAGTAATACTCCTCCTCCTCTGGACTCCATGTGTGTGGTATCCTCAGACTAAAGAATTGGGTCACCATCAGGAGAGAGCCTTAGTTTGAGTTAGGGTTTGCTTCAAGGCCATAAGCATGCTGAAGCAACACTACTCATGTTATCTACATGGGGTGTTGGCTGAGGGACCATGCGCATGTGAGGGCTGGTGTAGGATTAGCGTTCGAGTTGGAGTGAGGTTTAGGTTGAGGAGTACTGTGAGGGTCACGGTCAGGGTTAGGGTCCAGGAGGCCCTAGGTGCTGAAACCCAAGCAGTGCAGTGATCTCCCTGGAGGGCTGAGGGAGGTCGCATTGGAGGGTGCCGGCCAGGCTTAGTCTTTAGGGGCTAGGGCCAGCCTTGGATATGGACCACACTTTGGTTGGGCCTCAGCCACCCCCTTGTGCAGCTCCCTCTGGGCTTTGGCAATTACCTGGTCATGTTCCACGTTCCATGCCGAGGAATCCGGCTCCTTTTCTGAACCCCACATGTGTGGTTTGCACAGAAGTAAGTATTGGGTCACCATCGGGAGACAGCCTAAAATGGAGTTTGGGTTCGGTCCAGGGACGTAAGCAGGGCTGAAGCGACAGCAGTCCCGTGATCTCCCTGGAGGGCTGAAGTGAGGGTCCCTGCGAGGGTGCGGGTCAGTTGTAGGTTATGTTTAGGGGTGATGTTTAGGTTGAGGTGTACTTTGAAGGTCATGGTTATTGTTAGGTCTCATGAGGCTCTAGGTGCAACAACCCCAGGAAGGATATGGTCTCCAAGAGGGGCTGAGTGGATCCCGCATGGGATTGTGCTGATCAGGCTTTGTCTTTGAGTGCCCGATCAAGCCTCCTGTGTGAGTCACTCTTCAGTTGGGCCTCAGGAACCCCCTTGTGCAGCTACTTGTGGGTAATGGAAATGACACGATTATGCTCCAAGATGCATGCCGAGGAATCCTGCAAAGCTTTGGGCCCCATGTGTGTGGTCTCTCAGAGTTAGGCATTGGATCCCCATCGGGATTCAGCCACAACTAGGGTTAGGGTTCGGTCCAGGGAGGTAAGCAAGGCCGAAGCAACAGCAATCCCGTTACCTTCATGGAGGGTTGAATGAGGGCCCATGCGCGGGTGAGGGTCTGGTGTAGGGTGTCAGGTGAAGCCTTAGAGCTGGGGTGAGGTTGAGGTTGAGGAGTATGTTGATGGTCACGTTTACGGTTTGGGTTAGATTCCAGGAGGTACGAGGTGCTGTACCCCAAGGAGTCCAGTGGTCTCACTGGAGGAATCAGTGGAGGGCAAATGGTAGGTTGCCCTCAGGCTTAGTCTTTGGGTGCCGAAGCCAGCATCAGTTGTGGGGCAATCTTCGGATGGGCCTCAGCAAACCCTTTGTGCAGCTTCCTCTGGGCTTTGGAAATTACCTGTCGATGTTCCACGTTCCATGCGAGTAACGCTGCAGTGCTTCTGGGCCCCATATGCGTGGTGACTGAGACTTAGGAATTTGTTCCTCAATGAGAGAGAGTCATTACTAGGGTTAGGTATCGGCCCAGGGATGTCGATAGGGCCAAATCCACATGAGTCCGTGATCGTTCTGGAGGACTCCATAGGGCCCATGCTTGGGTGCGGGTCATGTGTAGGGTTAGCGTTAGAGTTGGTGTGAAGTTTAGGTTGAGGTGTATGGTGAGGGTCAAGTTTAGTGTTAGGGTTAGGTCCCAGGAGGTTCCAGGCAATGAATACCTAGCAGTGCAGTGGTCTCCACAGAGGGCTGAGTGGAAGCTGCATGCAAGTCTACAGTTCAGACTAATTCTTTGCATGCCAGGGCAGCATCCTATGTGTGACACTCTTCAGTTGGGTCTCAGCAACCTCTTTGTTCAGCTCCATCCCAGCAGTGCAAATGAAATGATGATGTTCCAATTCCATCCTGAAGTATACTGCAGGGGTTTGGACCCTATGTGCATGGTGTTCTCAGAGTTAGGAACTGTATCCCCATTGGGGGGAGCCATAGCTAGGGTCAGGATTCGGTCCAGGGACATAAGCAGGGCGAGGTGACACCAGTCCCATTATCTACATGGAGGGCTGTATGAGAGCCCATGCAGGGGAGCAGGTCAGGTGTAGCGTTACCTTTAGAGTTGGGGTGAGGTTGAGGATGATGTGTATGGTTCTGGTCAATATAATGGTTAGGTTTTGTCCCAGGTCCCCCAGACGCTGAAGCACCAGCAGTGCTGGTCTTCCTGGAGGGTTCAGTGGTGAGCACATGGGAGGGTGTAGGTCATGCTTAGTCTTTGAAAGCCAGTGTGAGCCTCCTTTGCGGGCCACACTTTGGTTGAGCCTCAGGAACTGCTTCTGAAGCAACATCTGGGCTTTGGATATTACATGGTGATATTCCATGTTCCATGCCGAGGAATCCGCCTCTTCTTCTGGAAGGGAGGTATCCTCAGACTTAAGAATCGGGTCACCATCTGGAGAGAGCTTTAGATAGAGTTCGATTTCAGACCAGGGCCATAAGGGGGGCCACAGCTACCCCATTCCACTTACCTCCATGGGGTGATGAATGATAGCCAGTGTGCAGGTGAGGGTCAGTTGTAGGGTTAGCGTTAGTGTAGGAATGAGTTTGAGGTTCAGAGTATGGTGAGGGTCACGGTTAGTGTTAGGGTTAGGGCCCAAGTAATTCCAGGCGGTGAATCCCTAGCATCGCAGTGGTCTCCACAGAAGGCTGAGTGGTGGCTGCATGGGAGCCTTCAGTTCAGACTTATTCTTTGTGTTTCAAGGCCAGCCTCTTGTGTGTGCCACTATTCATTGGGTCTCAGTAGCCTCCTGGGGCAGCTCCACCCCAGCAGTGGAAACGAAATGATGATGTTCCACTTCCATACCGAATAATACTGTAGGGGTTTTGACCTATATGCGTGGTGTTTCAGAATTAGGACCTGGATATCCATTGGGAGAGAACCACGGATAGGGTGAGGTTCTGTCCAGGGACATAAGCAGGGCTGAAGAGACACCGGTCCCGCTATCTCCATAAGGGCCTGTATGAGGGCCAATGCACGGGTGAGGGTCAGGTGTAGGGTTAGCATTAGCGTTGGGCTGAGGTATAGGTTGAGTAGTATGGGGAGGGTCACGGTTGGGGTTAGGGCTAGGTTCCAGGAGGCCCAAGTTGCCGAATCCATGGCAGTGCAGTTGTTTCCCTTGGGGACCCAGAGGAGGGTGCATGGGAGGGTGCCGGTCATGCTTATTCTTTGGGTGCCAAGGCCAGCCTCTTGTGTGGGCCACTCTTCAGTTGGTTCTCAGCAACCCCCTTGTGCAGGTCCCTCTGGGCTTTGGAAATGGCATGGTGTTGTTCCCCGTTCCATGCCAAGTAAGCCTGCACCGCATCTGGGGTACATGTGCGTGGTTTTCTCCGAGTTAGGAATTGGGTCCCCATCGGGAATGAGCCATAGCTAGGGCAAGGGTTTGATCCAGGGAAGGGATGTAAGCAAGGCCGAAGGAACAACAATTCTTTACCTCCATGAGGGCTGAATGAGGGCTCATGCACGGATGCGGGTCACGTGTAGGGTTAGCGTTAGACTTAGGGTGAGGTTCCGATTGAGGAGTATGGAGTGGGTCATGATTAGGGTGAGGGATAGCTCCAAGGAGTCCCCAGGTGATGAACCCCATGCAGTGCAGTGGTCTCCTGGGATGGCTCAGTGGAGGGCACACGGGAGGGTTCTGGTCAGGTTTAGTCTTTGGTTACCAGTGCCAGCCTTGCATGTGGGCCACTTTTGGGCCTCAGCAAGCACTTTGGCACCTCCCTCTGGTATTTGGACATGACATGGTGGTGGTCCATGCTCCATGTGGAGTAATCCTGCACCGCTTCTGGGCCACAGGTGCGTGATATTCTCTGCATTAGGAATTGGATCCCCATCGGGATAGAGAAATAGCTAGGGTTAGAGTTAGATCCAGGGACATAAGCAAGGCCAAAGCAACAACAATCTATTTATCTCCAGTGAGTATGAATGAGGGCCATGTGCGGTAGCTGGTCAGGTGTAGGGTTAGTGTTAGAATTGGGGTGAGGTTTAGGTTGAGGAATACAGCGAGGATCATGGTTAGGGTTAGGGGTAGGTTCCAGGAGGCGCTTAAGTGCAGAAACCTAAGTAGTGCAGTGGTCTCCTAGAGGGTTGAGTGGAGGGCGCAAAGGATGGTGCCATTCCTTCTTAGTCTTAGGGTGTCAAGGCCACCCTTTGGTGTAGGACACTCCTTAGTTGGGCCTCAGCAGAGCCCTTGTTCAGCTCCCTCTGAGCTTTGGAAATGACATGGTGATGTTCCAGGTTCCAAGCCGAGTGATTTACACCATGAGTGTGCTGTTGTCAGTCATTGGAATTGGGTTCCCACGAGGAGGAGACTTAGCTAGGGTTAGGGTTCAGTGCAGGGACATCACGAGGCAAGACTGACTCCAGTCTCGTGAATTTCATGGAGGGCTTAAGTGAGAAACCTTGCGAGGGTACTGGTCTGGTATAGAGTTAGTGTGAGAGATGGGTTTCAGTTTAGGTTGAGGGCTAGGTTCAGGGTTCTGGTTACGGTTGGGGTTAGGTCCCAGGAGGCTCCAGATGCTGAACCCACAGCAGTGCAGTGGTCTCCCTGAAGTGCTGACTGGAGTACACAATGGATGCTGCGGGTCAGGGTTAGTCTTTCGGTTGCCAGGCCAGACAAGTGTTTCTGGCACTCTTCGGGTAAGTCTCAGGAATGCTCTCGGGCACAATGGAGGCTGCCGGTCAGGATTAGTCTTTGGGTTCCAAGGCTATACAAGTGTATTGGACACTCTTTGGGGGAGACCTCAGGAATCCTCTTATGCAGCAGCAGCTGGGCTTTGGAAATGACATGGTGATGTTCCACGTTCCACGCCGAGTGATCCTGCACTGCTTCTCGACCCCATGTGCATTCTGTTGTCAGACATTGTAATTGGATACCCATGGGGAGTGAGTTTTAGCTAGGGTTAGGGTTCAGTGCAGGGATGTGGCCAGAGCCAAAGGACTCCAGTCTCGTGATCTCCCTCGAGGGCTGAAGTGAGGGCACATGCGCTGGTGTGGGTCTGGTGTAGAGGTATTGTGAGATATATGGTCAGGTGAGATTGAGGGTTATCATCAGGGTTATGGTTAGGGTTAGGGTAGGTCAAAGAAGGATCCAGGCGCTGTACCCACAGCAGTGCAGTTGTCTCCCCGAAGGGCTGAGTCAGTGCACAATGGAGGCTGCTCATCAGAATTAGTCTCTGGGTTCCAAGGACAGACAACTCTGTAAGGTCTGGTGTAGATAGGTGGGTCTAGTGTGATAGAAACTGTTAGATTTAGGTTGAGGGTTATGGTTAGGGTTATGGTTAGGTTTACAGTTAGGTCCCAGGAGTCTCCAGGCGTTGAACCCACAGCAGTGCAGTCGTCTCCTGGAAGGGTTGAGCGGAGTGCACAATGGAGGCTGCCAGTCAGGAATAGTCTTCGGTTTCCAAGGCCAGACAACTGTATTGGGCACTCTTCAGTTAGGCCTGTTGAATCCTCGAGTGCAGTGGCAGCCGGGCTTTTGAAATGACATGATGATGTTCCACATTCCACACCAAGTATTCCTGCACTGCTTCTCAATTTCATGTGCGTGCTGATGTCAGACTGTGAATGGGGTCCCCATGGGGAAGGAGCCTTAGCCAGGGTTAGGGTTCGGTGCAGGGAAGTCACCAGGGCCAAAGCAACTCCAGTCTAGTGATATCCCCCAAGGGCTGACCTGAGATCCCATGCGAGGGTGTGGCTCAAGTGTAGGGTTAGGGTTAGAAACAGGGTTACGATTAGGTTGAGGGTTATGGTTAGGGGTACAGTTAGGGTTTTCGTCGTTCCCAAGGCTCCATGCGCTGAACCCACAGCAGTGCAGTTGCCTCCACAAATGACTGAGTGGTGTGCACAACGAGGCTGCGGGTCAGGATTAATCTTTGGGTTCTAAGGACAGACAACTGTATCTGGTCTGGTGTAGATAGGTTTGTCTAGTGTGAGTGTTAGGGTTAGGTTTAGGTTGAGGGTTAGCATTGGGTCCTGGTTAGCATTAGGGTTAGGTCCCAGGATGTTCCAGGCACTGAAACCATAGCAGAGCAGTTGTCTCCCCAAAGGGCAGAAGGGCGTACACAAGGGAGGGTGCTGGTCAGGCTTAGTATTTTGGTTCCAAGGCCAGACAACTGTATGGGCCACCCATCGTTTAGGCCTCAGGAATCCTCTTGTGCAGCTGCAGCCGTGCTTTGGAAATACATGGAGATGTCCACATTCAATGCTGAGTGTTCCTGAACCGTTTCTGGTCCTGGTGTGTGTGCTGTTATTAGTCTTTCGATATGGATCCCCATGGGGAGAGGGCCTTAGGTTATAGTTTTAGATTTAGCGGGTAGAGTTAGAGCGTTAGGATGAGGGTTTTAGGGTTAGAGTTAGAGGCTGATGGTTAGAGGGTTAGGGTAAGGTTAGGGTTAGTTAGGGTTATGTTTATGTTTACGGTTAGTTAGAGGTAGGACTAGGGTTAGGGGAAGGGTAGGGGCAGGATTTAGCATTAGGGTTATGGTTAGGGTTAGGTGTTAGGTTTAGGTGGTGGGATTTTGTTTAGTGATAGGGTTAGGAATTGGGCAAAGTGTAGGTCATGCTTGCATCCCCACTTTGAGCGGGAAGGTGTTCATGCGTGGACACCACCCTCCATGTTCAAGGGATTGTGTTCTTGCTATCGCCCCAGTCTCTCTGCACTGTAGGTTGTTCTTGCCTTGCCCATTCCAGCTTTGCTCTGGTGTTTTTCACACTGTCACCCCACCCCCTCTCGGTATGGTAAGAATTCACGTTCCACCCAATCGCTTTTGGTGCAAGGGGTGTGTTCACACATGCGACCCTCCACACCCTCTCCGTGCGATGGTGCAACCAACCCATGAGCCTCACCGCTCCTTAGATTGGGATTACTGATGCCAGTATTAAATCTGATACTGATGCCAGTATTAAATCATGAATATCTCTTTTCTCTTTCACAACTGAAGAAGTAGGCGTTTCTTAAGGTAAGGTTTATGGTTAGGATTAATGTTAGGTGTCAGTTAAGGTTTAGGGCATGGTGCAATCCCTCTTGGTGTGGGATGGCTTCACGAATGTGTCCCATCTGCTTCCCTTTATCCGTGATGTAGCAGTGATATTCCTTGTAATTCAGATGTTTTCCTTGGCACCTGGATGTCTCTGAGTTAAGCATCCCACTTCATCTTGGTTCATGATCTCTCGGTTTCTGGTCTTGAGCCCTGGGTAGCTTCTGTGCTGATTGCTGGGAATCTGGAGCCTGCTTCAGATACTATCTGTCTCTCTCTCTCTCTCTCTCTCTCTCTCTCTCTCTCTCTCTCTCTCTGCCCATGCCCCACTTGTGTGCTTTGTGTCTTTCAAAAATTAATGTACCTAAAATCATTTTCAATCCGACATTTCCTGGATGGCTCTTTTCACTTTCATTGCTGAAGTAGCAGGCGTCTGTCTCGTTCATTGTTCTTTTGTTATCTTTGGCATAGCTGACAACATATACGACATTTCCCCAGCCAGCATCGGGGATGCACAGCATTTCTTCTACTAGCCGGACACCTCTCATCCACTGTAACACTGCATTCCTCTAGAGCATCCCACATGCTCTCGGAAACTGGACTGTAACTGTGGATGGTAGCAGTGTCCCATAGTCTTCTGATGGTATTTCAGGAGGTTTTTCATTCGTATCTTTGGTTACCTGAGTGCCTTCTGACATCTCTCATGTTTCCACTAGGCCGCCGCTATGATGCTCAACAGGGAACCTGAAGCACACAGGGATTCAGGAGCAGACCAACTACCGCTTGGCTCCCACAAATGGTCGCCTTGGAACTCTTTATGGAAGAGGAGAAAACACCCACCACCACCGTTTCATAACCCTGCACCGAATGTGGAGACAACAATCACCTACCCCCAAAGGAACTCTAGCAGGGTACATGTATCAAACCTAAGGTGTTGGTTATGTATTTTGGGTCAATAAGTGAGGTTGTACTTTTGACTGGTAAGTGTACATCTAAATCCCTCAGAGGGGATATTCTCTGAGGTCACCCCAACCTAAATTGTTGGCCCATGGGGAGATGTGTTGTCCCTATTGACTGTATTGATGTTGTCTCTGTAGGCCAGTGAATGAAAGCTCCATAGGGTCTTGTCCTGTTCTTGCCTCTTCACGGGAATGTCCATTTCACCTATTGAAAAAGAGCAAGTGAGTAGTGTTGCCACTATTAAATCTGACGTTTCATGAATGAGTCTTTTCACTTTCATGGCTGAAGAAGCAGCATCTCTTATAATGAGGGTTAGGGTTTGGGTTACCCTGAGGATTAGGGTAAGGGTTAAGTCATGCTTGCATCCCCGTTTTGGCAAGGGAGGAACGTCACACCTGACCCCCGCCACCGTCCTTGCGGAACGGTGTTCAGGCATGCAGCCTGCCTCCCCTCCACAAGGGAGTAGTGATGCCACTACTTAATGTGTTGTTTCATGAATGGCTCTTTTCCCTTTCACAGCTGAGGAAGCAGGCATTTCTTAAGGTAGGTGTTACGGTTAGGATTGCCGTTCATGGTTAGGGTAAGGGATAGGCCATGCCTGCACCCTCCCTTGGAGTGGGAGGGCGTTCACACATGAGCCACACCCCCCTCATCTCGGGAGGGTGTTCACCAATAGGAACCAGTCCCCTTCAGCGGGGATGTTGATGTATGCGCCTGCACCCATCTCGTGTGCGAGGGTGTTCATGCATGGACACCACAACCCTTGGCGAGGGAGGGCATTTGTCCATGCACCATGCCCTCCTTGGCTCAGGAGGTGTTCACGCATGAGCACAGTGACCCCTTGGCTTGAGAAGGTGTTCAGGTATGTGCATGAACCTGCCCCCCAGCGTGGGAGGGGGTTCACGCATGTGCCCTCCCCCCTCAGGCGCTGGAGGGGGTCACCTGTGCATAGCACCACTAGTCAGCAAGGGAGTAGTGATGCCACTATTAAATCTGACATTTCATGGACGGCTGCTTTCACTTTCACAGCTGAAGAAGCATGCTTCTCTTAAGGTCAGGGGTAGGGTTAGCATTACAGTTAGGGGTTAAGATAAGGGCTAGGTCATACTTGCTCTCCCCCCTCAGCACGGGAAGACTTCACGCATCACCCCACTAACCTGAGCAAGGGAGAGTGTTCACCCTTTCACCCCAATCCCTGAGAGTGGTAAAATATTGAAGCACGTGCTCCACTCCACTTCCGCTGGGGAGGGCTTTCACACATGCGTAGATCCCCCTTTCGGGACACATTGTTCACGTATGTGCATGACCACCTGTCGGGTCGGGAGGGTGTTCACTCATGGGCACACCCCACCTCTGCATGGGAGATGGTTCATGCATGTGTCTTGCTCACCTCAGCAGGGAGGGTTTTTACGCATGTGCACAGCCCCACCTTGGTGTGGGAGGAGGTCACCCATGCAGAGTGCCACCCTTCAATCAGGGAATAGTGATGCCATTATTAAATGTGACGTTTCATGAATGGTTCTTTTCAATTTCACAGCTGAAGTAGCAGACAACTCTTAAGGTAAGGGTCTGGGTTAGCATTACCATTAACAGTTAGGGTAAGGGTTAGGTCATGCTTCCACACCCACCCCCTCGTCTCCAGAGTGTATTCACGCAATAGCACCGCCCCTCAATGTGGGAGAATATTCATGCATGTGTCCTGCCCCCTTCAGGGTGGGAGGGTGTTCACACACGTGCCCCATCCTCTTCAGCTTGTAAGTGCGTTCACGCATTCTCACATTTGCACCACCCATCCCAAGGTGAGGGAGGGTGTTGACACCTGTGCCCTGTCTCCCTCGGCATGGGAGGTGGTTCACACATGCTCCTCATCCCCTCGGTGATGGAGGGTGTCACCCATGAACAGTGCCACCCCTCGGAGAGGGAGTACTGTTGCCGCTATCAAATGTGACCTTTCATCAATGATTCTTTTCACTTTCACAGCTGAAGAAGCATGCATCACTTAAGGTAAGGGTTAGGGTTAGCATTACATTTAGGCTTTAGGGTAAGGGTTAGGTCATGCTTGCTCCCCCTCTCTGCACGACAGGTGTTTCACTAATACTCCATGCCCCCCCTGGCACAGATGGATACAGCCCTCCGTCCGTGTAGAAGGGTGTTCTCACGCACAACCCTCCTTGTTGACGGAGGGTGTTTGTGCACGCACCCTGCCCCATTAGTGCGGGAGTTTGTTCTCGTGTGTGTAAGGCCCCCTCCTGGTGGAAGGGCGTTCACCCATGTGCACCATCCCCCCACTTTGGCATGGGAAGGTGTTGACCTATGTGACGTGACACGTCAGCATGGGGGAATATTCACGCATCTGCCCCGCCCCCCTCTGCCTAGGAGGGTGTTCATGCATGAGCACAGCCACCAGTCAGTGAGGGACGGTATTCATGCATGCACACAACAACCCCTCCATGAAGGAGGGCAGTCACATACGCGTCATGCATCCCTCCACAAGGGAATGGTTCAAGCGTGTGCCGCATACGCATTTTGGCACAGGAGGGTGTTGACCTATGCACCTTACCCCCTCAGCGCTGGAGGGTGTTCATAGATGTGCACAGCCTCCGTTGTGGCGAAAGTGTGAACCCCGGCTAGGGGAGGGATGCCATTCGCACGTAGGCCCCGCCCCATACCCCTGGGTGCTGTTCACACATGTGCACAGCTCTCCCTACTGGCGGAAGAGTGTTCACACATGCACAAAACTCCTGCTCCAAGAGGTAGGGCGTTTCCACATGAGCACAATCCCCATCAGTGAGGGAGGGCATGCATGCATGCTCCTTGCCCACTACCACAGGAGGCTGTACAGGCATGCGCACAGCCCCCGCTACTGGTGTATGTTCATGCATGCACACAGCTCCCCTCAATGAGGGAAGGCATTTGCACATGTGCCCCCTTCCGCTGGGCAAGGAAGGGTGTTCAGGCATGCACAGAACCACTACCTCAGCCAGGGAGGTCGTTGGTGCATGCGCCCTGCCCCACTTAGCACAGGAGGTGGTTCAGGCTTCCGCCTGGCCCCCTGTCAGCATGTGAGTCGGTCACCCATGCACAGCGCCACCCCTCAGGGAGGAAGTACTGATGTCACTATTGAATGTGATGTTTCATGAATGGTTCTTTTCACTTTCACAGCTGAAGAAACACAGCTGAAGAAATGCGGCCAGGGAGGGCGTTGACGTATGCTCCCTGCTCCCCTCGCCAGGATGCTGTTCACGCAGGTGCAAAGTCCCCCTTCCCTGCCAAAGGGGGTTCAGGCATGCCCACAACCCCCGCTCTGTGAGGCAGACCATTTGTATAGGCACACAACCCTCCCTCAGCAAGGGACAGTGTTCATGCTTGGCCCCACTTACCTCGGTGGGAAGGGTGTTCACACATGCACATAACCCCCCTCAACATTGGAGGGCGTTCAAACATGTGCCCCACCCCACTTGACGCCAGAGGTGGTTCAGGATTCTGCCTTGCCCCTGGTTGGTGTGTGAGATGGTCACCCATGCACAGTGCCACCTTTTAGGGAGAGAGTAGTGGTGTCACTATTAAATGTGATATTTCACAAATTGTTCTTTCACTTTCACAGCTGAAGAAACACACATCTCTTGAGGTAAGTGTTAGGGTTGGCACTGACATAAGGGGTAGGGTAAGGCTTAGGTAGTACTTCCTCCACCCTGGGTATGAAAGGTTTTCAAGCATTATCTTTCCCCCCCTTTGGACAGGAGGGGGTTAACACTTGCGCCCTCCCACATCAAGGGAGGGGGTCACCATTGCACCACTGTCTCTGTGATGGAGGGGTGTCACTCATGTTCTTTCCCACACCTTGGCATGGGAGGGGATCATGCATGTGCCCCTTCTGCACCCCTTCATAGGCGATGTACCCTTGATGTTCCTTTTAGGCCAGACGTATTTTGCACTGCCTTGGCCGCTCAGTGGATTAAGTGTCCCACTTCAGGTCATAGTCTCACGGTTTGTGGTTTTGAACCCTTGCTTCACCTCTGTGCTGATGACTCTGAACACGGAGCGTGCTTCAAATACTGTGTCTCACTTTCTGTCTGCCCCTTCCCCACGTGTGTTCTGTCTGTCTGTCTCTCTGTCTCTCTCTCAAAAAAAACAGTGAAGCTAAAAACATTTTAAAGCAGCTCCATCAGTCTACTTGTCTTCTTGCCCTATATCCGCCTCTTCACGGGAAGGTCCATTTCACCGATTGGAAGAGACTAAAACCCTCGTGTGGCCATTCAAATGAGTCACTATTTAGGAAACAAGTGATTATGCTACTTTTCCACGGTCAGGATACCATGGCCATTTCATGAATGTCCCTAGGCAGGCGGGGCCTCTAAAACTAGAAATGCTAGAGGTGATTTTACTGGTAAACAGGTGGGGTTTGTGTTCGCTGAGTTCCTTTTACTTCGTTTCATCTTTCCTTGATTGCCTATCTGTGTTGGGTCAACAATTGGTTTGATATTGACTTTACAGTTAGGTTATTTTTATCTCATGGTTAACTGTCCATGGTTATCTGCTCTGATAGAGCTTAAGCAAGTACAAATATTTCGCGTGGCACATACTAGCATTAGTGTTTCCTGTGCACCTGCAGCTGTTTCTCCCGGCCCAAGGGGAGCAATCACTTCCCATCCAGCACCACCTGCTTTGTCTTCCTATGCCTAGCAGTGCACGTGCCGGTGCCTGCAGAACTTCCCTTGTTTCTCTGTCAGCTGAGTCTGAATGGGCTTCCTCTCCCACTCGTCCCTACTTCTCATCTCTTTAATGGATGACACACATAGCTGAAGGTCACAGTGAAGTCTCAAACTTCAGTATGTGGATTACGTGGCACCATTTTACGGTCTCACTTGATTACCCCCTTTCTTTAAAAATTACTTCCTTCCTCCTCCCACCGTCTGGGCCGCTGCTCACCAGTGTCTGTGTTGGTAGGTCCTCGTCTTCTTCCTGTCCCCCATCTGCTTTCCATCCGCCCTTACTCTGGGGTGATCTCAGCTAGCCTCAGGCTTCTATATGCCAGCATCTGGGGCCTCTAAGTCTTTATGTGCTGCCCACAGCTGTTCATGTCTCCAGACACCTGACTCCAGCTCTGCACCACACAGGTGCTACCCTCCCCAGACTCTGCTACCTCCCTGTAGGCTTCTCCTATTCCCCTCCCCTTTTTTACTGGGCTGCTGCCACACTGGCCCCCCCCCTGTTCCCTGAGCTTGTCAGGCACATACTCCTGCTTCAGGTCTTTGCACTCACTTTGCCTCTCTCTGTCGGGGATATACTTCCACGTGCCAACAAGACATACTCCCTCATTTCTGTCATAACCTTGCTCTGACATCACCTGCTCAGTGGAGTCTCTGCTAGCTCTCTATGTAAAACTGAAAACTGTTCCTTCTCCGACCTGAACACCCCATATCCCTTTCCTGCATTCTTTTTCTTCCTGGCCCTTGGCACCATCTGTTTTTCTTTCTTGCTTGCTGGATGTCGCCTACTGTAGTCCCTGTCAGATTATCGGCTCCATGGGATCCAAAGACCAAACTAGTTTTGTTTAGGGCTGGTTCCTTAGGGCCCTCGAACAGTGCCCAACTCCTTCAAAGGCTCACACACTATTTGCTGAGCAAGTAAATATTAGGATTTCTTATTATTTTGCTGGGTCCGCCATCACAATGTACCACAGACTGGGTGGCTTAAGCAACAGAAATTGATTTATTTATTTTCTCACACTTCAGATCAAGGTGTGGCCAGGGTGGGTGTCCTCTCTCCATGACTGGTGGATGGCCTCCTTCCCACTGTCTTCACGTGGTCTTCCTTCTGTGTGTGTAGTTGCCCACTCTCTTCCTATAGGACACCGGTTATCAGACTAGAGTCCCTCCCCACAAATGAGCTCATTCGACCTCCACTTTACCTTTCAAGATCTGGTATCCAAGTACAGTCCCATGGGTAGTTAAGACTTCAATGTATGGATTTTGGGGGCAAATCCATTCCATCACAGGTTTCTGTCTGTTGTACCTAGTCACTACCTACATGGGTTTTTTTTTTTTTCTCTATGCCCTTGTGCCCGTTATTTGCTCACACAGTGCTAATCCCAGTTTGCCCTTAGCCCAAGTTATAACTCTATTTATTTGTATAGACTTGCATCTTCCCTCTACCTCTATACTCCACGTTCCTGGCTGGCACTGGAATTACATCTTTAGCACGGACATCATAACCTCCAGGTGAGGTAAGTATGATTATTTTCATTTTGAAAATCAACAATCTGAAGCTCAAAAGAGAGTAGGTCATGTTTCTGAGATCACAGTACTAGTAAGTGCTGTCCTTTGGAAAACTTTGTTCTTATGGGCTCCAAAGCCCACTTTCTTTCATCTACCATATGTCCCCAAGATGAACGGGGAAAAGCCATACTTCAGCCTGGTATGATATAAGCAATGGTACGTGTAAAGCTGGTGTAACAATTCAGGAAATGGGATTAAGTTTAGTATCTGAGTAATTATACCCACAGGTTGAATTTCATTCTCACATCCTTTGATTTTTTACTGCTATAATTTCTGTTATCCTTAATGATTATATAAACGTATTCTTCCCTTTGCAAAATTTAGCCAGTAAGAATACTGAGTGAGTTTGTTTCCTTTGTAACAGGTCTGAGTTATACAATGAATTCATAACGTCAAGATAATAGCGGTTATTTTTTTCCTACAATATGGAGGAAAAGGTCATTGCCTTTGTTGTAAGAGTTTACCATGTGTTCTTGGTAACATGACTGAGCTGTATTGGTGAAAACACGTTGTAGATTTTGAAAGTCAGTTATTTATAGTTAAGAGAGTATCGCTCTTTCTTTGGGTGCAGCTGATTGTTTGAAATAGAACTTAGGATTTTTCTGCATAGATTGTCTATTTCAGAATGATCTTTGTTTTAAAAAGTATGTTATATTTGCATTCATGCAAGTTGTACCATCATTAAATTGACAGGAAAGCAGCTGTTAATAGTTGTCATTTGGACATGTAGATGGAAATCCTAAGGGTCATGGTGTGACTCCTTACATGTGTTGAGCTCTGGTTTCATTTGGCATTTCCAAACCATTGCCATGACCTTATGAATGTTGATCAAGTGGCCATATAATGGTTGTTTTAAAGTGGCATCAGGGGTGTAGAGATGATTCTTAAGTTGTGTATGAGGAAGCTGTTGGTTTCCTGCTTCTATGTCTGTGTAGCTCCTAAAAATAGAAGCCTAGCGCATCTTATCAAAATTACTTTTGTTCAAAGTCATTGCAACTTGTGAATGAGCTAAAGGCTTAGATAATAGTCAGTACTTTTGGAGTCTGATATTTGCAAATTTAAAATAGGTCTTCGGGTATCTGTGTGGCTCCGTTGGTTAATCCTCTGACTTTGGCACAGGTCATGATCTCACTGTTGGTGACTTTGAGGTCCATGTTGGGCTCTGTGCTGGCAGCTGGGAGCCTGGAGCCTGATTGCGATTCTGTGTTCCCTCTCTCTGCCCTTCCCTGGCTCATGCTCTTTCTCTCTCTCTCAAATATAAACTTAAACATAGAAAATAGGTCTAGAATAAATCTGTAGACCATAACATATTTATAGTGACTGCTGATTGAAACAAAGAAATAGCCTGAAATTCCAAAAATACATTACTGTTGTTTCCCTAGGCTCCCATTAAATGCCAGGTTGACCATTAAGCTGAATACAATCAGTAATCTTTTAGTAACTTGGAAGAGATAAGCATACTATCATAGCTAGTAAGGTTTGGAATATGTCGTTTTGGCAGACCTATTTTCTTTAATGATGAAAAAATTGATTTGAGGTCTCTTTTATTTGGGTATTCAGGATTAAGAGAAGTTACCCAAGGCAAATGAATTAAGACCATTTTAGAACTGACCTGGACTTAAAAAACCAGAGACTGGAGTCATGATAAAGATAGTTTGAACATGCCATTTCATCAAATAAAAAAAAATACAGCTCCTGAATGACAACCATCACGTTGGAGGAGAGTTTCTGGTGTTCCCTCCACAAATGGTGCATGATTTTCAGTCAAGGATACAGCCTCACTGACTACTTTTACTGACATGATGGTTCAGATACCAACAATGTTGTCTGTTGGGATTGTCTTTTACAAAACTGATATCCTTTCAGTTTTCAGCTTAATTAATATACTAAGGAGAAAAAAATGTTTCCCTCTTTCTGAAAAATAATCCCATTTGTATTTAGAGTTATCATTAAACATAGTATTTCGAAAAATGGCTAATAAATTGGAAGTCAATATACATTTGCTTGTGAAGTTATCAAATGGAAAACTGTTGCCAAAGCAGTTATTTTATGTTTTATAGGAAAACTAATCTTTTATGTCCTTACTGCATTTATGTTATATCCTATTCACTTTTGTTTCATGCTATTTGTGTGTGTGTGTGTGTGTGTGTGTGTGTGTGTGTGCGTGTGTGTTTGCAACTAAGTGAAATGTGCAATATTTGGTCATTTAAATAGATTCACTAATTTAGGCAAAGTCAGCCATAAACAAATGCAATACATTATGTCCAAAGTAGTCAAGCAGATTTTGCATCATGAGTAAAACTTGCTTTATGTTAAATGAATTTGCTTTTCTCTTTTCTTTTTAACAAGCCAAGTCAAAGGTGAATATATTCTTTCTGCTCACCTTGAGGCAGGGCAAGAGCAGATTTGTGTCAGAGCGCACTGTCCGTATTTATGAGAAACTAGAGAAATTAAGAAAGCCACTTAGGTACAAACCTTAGTGAGGACTCATGACTGATACCTTTTCAACAATATTCTGTTGGGATGTCTTTTATTAACTGGGTTAATTTTTTTTAAATTTTTAGTTAATTTATTTTTTAAATTTACATCCAAGTTAGCATAATGTGGAAAAATGATCTCAGTAGTAGATTACTTAAAGTCCCTTACCCATTTAGCACATCAGCCCTCCCACAGTCCTTCCAGTAACCCTGTTTATTCTCCACATTTAAGAGGTTTTCTTTAATGTTTTTGACCCCCTCCATGTTTTTATATTATTTTGCTTCCCATCCCTTATATTCATCTGTTTTGTATCTTAAAGTCCTCATATGTGTGAGGTCCTATAATATTTGTCTTTCTCTGACTAAATTCGCTTAGCATAATACCCTCTAGTTCCATCCATGCAGGTTAAATGGCAACATTTTATTCTTTTGGATTGCTAAGCAATACTCTATTGTGTGTGTGTGTGTGTGTGTGTGTGTGTGTGTGTGTGTGTGTGTGTGTGTGTGTGTGGTGTGTGTGTGTACACCACATCTTCTTTATCCATTCATCCATCGATGGACATTTGCGTTTTTTCTATACTTTAGCTGCTGTTGATGGTGCTTCTATTACTTTGGGGTTCACCTTTCCCTTCAAAATAGCACATCTGTATCATTTGGATAAATACCTAGTAGTGCAACTGATGGGTTGTAGGGTAGTCCTCTTTTTCATTTTGTGAGAAACCTACCTACTGGTTTCCAGAGTGACTGTGCCAGTTTGCATTCCCGCCAGCAGTGCAAGAGTTCCTCTTTCTCCGCTTCCTCACCAACATCTGTTGTTGCCTGAGTTGTTAGTGTTAGCCATTCTCACAGGGGTGAGGTGTTATCTCATTGTGTTTTTGATTTGTACTTCCATGATGATGAGTGATGTTGAGCATTTTTTCATGTTTCATTTGGCCATCTGGATGTCATCCTTGGAAAGTGTTTGCTCATGTCTTGGCTCATTTCTACACTGGATTACTTGTTTTTTGGGTATTGAGTTCGATATGTTCTTTATAGATTTTGCATACTAATCCTTTATCTCATATGTCTTTTGCAAATATCTTCTCCCATTCTGTTGGTTGCCTTTTAGTTTTGCTGATTGTTTCCTTCACTGTGCAGAAGCTTTTTATTTTGATGAGGTCCTAATCGTTCATTTTTGCTTTTGTTTCCCTTGCCTCTGGAGACTTGTTGACTAAGAAGTTGTGGAAGCAAACATCAAAGAGGTTTCTGCCAGCTTTCTCCTCGAGGGTTTTGATGGCTTCCGGTGTTACATTTAGGTCTTTCATCCATTTTGAGTGTCTTTCGTCCATTTTGAGTGTGAGAAAGTGGTTCAGACTCATTCTTCTGTATGTCGCTGTCCAGTTTTCCCAGCACTCTTGCTGAGGAGACTGTATTTATTCCATTGGATATTCTATCCTTTTTGTCAAAGATTAGTTGGCCGTACGTTTCTGGGTCCATTTCTGTGTTCGTATTCTCTTCCACTCATCTGAGTGTCTGTTCTTGTGCCAAGAGCATACTGTCTTGGTGATTACTGCTTTGTAATACAGCTTGAAGTCCAGGATTGTGATGCCTCCTACTTTGGTTTTCTTTTTCAAGATAGCTTTGGCTATTCAGGGTCTTTTCTGGTTCCATACATATTGTAGGATTCTTTGTTGTCACTCTGTGAAGAATGATGGTGTTATTTTGATAGGTATTGTGTGGACTATGTAGATTGTTCTGGGTACTATTGACATTTTAACACTATTTGTTCTTCCTATCCAGGAGCATGCAATATTTGTCTTTTCTGTGTGTTTGCCATCTGCAGTTGCTTTCATAAGCTTTCTATAGTTTTCAGTGTATAGATTTTTCAACTATTTGGTTAGATTTATTCCTAGGTATTTTATGGGTTTTGGTGCAATTTTAAATGGGATCGATTCCCTGATCCCTATTTCTCTTGCTTCATTGTTGGTGCGTAGGAATGTAACTGATTTCTGTGCATTTATTTTATATCCTGCCAGTTTGCTAAATTCCTGTATTATCTCTAGCAGTTTTTTGTTGACTCTTGTGGGTTTTCCACATAGAGTTTCATGCCATGTATGAAGAGTGAAAGGTTGAGCTCCTCCTGGACGATTTGGATGCCTTTTATGTCTTTGTGTTGTTTGATTGCTGAGGCTAAGACTTCCAATATTATGTTGAATACCAGTGGCGAGAGTGGACATCCTTGTCTTGTGCCTGACCTTAGGAGGAAAGCTCTCAGTTTTGCCCCTTTGAGGATGATATTAGCGTCGGGTCTTTCATATATGCCTTTTATGATCTCGAGGTATGATCCTTCTATCCCTACGTTCTTGAGGGATTTTATCAAGAAAGGATGCTGTATTTTGTCAAATGCTTTCTCTGCATCTATTGAGAGGATCATGTGGTTCTTGTCCTTTCTTTTATCGATGTGATAAGTCACATTGATTGTTTTGTGGATATTGAACCCGATTTGCATTCCAGGTATTAATCCCACTTGGTCGTGGTGAGTAACGTTTAAATGTATTGTTGGATCTGGTTGGTTCATATCTTGTGGAAGATTTTTGTATCCATGTTCATCATGAAAATTTGTGTATACTTCTCCTTTTTAGTGGGTCTTTTTCTGGTTTTGGAATCAAGGTAATGCTGGGTTCAGAGAAAACGTTTGGAAGTTTTCCTTCCATTTCTTTTTTTGGGACAGCTTCAAGAGCATAGGTGTTAACTCTTCCTTAAATGTTTGGTAGAATTCCCCTGGAAAGCCATCTGGCCCTAGGCTCTTTTCTTGGGAAATTTTTGATTACTAAGTCAATGTCTTTACTGGTTATGGGTCTGTTCAAATTTTCTATTTCTTCCTGTTTCAGTTTTGTTAGTTTATATATTTCTAGGAATTTGTCTCTTTCTTCCAGATTGTCCATTTTATTGGCATATATTTGCTGATAATATTCTCTTATTATTTGTATTTCTGCTGTGTTGGTTGTGACCTCTCCTCTTTCATTCGTGATTTTATTTCTTTGGGTCCTTTCCTTTTTCTTTTTGATCCAACTGGCGAGTGGTTTATCAATGTTATTAATTATTTCAAAGAACAAGCTTCTGGTTTCATTGATCTGTTCTACTCTTTTGTGTGTGGGTGGAGGGTGGTTATTTGTTGTTGTTTTTTCTGTGTGTGTTTTTGTTTTTGTCTTCAGTTTCGATAGCATTGATTTTTGCTGTAATCTTTATCATTTCTTGTCTTCTGCTGGTTTTGGTTTTATTTGTTGTTCTCTTTCCAGCTCTTTAAGGTATAACGTTGGGCTGTGTATCTGAGACCTTTTTACCTCTTTTGGAAGGCCTGGATTGCTATACACTTCCTCTTAAGACTATCTTTGCTGAATCCCAGAGGCTTAGGGGTGCGGTGTTATCCGTTTCGTTGGCTTCCATGTATTTTTTAATTTTCTCTTTAACTTCTTGGTTCACCCATTCATTCCTTTTTTTTTTAATTTTATTTTTTATGTTTTAAAATTTACATCCAAATTAGTTAGCATATAGTGCAACAATGATTTCATGAGAATATTCCTTAATGCCCCTCACCCATTTAGCCCAACCCCCTCCCACATCCCGTCCAGTAACACTCTGTCTGTCCTACATAGTTATGAGTCCATTCTGTTTTGTCCCCCTCACTGTTTTTATTTTATTTTTGTTTCCCTTCCCTTATGTTAACATGTTTTGTCTCTTAAAGTCCTCATGTGAGTGAAGTAATATGATTTTTGTCTTTCTCTAATTTCACTTAACATAATACCCTACAGTTCTAACCACGTAGTTACAAATGGCAAGATTTCAGTCTTATATATATATATATATATATATATATATATATATATATACACACACACACATATATATCTATCTCACATATATATACACATATACATATATATCACTCATATATATGTGATATATATATATATCACCTATACATATCTATCTATATATGTGTGTGTGTATATATATATATATATATATATATATATATATATATATATATATATATATATATATATATATATATCACTTCTTTATCCATTCTTCCATTGGTGGACATTTGGGCTCTTTCCATACATTGGCTATTGTTGACAGTGCTGCTATAATCATGGGGGTGGTGCATGTGTCCCTTCAAAACAGCACACCTGTATCCCTTCAATAAATGCCTATCAGTGCAATTGTTGGGTCGTAGGGTAGTTTTGTTTTTAGTTTTTTGAGGAAACTCCATACTGTTTACAGAGTGGCTTCACCAGCTTGTATTGCACCATTCATTCTATAGTAGTATGTTCTTTAGTCTCCAAGTGTTTGTTATCTTTCCAAATTGTTTCTTGTGGTTGAATTTGAGTTTTATAGCATTGTGGTCTGATAATATGCACAGTATGATCTCGAACTTTTTGTACTTGTTGAGGGCTGATTTGTTTTCCAGTATGATATCTATTCTGCAGACGTTCCATGTGTCCTGGAGAAGAATGTACATTCTGCTGCTTTAGGATGAAATGTTCTGAATATAACTGTTAAATCCATCTGGTCCAGTGTCTCACTCAAATCCATTGTTTGTTTGTTGATTTTCTGTTTAAATGATCTTTCTGTTGTCATAATGGGGTGTTGAAGTCCCATACTATTATGGTTTTATTATCAATGAGCTTCTTTATATTTGTGATTAATTGATTTATATCTTTGGGTGCTCTCACATTGGGAGCATAAATGTTTACAATTGTTAATTCTTCTTGGTGGGTAGACCCCCTCAATTAAGATACAACACACTTATTCATCTCTTGTTACAGTCTTTATTTTGAAGTCTAGATTGTCTGATATGAGTAAGGCTACTCTGTCTTTCTTTGGCTATCATTAACATGATACAAGGTTCTGCAGCCCCTTACTTTCAATCTGAAGGTGTGTTTAGGTATAATATGGGTCTCTTGTAAACAGCATATAGATGGACCTTGCTTTTTCCCCACCCTGTTACCTTGTGTCTTTTGATTGGAGCATCTATGCCATTGACGTTTAGAGTGAGTACTCACAGATATGAGATTATTGCCATTATGTGTCTTGTAGCGCTGGATTTTGTGGTATTTGTTTGTGCTATCCAGTCTTTGGTACTTTTGGTGTTTTTTTATTTATTTTTTTTTATCTTTTCTCCCCTCAGGGAGCCCCCCTGAAAATTCCTTGAGGAATTGCTTAGTGGTCACGAACTCCTTTAAGTTTTATTTGTCTGGGAAACTTTTAATCTGTCCTTCTATTTTGAATGACAGATTTGCTGGATAAGGAACTCTTGGCTGCGTAGTTTTCTGATTCAGCACATTGAGTATATCTTGCCACTCCTTTCTGGCCTGCCAAGCCTCTGTGGGTAGGTCTGCTGCAAACCTGATCTTTGTTGTCTTCCCTTGTTGGTTAAGGACTTTTTTCCCTTGCTGCATTCATGATTCTTTCCTTGCCTGAGTATTTTGTGAATTTGAATATGATATTCCTTTTACTGGTGGATTTTTGTGGAATCTTATGAGAGTCCTCTGTGCTTCCTGGACATTAATGTCTGTGCCTTTTCCTAGGTAAAAAAAATATATATATCCGCTATGATTTGCTGACTTAACACTTCTACCCCTTTGTCTCTCTCTTCATCTTCTGGGAGCCCTCTGATTCTGATGTGTCCTTTTTAATGAGACAGGGTTAGGTGTAGGTTGAGGGTTATGGTTAGGGTTAAGGTTAGGGTTAGACTTAGGACCCAGGATGCTCCAGCCACTGAAACCCCAACAGTGCACGTGTCTCCACGAAGGGCTGAGTGGAGTACACAAGGGAGGGTACCAGTCAGGATTAGTCTTTGGGTTCCAAGACCAGACAAATGTATGGGACGTTCTTCAGGTAGGCCTCAGAAATACTCTCTTGTAGACACACTCGTGCTTTGGAAATCACATGGTGATGTTTCAGGTTCCATGCCAAGTGTTTCTGCACCTATTTTCGAACCCGTGTGCGTGTTGTAGTCAGACTTTGGAGTTGGGTCCCATGGGGAGAGAGCCATAGCTACGGTTAGGGTTCGGACCAGGGACATCGACAGGGCTGAGGCGACACCAGTATCATGAATTCCATGGAGGACTGAGGTGACGGCACATGCACAGCTGTGGGCCTGCTGTAGAGTTAGTGTGATAGATAGGGTTAGGAGTAGGTTGAGGGCTAGGGTTAGGATTATGGTTAGGGTTAGGGTGTGTCCCAGGAGACTCCAGGACTGACCCCACATCAGAGCAACTGTCTCCCCGAAGGGCTGAGTGGAGTACACAAGGGAGGATGCCGGTCAGGATTAGTCTTTGAGTTCCAAGGCCAGACAAATGTATCGGTCACCCTTCAGGGAGGCCTCAGGAATCCCCTTGGGCAGCTGCAGCCAGGCCTTTGAAAGGACATGGTGATGTTCCAGGTTTTTTGCCGAGGGATTCTGTACCGCTTCATGCACCCAGACACGTGGCGTTTTCAGACTTTGGTATTGGGTCCCCATGGGGAGAGACCTTAGCTAAATTTGGGGTTCGATTGAGTGACATCACCAGTGCCAACGTGAATCCAGTCTTGTGATCTCCATAGAGGGTTGTATTGAGGGCCCATGCGAAGGTGCAGGTCATGAGTAGGCTGTGAATTGAGATAGGGTTAGGGATCTGTTGAAATCGTGGCTAGTGTTAGGGTTAGGGTTAGTTCCCAGGGGGATCCAAGCGCTGACCCCACAGCAGTGCAGTTCTCTCCCTGAAGGGCTGAGTGAGGGCACAGTGGATAGTGCTTGTCAGGATTAATTTTTGGTTTCAAAGGCCAGACAACTGTATGGGCCACTGGTCGGGTAGGCCTCAGGAATTCTCAGGGGCAGCTACAGTGGCGCTTGGAAACAACATAGTGATGTTCCAGGTTCTATGCCAGGTGATCTTGCACTGCTTCAGGACCCCAGGCACGTGGGGTTGTCAGACTTTGATATTGGGTACCCATGGGGAGAGAGCCGTAGCTAGGGTTAGGGTTCGATCCAGGGACATCGCCAGTGTTGACGAGACCAGTCTCGTGACCTTCCTGGAGGGCTTAAGTGAGGGCCCATGTGACGGTGCGCTTCAAGTGTATGCTTAGAGTTCGTATAGGGTTTGGGTTCGCCTAAGGGTTCTGGTTAGAGTTTCTGTTAGGTTTAGGTCTCAGGAGCCTCTAGACACTGAACCCAAGGTAGTGCAGATGTTTCCCCAAAGGGCTGAGTGGAAGACACAAGGGAGGGTGCCGGTCATGCTTAGCCTTTGGATTCTAGGCCACACATATATATGGGCCACCCTTCGGGTAGGCCTCAGTAAACCTCTCTTGCAGCTGCAGTCACCCTTAGAAAATGACATACTGATGTTCCACGTTCCATGCCGAATATTTCTGCACCGATGTTTGAACCCTTGAGCGGGCTGTTGTCAGACTTTTGAATTGGGTCCCCATGGTGACAGATTCTTAGCTAGGGTTAGGATTCGGTCCAGTGAAATAGACCCGGCTCAAGCGACTCCAGTTTTGTGATCTCCCTCAAGGGCTGAAATGAGGGCACATGGGAGGGTGCGCATCAAGTGTATGGTTAGTGTTAGAGAATGGGTTAAGTGTAGGGTGAGTGTTACAATTAGGGTTATGTTTAGGGTTAGTGTTAGGTCCCAGGAGGCTCCAGGCACTGACACCACAGCAGAGCCTTCGTCTCCCCAAAGGGCTGAGTGAGGGACATGAGGGAGGGTGCTGGTCAGGATTAGTCTTTGGGTTCCAAGGCCAGATGAATGTATGGGCCATCCTTCGGGTAGGCCTCAGGAATCCTCTTGTGCAGATGCAGTCGCGCTTTGGAAACGACATGGTGATGTTACACGCTCCATACCGAGTATTTCTGCACCGATTCTTGAACCCGTCTGCGTGGCATTGTCAGACTTTGGAATTGGGACCCCATGGGAAGAGAAGCGTAGCTGGGTTTAGGATTGGGTCCAGCGAAGTTGCCAGGGCTGAAGCGACACCAGTGTTGTTAACTCCATGGAAGATGAAGTGAGGGAAAATGTGTGGCTGTGAGTCCACTATAGAGTTAGTGTGCTAGATAGGGTTAGGTGTAGGGTGAGGGTTATGGTTTGGGTCATGGATAGGGTTTGTGTTAGGTCCCAGGAGACTCCAGGCACTGAACCCACAGTTGTCTCCCTGAAGGGTTGAGCGCACTACACAAAGGAGGGTGCCGGTCAGCATTAGGCTTTGGGTTCCAAGGCCAGAAAAATGTTTTGGCCACCCTACACGTAGGCCTCAGGAATCCTCATGCAGCTGCAGTCGCGCTTTGCAAATGACATGGTGAATTTCCATGTTCCATGCCGAGTATTTTTGCACTGATTGTCGATCTCATGTGTGTGCTGTTGTCAGACTTGAAATTTATTCCACATGGGGAGAGAGCCTTAGCTAGGGTTAGGGTTCCGTCCTGGGAAGTCACCAGGGCTGAAGCGACTCCAGTTTCATGATCTTCCTAGAAGGCTGATTGAGGGCCATGCGAAGTTTCAGGAGAAGTACAGCGTTAGGGTTAGAGATAGGGTTAAGTGTAGATTGAGGGATATGGTTTGGGTTACGGTTTCGGGTAGTGTTAGGTCCCAGGAGGCTCCAAGCACTGATTCCACAAGAGTGCCATTGTCTCCTTGAGGGGCTGAGTGGTGCCCCCAGGGAGGATGTCAGTCAGGATAAGTCTTTGGGTTCCAATTCCAGACAAATGTATGGGGGACACTTCGGATATGCCTCAGGAATCCTCTCGTGCAGCTGCAGTCGTGCTTTGGAAATGACGTAGTGATAGTCTCTTGAATAACTGGTGCTGGGAAAATTGGATATTCATGTGTATAAGAATAAAGGTTAGCACCGTATGTTACACCACTTCTAAAGACTGAAAGGAAGAAACATAGAGAGATGTGGTTATAGAGAAACAGTGACAAAGAGGAAGGTAGACACCTGCTCGAGGTATGTGGATGGCGTTAGATGCATCAGGGGAGAGGGGATATATGAGGTGGCTTTGAGTGCTGGGGAAAAAAGGGCTTGTATCATGGTCACCAGAGTTCCATGACCCCAAGACTCCAACATCCCTGGGTTCAAGCTCTGCAGAAGCCATTGGAATTGAACAGATGGGTATCCCTCATTTCTTCTGGAATTGTGAGGCTCAGCCTCATGATCTGTCATGGAGAGGGATGTCTTGAGGGAGATTGTGCTGCTCTTTGGCAGGTATACTCCAAGTCTGCCCTGTGGGGAGGTGTCCTGGGGCCATCTCTCTCACTTCCCCAGGCCCTGTTGGATTTCCCCCCTCCCCCACCAGCTGGCCTTCCTCAAGTTCTGAACCCAGGCATCAGGCATCATGTTGTCCCCAGGTCCTGAAGTCTGTACCTGGCAGAGGTGGACTGCTGATATTGATTTAAAAAAATTGACAATAAGGTCCATATCCTCCCTCTGGGACCAGCGATGTGCATCCCAATCGTGGGTTGCTATCCTCCTGTCCACAACTAATCTGAGGATTCCAGAAGGTAGGTGAACACTATAAAACACTCTAGTCTTCTCTTACATGAAATTCAAAGACATTTTCTTGTCCCAGCTTTCTTTTAATTCTGAAGAGATGGCAATTAGTAATTGAAGGCATAATGGTCCTATAGGATATTTACCCCTATGACTGGTGGACATTATTTCATCCATCCGTGTCCCTAAAGCACATTTCATTGGAAATATTAGCCAAGGATACATACTGTAAATTCACAACTGATTCATAGCTCCCTGCAAGTTTCATTCTGACCTTGTCACATATGTGTCATCAAAGATATTATTAGTGACTTTTCAGATAAGCTCCCCACATCAAGATGGTGATGTTAGAGAATCTGGTATAAATGGAATTTCACAGATTCCAAATTAGGAATTATTTTCATTTTTAATGTTTCTTTTTTCTTTTTTTGAGAGAGCCCAAGCTGGGGAGGGGGGAGAGAGTGGGAGATACTGAATCTGAGGCAGGCTCAAGGCTCTGAGCTCTCAGGAAAGAGCCTGACGCGGGGCTCAAACTCATGGACTGCAAGATCACGACTTGTGTCAAAGTCGGACGCTTAACCGACGAAGCCACCCAAGCGCCCCAGGAATGATAGTTTATTGGCAAAGAAGGAGAAATTAAAGATAGTGTAAAGGATGTCTATTTTTAATTGAGATATTGTTCACACATTTGTTGTATGAGTTTTAGGCATACATTGTAGTCATTCCATATGTCTATGAATTATATTGTACTTAAGCACAAGTGTAGCTATCCTGTGAAAGCATGCAACAGTATTCTTACAGGATTGACTCCATTACATTGGCTGTCCCTTGTATCCCTAGGACTCATTCATTCCATAGCTGCTGCCGGTATCTCCCTCAAAGGGGTTCATTCTTTATCTAACCTAAGTATTTTGGTGGTAAACGCAATTACCACTTGCTCAGCAAGTGTAAATTGGCGGTCTATTTTTCTGTGAACATTGCTTAAACCATTACCAATGATGTCATTACGTTAATAAATTCGGTTTCTTTCTTCACTCACAAGAAAGGAGGAGGAAAATATTTCTTTGTGTCCCAGGCCCTGTCATTAAAACCTTTCCCACTGTGGAGAACAGGTTTAGTTGCCCAGGCACCTTCAGTGTCTCAGCTGAGTGACCAGGGCCTTGCACATTTCAAAAATTCCCATGATGGCCAACAGAGAGAGCTCGAGCACCACAGACCCGGAGAGGCAGGTTCCTCTGCCCAGGCAGTGATGGCCAGCAGAAGGTGTACCATCGGCTTTTCTGACCCAGGGCACCTGAGAGCAGGAAGGGCTTTGATTGCTCCCAGAGTACTCAGGGCCTCTTCAGCTGCCTGAGTACAGAGAGCAGAGCTGCATTTCCAGCAGGTTTTGCCGCCCGCCCCAGGGGAGATCTTGGGAGCTTTGTAGCAACTTGGCATCTCCTGAGTCGCCAGAGAGAATTTGTCTTATTGTACTGAGTGCTGAGGAATGGGCGCTGGGTGGCTTCCCTGGGCAAGCTGGTTGCTGAGATGCACAGACCCTTGCATTTTCTGGGCTGTTCCCGTGTTTCATTCCTGCCCTTCCTGGACAGTATTTGAACAAGACATATTTTACTAAAGGTCTTGTGGATTGCGGAGTCCCACAACATCACCTCATCGATGCAGTCGATGGTTTGTTGTTCCAGATTCAGGCTTGTTTCCGGGAAGAAACCCTGACAGAAATTCAGAAGAACAAGAGCTGAATTCCGATAGGACATGAATACATGAAATGCTCGTCTTGGGAACTCCTAGAAGAATGAGCTGGGACCCATTTTCCGAGTCCTGCTAGAACCAGAGACCAAGGTAAGGGCACAAACTGTCCCCCACATCATACATGCCTTTTAAAAAGTTTCATGGTTATTTTTCCAACCTAATTAAGTGATTGCAAATTACAGAAAACCTGGTAGATACCTGTCATTAACGTACGTTATCTTTAATTTAAATTGCAGTGAGTGAAGATACAGTGTAGTATTAGTTTCAGGTGTAAAATATAGAGCAACCCTTCCACACGTCATCCGGTGCTCATCCCAGGTGCACTTCTTAATCCCCAGCAGCTGTTTCACCCATTCCCCACCTTGCTCTGGAAGCACTCAGTTTGTTTCCCAGTTAGAGTCTGTTTGTCACTGCCCACCCCCCGCTTTGTTTTGTTTTATTTCCATGTGTTAGTGAAATCATTGGGTATTTGTCTTTGTCAGAAAGGCTTATTTCACCCAGAATAACATTCTCTCACTCCATCCAGCTCATGGCAAATGACAAGATTTCATGTTTTTACGGCCTAATAATATTACATTCCATAGACTACATCTCAATTTATTCATCAGTTGATGGATGCTTGGATAGTTTCTGTAATTTGGCTGTTGTAGAAAATACTGGTGTAAACATCATGGTGCATGTATCCCTTTGAAGATTTTGTATTCTTTGTGGAAATACCTTGTAGTGAAATTGCTGGATCATAAGGTACTTCTATTTCCAGTTGTTTTTTTTTTTGAGAAATCTCCATAATGTTTTCCAGACTGGCTGCCCCAGTTTGCATTCTTACCCACAGTGCAAGAGGGTTATTCTTTCCCCACTTCCTTGGCAACACCTGCTGTTGCATCCTTCATTGATTTTCGTCATTGTGACAGATGTGCTGTGTTATCTCATTGTACTTTTGAATTGTATTTCCCTGAAGATCCGTATTGTTGAGTATTTTTTCATGTGTCTCTTGTCCAGGTATATGTCTTCCTTCGGGAAATGTCCATTCGTGTCTTCTGCCCATTTTTAATCAGATTTCTCATTGTTTGGGTGCTGTATAACTGTATATTTTGGGCACTAACCCTTTATCTGATGTCGTTTGCAAATATCATTCTGTAGGTGTTTTAGTTTTGTTGATTATTTCCTAGGTGACGGAAGGTTTGAATTTTTATGAAGCCTCATTATTTTTGCTTGTGTTTCCCTTACCTCTAGAGATATATCTATAAAGACATTTGCACAGGCAATGTCAAATAAGATACTACCCGTGTTATCCTCTGGGATTTTTATGGTTTCCGGTTTCACATATAGGTCTTTGTCCATGTTGGATTTATTTTTGTGTATGTTGTAAGAAAGTGGTCCATTGTTGTTTTTGTTTTGTTTTGCAGGATGCTGTCCAGTTTTTCCAAAACCATATGTTGAGGAGCCCTTTTTAAAGTTTATTTACTTATTTTTGAGAGAGAGCATGCAGAAGAAGGGCAGAGAGAAATGGAGACAGAGAATCCTACGCATGCTCTGCACTGCCCTGAGATCATAACCTGAGCTGAATTCACAATCACACGCTTTGTTGACTGAACCACCCCTGTGTCCCAAGACTATCTTTTTTTCCATTGGATGTTCTTTCCTGCTTTGTTGAGAATTAATTGACCATATAGGTGTGAGTTCATTTCTGCGTTTCTATTCTATTGATCTATGCCTCTGTGTTTTTTTGTTGTTGTTTTGTCAGTACCATACTGTTCTGATCAGTACAGCTTTGTAATATTACCTGAAGTCTGGAATTGTGATGTCTCCAGCTTTGCTTTTCTTCTTCAAGTTTGTTTTGGCTGTTTGGGGACTTTTGTTATTCCATACAAATTTTGAGATGATTTGTTCTTGTTCTGTCACAAATGTTTTTGTTAGTGTGATAGGGATTTCATTATATGTGTAGATTGTTTTGAGAAGTGTAGACATTTTAACAGTATTTTGTGCTTCCCATCCATGAACATGAAATGTATGTCCATTTCTTTGTGTCCTCTTCCATTTATTTCATCAGTGTTTCATAGCCTTTAGAGTACAGGTGTTTCACCTCTTTGGTTAGGTTTATTCCTGGTTTCTTGTGGTATTTGTGAGCCTGTCAATGGGATTGATCCCTTACTTTCTCTCTGTGTTAATTCATGATTTGTGTTAGAAATGCAAGACATCTATGTTGCTTGATTTCTGTATATTGTGACTTGTGGAATTCATATATCAATTCTAGCAATTTTTAAGGGAATCTTTCATGTTTTTTTTATAGAACACATCATGTCAGTTCCAAATAGTGAAAGTGCTACTTCTTCCTTGCCGATTTGGATGCCTCTTATTTCTTTTTGTTGTCTGAGTGCTGTGGTTAGGGTTTCCCGTACTGTGTGGAAAAACAGTTGTGAGACGTGTCATCCCTGTTTTGTCCCTGACCTTAGAGGAAAAATTTTCAATTTTTCCCCATTGAGGATGAGATGAGCTGTGGGTTTTTCCTAGATGACCTTTATTATGTGCAGGTAGGTTGACTCTCAATGTACTTTGCTGAGGGGTTTTATCATGAATAGATGTGACATATTTTCAAATAGTTTTCCTGCATCTGTTGAAAGCATCGTATTGTTCTTATCCTTTCTTCTATTACTGTGGTGCATCATGTTGATTGATCTGTGAATGTGGAACCACCCTTGCAGCCTAGGAATATATCCCACTTGATTATGGCAAATGATTCTATTAATGTATTGTTGACTTTAATTTGAAGGTATTTTAATAAGAATTTCGGCATACATACCCATCAGGCGATTGGGCTGCAGTGTTATTTAAAAATTTTTTAAACATCTTTTTAAATGCTTATTTCTTTCCTTAGATAGAGTACATATAGTGAGGGAGGGGCAGAGAGACAGGGAGAGAGAGAATCCTGGCCATGCACCACACTGTCATGGCAGGGTCCAACATGGGACTCGAACCCACGCACCGCAAGATAATGTCCTAGTCCGAAATTAAGAGTTGGACAGTAAACACCCCGAGTCACACAGGCACCCCGCCATTTTTCGGTTTTAGTGGAAGCTTCATCTCGTTTTGGTATCAGGGTAATGATGGCCTCATAAGATGAATTTATAAGTTTTCCTTCTTTTTTATTTTTCGTAATAATTTGAGGAGAATACATATTACCTCTTTCTTAAATGGGTGGTAGAATTCATCAGTTAAACCATCTGGCCCAGAACTTTTGTGTTGGGGGGAGATTTTTTTTTATTACTGATTTGATTTCTTTCTGTTTTCAGATTTTATGTATCTTCCTGTTTCAGTTTTGGTAGTTTGTGTGTTTCTAGGAATTTGTCCATTTTTCTCAGTGTGCAATTTGTTGCATATAGTTGTTCATAATATTAACTTCTAACTGTATTTTTGTGGTGTGGACTGTTATTTCTCCTTTCTTATTTGTGATTTTATTTATTGGAGTCCTTTCTCTCTTCTTACTGAAAAGTCTGCCTAGAAGTTTTCATGTTGATTACTGTTTTCAAAGAACCAGCCCCTGGTTTCATTGATTTTGTCTAGTGTCTTTTTGGTTTGAGTATCCCTTATTTCTGTCTGAATCTCTATTACTTCCTTTCTTCTGCTGTTCTTCTTCTGATATGTGACCTAGAATATGATCAACTCTGGAGAATGTCCCATGTGCGCTTGAAAAGAATATGTACTCTGCCATTTTAGTATGGAGTGTTCTAAATATATCTGTTAAACCCATCTGGTCCAGTGTGTCATTCAAAGCCATTGTTTCCTTGTTGATTTTCTGTTTACAGCTTCTGTCCTTTCATGTGAGCGATGTGTTAAAGTCCTCTACTATCATTATATTATAAATAATCAGTTCCTTTATGGTTGTTGTTAAATATTTTATATACTTGGTGATCGCATGTTGGGTGCATCAAAATTTATAATCATTGGATCTTCTTGTTTCATTGTCCCCTTTAGTATGAGATAGCATCCGTCTTCATCTCTTGTTATAGCTGTATTTATTTATTTATTTATTTATTTATTTATTTTAATTTAAGTCATAGTTGACATACAGTGCATTCTCGGATTTGGGAGCAGAATTTGGTGATTCATCCCTTACATACAATACCCAGTGCTCATCCCAACAAGTGCTCTCCTTAATACTCATCCCACATCTAGCCCAGCACTGACCCATTTCCCTCCATGAGCCTTCGTTTTTTTTTTCTCTAACATTAAGAGAGTCATGTAGTTTGTTACCACTCTTCTCGTTTCCTGCCCCCTTCCCATGTTTTCATCTGTTTTGTTTCTTCAATTCCACATGAGTGAAATCATGTATTTGTCTTTCTCTGATTGACATATTTCACTTAGCATAATACATGCTAGCTCCATCCACATCATTGCAAATGGCAAGATTTCATTCTTCTTGAAGTTGAGTTATATTTCTTTGTATATACACATGTTTGTATATATGAACGTACACATATGTACATATGTATATATCTGTATACATACATAAACACACACCACAACTTCTATATACCTTCATCAGTTGATGGATACTTGGGCTTTCTCTATAGTTTGGCTACTGTTGATAATGCTGCTATAAATACTGGCTTCATGAAATGTCATTATTAGGTATTTACCCAAAGTGTGCCAAAATAGAGTCTCGGTTTTAAAGGTTATTTTGCCTGATATCAGTATTGCTACTGGCTTTCTTTTGACATTATTGGCATA
Organism: Prionailurus bengalensis; assembly: GCF_016509475.1. Classification (NCBI taxonomy): domain Eukaryota; kingdom Metazoa; phylum Chordata; class Mammalia; order Carnivora; family Felidae; genus Prionailurus; species Prionailurus bengalensis. The sequence continues at coordinate 320,533 of NW_025091161.1, forward strand.
ATAAATGTTTCTTCATCCTCTCACTTTAAATCTGAAGGTCACTTAAGTCCAAATAAAGCTTTGTAGGCAGCATCTAGATAGGTGTTGTTTTTGTTTGTTTGTTTGTTTGTTTGTTTGTTTGTTTTGTCCATTTTGACTCCCTATCCAATGTCTTATGATTGGAGCATTTAGTCCATGTACATTTAGAGTGATTATTAATAGGTATATATTGAGTGCCATTCTACTAGTTGTTTTGCCATTGTTTCTTGATGTTTTCTCTGATCCTTTCTTGTCTGTAACACTTTTAGTCCTAGATTTCCACTCAAAGAGCCCGATTTAAATATTCTTTTCTTTTGACTGGTAGTACATTTCTTTACTTCTTTTTCATATTTCTTTTTTTTTTTAATTTAAGCCCACGTTAGTTACTTTATAGTGGAATAAAGTTTCAGCAGTAGAATTTAGAGATCCATCAAGTACAAAATATACCCAATACTCATCCCAAGTGCGCCCGTAATGCCCATCACCCATTTAGCCCATATCCCTATTCAGTAACCTTCCTGGAACCCTGAGTTTCTTCTCTGTATTTCAGAGTCTCTTATCGTTTGACTCCCTCTCTGTTTGTATCTTATTTTTGCTTTCCTTTCACTACGTTCATCAGTTGTATTAAATTCCACAGATGAGAGAAATCATATGATGTGTGTCTTTCTCTAACATATTTTGCTTAGCATAATCAAGTCTGGTTCCATCCATGTTGTTTCAAATAGCAAGATTTAATTCTTTTTACCACGGAGTAATATTCCATTGTATGAATATACCACATCTTCTTTATCCATTCATCTGTCAATGGTCATTTGGGCTCTTTGCATAATTTAGTTATTGTTGATCATGTTGCTATAAACATTGCAGTGCATGTTCCACTTGGACTCAGCGTTAGTGTATCCTTTGGATAAATACGTAGTAGTGCAATTGCTGGGTCCTAGTGTAGTTCTATTTTTAGTTTTTCTGACAAATCTCCATACTATTTCCAGAGTGTCTACATCACTTTGCATTCCCACCAGCACTTCAAAAGCGTTTATTTCTCTGCATCCTTGCCAACATCTGTCTTTTTCGGAGATGTTAATTTTAGCCATTCTGATAGGTGTGTGGGGATATCTCATTGTGGTTTTGATTTGTATTTCAGTGATGACAAGTGAGATTGAGCATCTTTTCATGTGTGACCAATCTGGATGTCATCTTTCTTAAAGTGTCTGTTCATGTCTTTTGCCCATTTCTTCACCGGATTATTTGGTTTTTGGGTGTTGAGTGTGATAATTGTTTATAGATTTTGGATACTAACCCTTTATCTGATATGTCACCTGCAAATATCTTCTCCCATTTCATTCAGTGGCCTTTCAGTTTTGCTGATTCTGTCCTCTGCTGTTCAGAAGCTTTTTATCTTGAGGTCCTAATAGTTCATTTTGGTTTTTATTGCCCTTGCTTTGGAGACATGACAAGCAAGAAGTTGTTGTGGCCAGGATCAAGGAGGTAGATTATCTGTTTTCTCCTCTAGGATTTTGATGGTCCCTTTCTTACATTTATATCTTTCATCCATTTTGAGGTGTGTGTGTGTGTGTGTGTGTGTGTGTCTGTGTGTGTGTCTGTGTGTGTGTGTGTGTCTGTGTGTGTGGTTTAAGAACATAGTCCAGGTCCAATCTTCTCACTGTCCAGTTTTCCCGGTACCATTTGCTGAAGAGACTTTTGTTTTTCCATTGGATATTCTTTCCAGTGTTATCAAAGATTACTCAGCCATATGTTTGAGGGTCCATTTATGGGTTCCCCATTCTGTTCCATTGATGTCTGTGTCCGTTTTTGTGCCCGTACCATACTGTCTTGATGATTGCGGTTTTCTAATACACCATAAAGTCCAGATTTTAATGTCTCCAGCTTTGTTTTCTTTTTCAACATGACTTTGGCGATTTGGGGTCTTTTCTGGCTCCCTACAAATTTTAGGGTTGTTTGTTCTAGTTCTGTGAGGAATGCTGGTGTTGTTTTGATAGGGATTGCATTGAATGTGTCAATTGCTTTGGGTAGTATTGACATTTTAATAATATTTATTCTTCTCATCCATGAGCATGGAATGTTTTTCCGTTTCTTTGTGTTTCTTCCATTTCTTTCATAGATGTTGTATGGTTTGTTCCTTTATTTTTTTAATCTTTGTTCATTTTTGAGAGAGAGAAAGAGAGAGCACATGAGCAGGGGAGGGGCAGAAAGAGAAAGAGAGGGAGGCACAGACTCTGAAGCAGGCTCCAGGCTCCGAGCTATCAGCACAGTGCCCATCACGGGACTCAGACCCACAAATGCGGGATCATGTCCTGAACCGAAGTTGGCACTAACCGACTGAGCCACCCAGTCGCTCCTCTATTGTTTTAAGTGTACTGATCTTTTACCTCTTTGGTTATGTTTACCCCTGGGTATTTGATGGTTTTCAGTGCAGTTGTAAAGTACATCAATCCTTGATTTCTCTCTGCTGACTCATTATTGGAGTATAGAAATGCAATCAACTTCTGTATATTGATTTTATATCCTGAGACTTTCCTGAATTCCAGTATCAGTCATAACGGTTTTTCCATGGAGTCTTTGGGATTTCCTTGGAAAGTATCACGTCTGCGAAGAGGGAAAGTATGACCCTCCTTGCCAATTTGGACGCCTTGTATTTCCTTTTGTTGTCTGCTTGCTGAGGTTAGAACTTCCAACAGTTTGTGGAATAACGGTGGTGAGAGTGGACATCCCAGTCGTGTTCCTGACCTTAGGGGGAAAGCTCTCAGTTTTTCTCATTGAAGATGATGTTAGTTGTGAGACTTTCATATCTGGACATACTGATATTCAGACAAGATCTTTCTATCCTTCCTTTCATGCGTGCTTTTTTTTTCATCAAGAAAGGATGCTGCATTGTGTCAAATGCTCTTTCTGCATCTATTGAGAGGATCATATGGTTGTTATCCTTTCTTTTCTCAATGTGATGTATCACATCAGTTGATTTGCAGATATTGAATTGGTGGTGCATCCCAGGAATAAATTCAATTCATTGTGGTGAATAATTATTTGTATGTATTCTTGGATCCGGTTCGCTACTTTTTGTTGAGAATTTTTGCATCCAGGTTCATCAGGGAAATTGGTCTGTAGTTTCCTTTTTGGTGGGATCTTTGTCCAGTTTGGACTCAAGGCCAAGCTGGCCTCATAGAATGAGTTTGGAAGTGTTCCTTCCATGTCTCTGGCCATGACCTTATCTTGTTCTTTCATTTGGGATGCATTCCTCTTGTCTTGGCATTTTGGCTGAGTTTTTGCCTTCTCTGTGTTACAAAAGTTCATTATGTTAGCTGCCTGTGAGATGAATGGCTTTATGAAATGGAGGTCATCTAGTGTCCAGGGCCTGACACATCAGGGAGTGTCTGTGGTGTGTGTTGCGTACACTGTTTTGTGTTCTGGCTGCACTTTCCTTCAGGCCAGTTGTATGGACAATGTATGGTCCTTGGCCAGAATGTGCTGAGTTTTGTCTAGGTCAGCTCCGATCTGCTTCTCAAATGAGACTTGAAATGACTGCCACTCGAAGTGAAGCTCTGCAGAACTGTCTGGTCAAGAGAGGTGGTGTGGTCATGAGCTTCCGCTGGTCTCCTGGGGAAGGGGACACTCCATTGGGACTTAGGCAAGCCCGATTGACCTAGAAGGCCAGTCTCACCAGAGCACAGGAATGTGGGGTTGGTGTAAGCATCTTAGGCAGCCAGTGTGGGGATGACATTGTTTCCAGCAGATGGCTCTGTGTTTATGCTGTGGGGAAGAGGAGGAAAATGGTCCCGCACACCTCCTCTGTCCTACCTCCTTTGTCCCCTTGTTCTGAACACTGCCTCTCAGGGATACTCTCCATGATGAGTGTATAATTGCCCCACTGTTTGCACCAGGTGGTGTACAGGTCACTGTTTCCATGCCATCTGCCTGTAAGTAGTTTGCTGCCTTCTCTCAAAGATTAGACCAGTGCCCTCAGGGCTGTATCCCAGCCAAGCCTGCTAACCTTTGAAACTCCACATTCTCGGGGTCTGGATCGCTTGGTTAAGGTCCGAGTCTTGATCTTGGCTCAGATCATGACCTCGTGGTCATGGGCTTCTTTCTCTCCCTCTATTCCTGCCCCTTCCTTGCATGTGCTCTCTTTCTCTCTCTCTCTCTCTCAAAATAAATAAACTTAAAACAAATTTAGTGGCATGGAATACCTTGTTTAGGCGAGATTTCCTCCTTGAGGGAATGGCAGGGGTCTATCAGTTAAATTTCCAGCAATGACTAGGAATTTCATTGCTGACTGGGTAAAGGTTACATTCCTACAGGAATGAATTTAGGGTTAGTGACATGAGGCCTTAACGTAAGGAACTCCATGATGGTCCTGTGAGTTTTCTTTACATTCCAAACCCATATTTTTTCACATCAATTTTTTTATTAAAAACATAACCCTAAGTAATATTTTAGCCATCTACTGCTGGCCCAATGATCATATCCTGTAAATCTGTGACCATCTCCTAATCATAGATGGAGATCAACTCTGTGGCTCTAAGATTTTTGTGACTCTAAATTATATTGATGTATGTTACTAAGATCTTTGTGAGTCTAGGTTACTGCTGGCCTCCTGAAATCTTGACCGAGGGACACCCAGCCAAGTTTCTGAGCCATCACTTAGGCACAGAAGCACCCTTTCCAAGTCACCTCTTCCTAAAGCGTGTCTTTCCTTCTGGTACTTCTGGGTCTTACCCTTTTGCATATCACATGCTGTGATGGACAACCCCTCATGAAAACCTGTCAAAGTGGACGAGAGAAACCTGCTTGCCTGTGACTGCCACTTCATGGTCACATCTTTTCCTTCTGAAACCCCTTGAACACCCTATCATTCTTCCAGCCTTTGAACATCTCTTCGATTTGAAAATATTTCAGTCTCTTGTATTCCTGCTAAAAAAAAATATGCGTGAAAATATTAAAGCAAGGATTCTTTACAATAAGTGAGCCAGTCACAATGATCCATCTGGCCGTGTGTACGTATGTTTTCTTTTTTGGACACTGTTCAGGCATGATGTGAAGTACATCCTGTAAAATCTGAGTATCATTCATTATCTAGGATAACCGCCTTTATGGAAAGCCATTTAATGACATGTTCATTCCAGATCCGAAAAACACTTAATTTACATACCACCTAATACAGTGGTGTCTACATATGTTATTACCTTAAAATATGTAAAGTGGATGTTTCTATGAAGTGTATATCGTGCATTGAGTTTTCTGTACCATGAATGCTATTATTTAAATTACACAATAGTAAGAACAACAAGAATAGGTACATGGCCATCACTAGTAACTAATACTAGAACTAGTCATATAATATTAGGTGTTGAAAACATAAAACCATGATTACTAATCATCTTTTCAATCGTGGTGGGTTTCTAGTTACCAGAAAAATTGGGAAGATATTATTGAGTCTCCACATACATCAGAGTGTTTTCTGACTATTGATGTCCTCTAAGTTGATACATGATCACAATCAATATCCCAAAGAGATATGGTACTATTAACTAACTTTGTATTTGTATTCAGATTGCTTCAGTTTTAACCTCTTCTGTCCCAGACTCATCCCAGCTGGCACATGACAGTCATCCTGTCTCCTTCGGCTTCACTTGGCCATGGCGATTTTTAAATTTTTCCTTATTTTTCATAATCTGCAAAGTTTTGAGGGTATGTTTGTAGAATGTATTTTGTAGAATGATCCTTGGTTGGGATATGTCTAACGTTTGTACAAATGCTTAGGCTGACTACTGTGTTTTGGAGCAGAAGATCCAGAGGCATAGTTCCATCCATAATTATCACTTCACATAAAGGTTGTTTACTCTGAAGATTTGGGTCTTTTGTGGTTCTGTACAAATTTTAGGACCGTTCTAGTTCTATGAAAAATGTTGTTGCTATTTTGATGGCGATGGCATTAGTTGTGTCAGTTGCTGTGGGAAGTATAGACATTTCCATGAAATTTGTACTTCCGATCCATGAGTATGGAATATCCTTCCATTTTTTTGTGTCATCTTGTATTTCTTTCATCACTGTTTTAAAATTTTCAGAGTATAGGTCGCTCACCAGCTTGGATAGATTTATTCATAGATACCTTATTATTTGGTGTACAACTGTAAATGGGACTGTTTTCTTAATTTCTCTCTCTACTGATTCGTTATTGTCTAGAAAGGCAACAGATTTCTGTACAATGATTTTGTATCCGGTGACATTGCTGTATTCATTTATCACTTCTAGCAGTTATTGGGTGGACTCTTTAGGGTTTTCTATATATAATGTCATGTAATCTGCAAAGTGTGAAAGATTCACTACTTCCAGATTTGGATTAGTTTTTCTTTTCTTTTCTTTTCTTTTCTTTTCTTTTCTTTTCTTTTCTTTTCTCTTTTCTTTTTTTTCTTTTCTTTTCTTTTACTTTAATTTACTTTATGTTGTTTTCTTTCGTTTCGTTTTGTTTGATTTATCTGCCGGCTGTACCTTGGGCTTCCAATGCTATGTTTATTAAAAGTGGTAAGAGTAAACATCCTTGTGTTTTCCCTGACCTTATAGGAAAAGCTCTCAGATTTTCTCCATTAAGGTTGATTATAGCTGCAGGGTTTTCATAGAAAACATTTATTGCATTGATGTATGTTCCCTGTAAACCTACTTTGGGGGGTTATAATCATGAATGGATGTTGTAGTATGTCAAGTGCTTTTTCTTCATGTATTGAAATGACCGTATGGTTCTTTTCTTTTAACGTTTATTAATTTTGAGAGAGACAGAGTGTGAGCAGGGCAGGGGCAGAAAGAGAGTGGGAGACACAGGGTTCGATGGAGGCTCTTGGCTCTGAGCTTTCAGCACAGAGTCCGATGTGGGACTTGAACTCACGAGGCATGGGGTCATGTCCTGAGCTGATGTCGGACTGCTAAAGGATTGAGCCACCCAGGTGCCCCGATCATATGGTTCTTGTCCTTTCTCCTGTTGTTATATTGTATCACATTGATTGGTTGGCAAATACTGAACCACCCTTGCAGCTTGGGAATAAATCCCACTTAATTGTGGGATATATTTATAGTTGTTATATCTCCTTTTGGACTGTACCCTTTACTGTTATATAACGTCCTCCTCTGTCTCTTGTTATGTACTTTAAGTGTATTTTTTCTGATACAAGTATTGTTACTCTAGTTTTTTTTTTTCATCTGTTCTTACACCCTATGTGTCTAGATTGGAGCGTTCATTCCATTTACCTTCAAAGAAATGATTGCTATGTATGTATGTATGTATGCATGTATGTATTGCCATTATATTACCTGTTTTCTTGTGGTTTCTAATGATTTTCTCCAATCCTTTCTTGTCTGTCTTTCATGTTTTGCTTATTTTCTTTAGTGAAGTATTTTAATTTATTTATCTTTATTCTTAGCATATTTGTGACTGGATTCTGATATATGGTTACTGCTGGGTTATGTATATAACCTCTTCTGCATTTAGCAGTTTGTATTAAGCTGATGGTCATTTACCTTGGAACCCATTATTTTCTCCTCCCTAGGTTTTTGGTAGATGTTATTATATTTCAAATCCATATCTGTGAGTTCCTTAACTATTTTTTACAAAAATATTCATGTTTTACTTGATTTGTGTCTTTTACGTCTATAGTGTCACTTTTGGTCTCTCCTTTCCACTCAAAGAGTCCCTCTTCATATTTCTTGCAGGACTGGTTTAGTGGTACAAACACCTTCAGTTTTTGTTTGGGAAAGTCTGTGTCTACTTCCATTCTGAATGATAGACTTGTTGGATAGAGTATTCTTGGCTGCTAATTTTTCCATTCAGCACTTTGAATATGTGATGTCACTTGCTTCTCGCTTGCCAAGTATCTGTTCAGAAATCTGGTAGCTAGCCTTATGGGTCTTCCCTTCTAAGTGAAGGTCTCTTTGTGTTGCTGCATTTAAGAGTTTTTCTTTATTGTCACTGTAATTTGCAAGTTTGCTTACAATATGTCTGCATGTTGGCCTGATTTTCTTCATTTTGATGTGAATTCTCTAGCCTCCCGGATGTGGACGTTTGTTTCCTCCCCCAATTAGGGCATTTTTCAGCTATTGTTTCCACAAATAAATTTTCTGCCCCCTTTTCTCTTTCTTCTGCGACTCCTACAATATCAATATTGTTATCTTTGCTGCAGTCACTGAGTTCCCTTAGTCTCATCTCACGTTGCAGAATTCTGTTCTCTCTCTTTGGTTCAATGTGATTCATTTCCATTACTCAGTCTTCGATGTCACTGGTTTGCTCCTCTGCTTCTTCCGTCCCTTTGTTAGTTCCAGCAAGCGTGTCTCTCTTTTATTGTGTCCTCAATGTCTACTGTACTATTTCTTATCTCTAGTCAGGGGTCTCACTCTTCTACTCATTTCACAACTCTAATGAGTATCCTTATGATCATTGCTTTCAAATCTGTATCAGGTATGTTACCTACATCTCTTTGGCTTAGATCTCTGGTTGTGACTTTCACTAGGTCTTTCATTGTGGAAAAACATCTCCGTATGTCCATTTTGTCTTTTTCTCTGTCTCTGTTTCTCTGTGTTAAGAAAGTCAGCTGTACCTTCTGCTCTTGAAACTAATAACGTTATGAAGAAGAGGTCCTGGAGAACTCAACAGTGCACGTCTCCATTTATAGGACCGGACCTTCAGGAGGCTATCGTATGGGTACTGTTCACAGCCTGCTGTTGTGTCTGGCTTACTTTTCCTTTTAGTGCAGGTGTCTGCACTGATTGCATGCTGTTGTGGGCTGTGCTTCGTCTCATTGGTTTTAGTGGGACCCAGGCAGGCCAGCTGTGGGGTGGTAGGCCTGCTGGATAACTTGGGCACAGGGCAGGAGTGTTAGCAAAATTTCACAGGGCTACAAGTCCTATGCCAGATTTCCCTATGTTCCTTGTTGGCTGGGGGCTGTGGACCAGCAGTAGAAGCTAGGGGCTTGAGGATATGCACAGAGCATGTCTGTGCCTGGGGACATGTGGCTTAGTGAGACAGATGAGGGTGCATGGATATGTACAGCTGGGTGAGGTGCAGATGTGCACAGCATGTTGTGGCAGCTATGCATGCAGCTTGTCAGACAGGGTGCCCTTGTGGTTTGAAAAATGTTTGGCCTGAGACCAGCAGGCTTGGTTTGGTGAGTCCCCTAGTGAACCCTTGGGACTAGCACACTGCTAATGGGTTAGTTAGCAAGTGTCTGTGCAGCCTCACCCTCTTGTGGGTGCTTCTATGCTTATTCTGGGAGGCTGGGGGAGAAGAATAGTGCCTGTGAGCTCCCTCGTTGTTGGAGAAGTCCTCCAACACACTCCGGAATCAGCATGAATACATCTGTCTCCTGTTCCCTCAGCATTGTGCAACATGCCATGTTTACATTGCCTCTCTACACACGCAGGGATCTGGCTATCACTAATCCTCCTGGATCTCCCAGTGCTGGGTCATTGGACCTCCAAAGCTCCTGTATATGAACACAAAGGCATTCAGCCCCTCTAAGTTCTAATGCCCAATGTTATGGAGATTAGTCTTTCCTGTATGACCTCCCTGGTGTGGGGCTCACTTTTTCTGCCCCTTCTGCAGGCAGACAGCCTCCACCTTTCTGACATTCCTAACCTTTCTGATGCAGCTTCTCTCTACTTCGGTGTGGAGTTTGTTCTGCCAGTCTTTGGATCGCTCTTTGGTTCATGGACTTGGATGTGGATGTTATGCAGTTGAAAACATGGGACAGGGTGAGCTCAGGGTCCTCTTATTTTGCTATTATTAATTTTTTAAAAGTCTTAATATTTTGGATTTTTGAGACATGAGAAGACAGACTCATATCACACATGCACTTCAGGATTGGAAAGTAACTTTCCCACATTTGCTTCTATTATTTTATGTTTTGAAACTCTCTTTAATGAGGTATAATTACATCTAACAAACCTCAAGTTAAAGGGTATACTTTGATGAGTTTGAGGGTACAGGACCATGGGTACAGCACCATGAAATCATATGGTTTCTCCCTAAACCTTCCATCATGATCCCTTTGTGTCTAATGCTAATGTTGCTTTTGAAGTAAGGACTACTTTTTTTTTCCCCCACGTTTTCACATATTGCCCAGGTGTCTGAAAGCTGGCATTGGGGTATCTCCTTTTCCAATAGTCTATATTCCCATAAGTTTTGCAGTCGGTTTACCTTTGGACTTTTGCTTCTATTGTATCTCTCTGTATGTTCACATACTCTCGTTGCAATACTTTAATGATGAGGTCTTCATCATCGCTTTAATTTTCACTAAATGGTATGAGCTGCAGTTCCACTTATGACAGAATGCACAGGCTTCCTATGATATGTATTCAAGAGCAAGGCAGATATCCTGAGCACTTGAGCTGAGAATGTCACCCTGTCTTTTGCCGGCCCTCTTCCCTTCCCTGCGAGACAAGAATCTCCTTTTGTTCACACAGAAATGTGGGTGAAGTCAGTAGAAAACATTGCCTTCTCTCCTCTTCCCTTTATCTCTCAAAATCCTTGCCACTATCTTCTGCCTTTCCCTTTCTCTGACTCAATATCCCAGGCCCACAGTTTCACTCCAGCCATGATCAGGGTGTCCTCCAGCTGCTGGCCTCTGCCCTGTCCATCCCTCAGTGAGAAATCTGGAGTAGGATTATGCATTTCACAAAACTGATCAAGAAATATGTGATCCTCAGAGACCTCCTGCACAAGGTTGCTGTCCGTGGAGACATGGTATCCTGAGGGAGGATCTGATTCCATGTGTGGCCTCCTCACTCATCTCCCACAGTCACTGCTGGTCCCTGATCCTTACCCACCATTACAAATCAGCCATATGCTAGGGTCAGGTACCTGTCTATCTGACCCCAAGCACCAGGAGTCAGTGAATATTTCTAAAATAAATGAGCACAGGCACCCCATGCATCTAGATATAGGAAGTTACCATCACCCCAGAAAACTCCCTCGGGCTCCTCTGCAAAAAAGGCGATCTTGCTACTATCCTACACCACTGCAACTTCTGCTAGTTTGTTACCTGTGTGTATAGGAACCACATTGTGTACATTCGATGGGGGGTGAGAGTAGGTCTTCCTAGAAGCAAACACTGAAACAGAGACAGAACAGTGAAAGTACTATTAAGGGATACTAAGAAAAACAAAGTGGAGAGCTCAGGGTTAGCAGAGAAAGCATGCAGGCAGATCTGACACATTTTTAAGATATATATAATCAACATACTCTGTCACCTCACACAGTCCTCTTCAAATTTCAAAATAGCTGTCGTATAAGGCAGTGAGATTTACGAGATTTGGGGTTATTTCCCTACGGTCTTATGTTTTCCTACATGCATTCCCTCTTCAGTACTTAATCTGTGGCCTCAGATGAACACTTTAGTGTGGATGCATCTGCGAGTCTATATGTAATGGAATATGATTGTCTTCAGATCTCAGATGTAGAACTCTGATATACACATTCTCGTAATTATCTTTTTCTTTCTTTGTCTGGCAGGGCCTGAATCTTAATACAATAAGTGTGCCATTGTCTTCTTTAAAGTGGCGATCCCCAATCCCTGGGCGGAGGCGTTAACCGCCTTAGTTTAATGAACTTCTGTGACCATCTTTTTTTGATGATCATTTGTGTGGCGATATCTTAATTGAAACTGTGAGTAGAGTGAGTGGATATTTCCCAGACATTTTGCAGATGCATTCTGTATTCAATGTCTTCTTTTCATTATGTCCTTAGAAACAAATATTACCCCTCTTTCACAGATAACCCATCTCAGGCTCTGTGTAGGTCCCACTGAGAATTGGTATTCTGGCTGAGATAGCAGGAACACAGGGAAACCCTCGGGATATTGTGAGAGAAGTTTAAGGAGATAGATGCAAAGCCATAGTCAGGTTATGTCAGGGGTCCAGCAGGGGTGGCATCTGGGCATCCCTGAATTGTAGGTTTACCCAGGCTAAAGGCCAATGCAGGCACTCAGCTGATCTAGATCCTGTCTTCACTTTTAGTCTCACTGAAGGATATGAACTTATGCAGACAAGCATTTCCTTAAGACCAAGTTAAATTTTCTATATATCCAGGGCATTTTTTCACCCATAAATATCCAGAACCTTCAGACAACGCAGGGAGACAACAACCTTTTTAGATGATCACCTGGGTGCACTTTGACAAATATGACATTTTGGAGAGGAACCTTGCATTGTGCACTGAGAGTGATCCCACATAGTAGCTCCGTGTGGAACTCGTGCTCCCTGCTCAGGCTGTGGTCAGGAATGGGCTGCAACTGCATCTCACTGAACCCAGGACCCTCCCCTCTGCACTTCCTCAAAGTCTGCTTACTGTCCTCTAATTTCTCAAATTTCTATTCCTGTGTGATTCAAGTTTCCCCCACTCCTTCACTGGTGCTTTCAACATGGTGACCACAAGGTCTATGTCATATAATGCATGTGCCCCATTTCACACAGGACACCTAAGTCACCTACACTTAGGGGTGCATCTCATCCTTCACAGAACTCAAAACATTGTGTCTGTAAAATATGCACCAGTACGCCCGATACATCTGTCTTTGTGTAAAAATCCTCTTTCTTGTTGACAGGAGAAACCTAAAGCTGACCTCATTACGGGGAAATGATACAGTCCATTGAACATATGTCCTGAGAAACTTGAGATATGTTACAAAGTCCTCAGGCAGTTTTGCAGTTGAATTGCCAAGCCCTAACAACCATCTCTACATTTTTCCCACAAAGTGTTTCACGAAGTAGATGAATATGCTTTAGAAATCCCTAACCACTTCAGTTTATCTACCCAAATAGAGGAGGTGGAGGATGGGGGGGGTGGTTCATAGCCCATGACTGGTGATGAAGGACTGTCCATGGGGTTAGGGTTAGGGGTTAGGGTTAGCGGTTTGGGGTTAGGGTTAGATTAGATGGTTAGATTTAAAGGGTTGGGATTACGGTGAAGGTTAGGTTTAGGGTTTAGGGGCTAGGGTTGGGGAGTAGCTTTGGGTTAGGGTAGGGTTTAGGTGTTAGTGTTAGTATCAGCATTAGCTTCAGGGTCAGGGTCAGGGGATAGGGATTAGGATTTAGGTTTTATTGTTTAGAGTTTAGGTTTTAGGTTTTGGGGTAGGGGTTAAGTTGTCGTGGTTACGTGTTAGTGGTTAGGTTTTAGGGTTATGGTCAGGGTCAGTGTTTGGTTAGGGTTAGTGTTTAGTATTTATGATTTGGGGATTAGGGTTAGTGGTTAGTGTTCAGGTCTAGGGTTTAAGTTTATGGTTACAGTTAGGATTTGGATTCGGATTTGGGGTTTAGCGTTCAGCGTTTCGGTTAGGGTTTGTATTATTGTTGTGGATGGTGTTAATGTATATTAGTGGCATGGTTTGGGTTAGGGATAGGATTTAGGGCTAGGATTAAGGTTTGGGTTTGGGTTAGGGTTAGTAGTTAGGATTAGGGTCTAGGATATTGCAGGGGCTGAACCCACAGCATTGCAATTGTCTACCCTAAGGGCTCAGGTGAGGTTCCAAGGTCGGTTGCCTGTCACGATTAGTCTTTTGGTTCTAATCCAGACAACTGTATGGGAGAGTGGTCTGGTAGGCCTCAGGAATATTCTCGGGAAGCTGCAGCCAGGTTTTTGAAATGACATGGTGATGTTCCAGGTTCTAAGCCGAGTGATTCTGCACCACTTCTGGACCCCAGGGCGTGGTGTTGTCAGACTTTGTTGTTGGGTCCGAATGGGTAGAGAGCCTTAACTAGGGTTATGGTTTGTTACAGGGACATCGCCAGGATGTAAGCGACTCTAGTTTCATGATCTCCCTCTAGGACTGAATTGAGGACCCATGCGACGGTGCTTTTCAACTGTAGGTTTAGGGTTGAGATAGTGTTAGGATTCAGTTGAGGGTTCTGTTTAGGTTTAGGCATGGTTTAGGGTTACGTTCCAGGAGACACTAGGCGCTGAAACCAGAGCAGTGCAGTTGTTTCCCCGAAAGTCTAATTTGAAGGAACAATGGATGGTGCCGATTAGGATTAGTCTTTGAGTTCCAAGGCTAGACAACTGTATGGGCCACTAGTTGGGTAGGCCTCTGGAAATCTCTCTGGATCTTCAACCGGTCCTTCAAAAGAACATAGTATATTCCATGTCCTATGCGGAGTTATGCTGCACCGCTTTTGTTCCCCAGGCATGTGGTGTTGTCATACGTTGTTATTGGGTCTAATATCGAGAGAGCCTTATCTAAGGTTAGGGTTCTGTCCAGTGACATTTCCAGCTCCAAGCGAAACCAGTCTCGTCATCTCCCTCGAGGTCTGAAGTGAGGGCCAATATGACGATGCGGAGCAACTGTAGGGTTTGGGTTCGAGTTAGGTTCGGTTTCAGTTGAGGGTTAGAAGTAGGGTCAGATTTTGTTCCCAGGAGGTTCAAGGCGCTAAACACATAGCAGTGCACTTGTCTCCCTGAAGGGCTGAGTTGAGGGCACAAGGGAGGGTGCCGGTCAGGGCTTGTCTTTGGGTTCCAAGGCCAGACAACTCTATGGGCCACTGGTCGGTTAGGCCTCAGGAATACTTTTGAGTACCTGAAACCCAACCTTGGAAACGACATGGTGATGTTCCAGGTTCTATGTGGAGTGATCCTGCATCGCTTCTGGACCCCAGGCGCATGGTGTTGTCAGATTTTGGTATTTGGTCCCATGGGAAGAGAGCCTTAGCTAGGGTTAGGGTTTGGTCCAGGGACGTCACCAGAGCTGAAGCAACTCCCGTCTCGTGATCTTCCTTCAGGGCTGAAGTGAGGGCCTGGGTGATGGTACGGGTCAAGTGTACGGTTAGGTTTCGAGACTGGGTTAGGTTTTGGTTGGCGGTTCTGGTTGGGGTTAGGGTTACGGTTAGGTCCCAAGAGGCTCCAGGCACTGAACCTACAGCAGTGTGGTTGTCTACCCAACGGGCTGAGTTGAGGGCTCAAGTGAGGGTGCTGGTCAGGATTAGTCTTTGGGTTCTTATGCCAGATATCTCTATGGGCCCCTGGTTGGGTAGGCGTCAGGATTCCTCTCAGATAGCTGCAGTCGGGTTTTGGAAACCACATGGTGATGATCCAGATTATTTGTTGAGTGATCCTGCACCATTTCTGCACCCCAGGCGCTTGGTGTTGCCAGACTTTGGTATGGGGTCCCCATTGGGAAAGAATCTTAGCTTGTGATAGGTTTCGGTCTAGGGACATCAACAGGGCCAAAGCAAATCCAGTCTTGTGATCTCCCTCGAGGGCTGAAGTGAGGGCCCATGCGACGGTGCGGCTCAACTGTAGGGTTAGTTTTCGAGATAGGGTTAGGTTTTGGTTGAGAGTTCTGGTTAGCGTTAGGTCCAAACAGGCTCCAGGAGCTGAAGCCACAGCAGTGCAGTTGACTCCCCAAAGGGCTGAATTGAGGGCACAAGGGAGGGTGCCCTCAGGATGAGTCTTTGGATTCCAAGGCCAGACAACGCTGTGGGACAGTGTTCGGATATTTCTCAAAATACTCTTGAACAGCTGCTACCGGGCCTTGGAAGTGACATGGTGATGTTCCAGATTCTCTGCTGAGTGATCCTGCACCGCTTCTGGACCATAGGCGCGTGGTGTTGTCACTTTGGTATTGGGTTCTTATGGGGAGAGAGCCTTATCTAGGGATAAGGTTCGGTCCAGAGACAACACCAGAGCCGAAGCGACTCCAGTCTCATGATCTCCCTCGAGGGCTGAATTGAGGGTCCTTGCAATGGTGTGAGTCATGGGTTTGGGTTCGAGATACCGTTAGGTTTCTCTTGAGGGTTCTGGTTAGGGTTAGGGTTCGGTCCCAGGATTCTCCCTGTGCTGAACCCACAGCAGTGCAGATGTCCCCCTGCAAGGCTGAGTTGAGGGCACAAGGGAGGGTGCCGCTCAGGATTAGTCTTTGGGTCCCAGGCCATACAATTCTATGGATCACTCGTCAGTTAGGACCAGGAATTCTCTTGTGCACCTGTACTCAGGCCCTGGAAATGACTTGGTGATGTTCCAGTTTCTTTTCTTTTCTTTTTTTAATTTTTTTTCAACGTTTTTATTTATTTTTGGGACAGAGAGAGACAGAGCATGAACGGGGGAGGGGCAGAGAGAGAGGGAGACACAGAATCGGAAACAGGCTCCATGCTCTGAGCTGTCAGCCCAGAGCCTGACGCGGGGCTCGAACTCACGGACCGCGAGATCGTGACCTGGCTGAAGTCGGACGCTTAACTGACTGCGCCACCCAGGCGCCCCGTGATGTTCCAGTTTCTATGCTGAATGATCCTACATCGCTTCTGGACCCCAAGCACGTGGTGTTGCGAGACTTTGGTGGGTCCCAATGGGGAGAGAGCCCTAGCTAGGGTTAGGGTTTGGTCCAGGGATATCCCCAGATGCAAAGTGACTCAAGTCTCTTGATCTCCCTCGAGGGCTGAAGTGAGGGCCCATGTGACGGTGCGGGTCAAGTGTAGCATTAGGTTTCAGTTGAGGGTTCTGGTTAGGGGTAGGGTTAGGTCCCAGGAAGCTACTGGCTCTGAGTCCACAGCAGTGCAGTTGTCTCCCCGAAGGGCTGAGTTGAGGGCACATGGGAGGATGCTGATCATTTTTAGTATTTCCGTTCCATTTCCAGACAACTGTATGGGCCATTGATTGTGTAGGCCTCAGCAATCATTTCAGAAAGCTGCAGCCCGGCCTGAAAAACGACATGCTGAAGTTCCAGGTTCTATCTGGAATGATCCTTCACTGCTTCTGGACCCCAGGTGTGTGGTGTTGTCAGACTTTGGTTTTGGGTGCCCATGGGTAAGAGCCTTAGCTAGAGTATGGTTCCATCCAGGGTTGTCGCCAGGCTGAAACAACACCACTGTTGTGAATTCATTGGAGGGCTGATGTGTGGCTGTGAGTCTGCTATAGAGTTAGTGTGCTAGATACGGTTAGGTTTAGGGTGAGGGTTATGTTTCGGTTCACCGTTAGTGTTAAGGTCCAGGTGAGTGAAGGCAGTGACTCTACAGCAAAGCAGTTGTCTTCCTGGAGGCCTGAGTGCAGTACAGAAGGGAGGGTTTTCGTTCGCATTAATCTTTGGGTACCAAAGCCAGACAAACATATGGCCCACCCTTTGGGTAGGCCTCAGGATTCTTCTCGTGCAGCTGCTGTCGTGCTTTGCATAGGACATGGTGATGTTCCACATTTCATGCCTAGTATTTATGCACCGATTCTTGATCTCATGTATGTGCTGATGTCGGACTTTGTAAATGAGTCCCCCTGGGGATAGACAATTAGCTAGGGTCAGGGTTCAGTATAGGGAAGTCGCCAAGTCCGAAGCGACACCAGTGTTTTGAATTCCATGGAGCGCTGAATTGAGGGCACATGCGTGGCTGTGAATCTGGTTTAGAGTTAGTGTACTAGATAGGGTTAGGGGTAGGGTGAAGGTTATGGTTAGGGTTATGATTAGGGTTAGGGTCAGGTCTCAGGAGGCTCTAGGCACTGAACCCACAACACTGGTGTTATCTCCACAAAGGGGTGAGTGGTGTCCCCAAGGGAGGGTGTCAATCAGGACTAGTCTTTGGGTTCCAAGGCCAGACAAATGTAAGGGTCACCCTTCGGGTAGGTCTCAGGATTCATCTCGTGCAGCTGCAGTCGCGCTTTTGAAATGAGATAGTGATGTTCCACATTCCATGTCGAGTATTTCTGTACAGATTCTCGAAACCGTGTGCATGCTGTTGTCAGACTTGGAATTGGGTCCCGACGGGGAGAGAGCCTTACCTAGGGTTTGTGTTAGGTCCAGGGAAGTCAGCAGGAGCGAATCGACTCCAGTTTCGTGATCTCCCTCGAGGACTGAATTGAGGGCCCATGCGACAGTTCGGGTCAAGTGTAGGATTTGGGTTAATGTTAGGGTTAGGTGTAGGGTGAGGGTTATGTTTAGGGTTACGTTAGGGCTGGGGTTAGGTCCCAGGAGTCTCTAGGCACTGACCCCACCACAGAGCAGTTGTCTCCCCGATGGGCTGAGTGGAGTACACAAAGGAAGGTGCCAGTCAGGACTAGTGTTTGGTTTCCGTTGCCAAACAAATATTGGGCAAGCTTCATATAGGCCTCAGAATCCTCTCGTTCAGCTGCAGTTCCTCTTTGAAAATGACATAGTGATGTTTCACGTTCCACATCGAGTATTTCTGCACCGTTACTCGAACCCATGTGCGTGCTCTTGTCAGACTTTGCAATTGGGTCCCCATGGGGACAGAGCCTCAGTTAGGGTTAGGTTTCGGTCCAGGGGAGTCACCATGGCAGAAGTCATAGCAGTGTTGTGAATTCCATGGGGGGCTGAAGTGGGGGTTGTGCGTGGCTATGTAAGAATTATGTTTAGGATTAGGGTTAGGTTTAGGTCCCAGAAGACTCCAGACACTGATCCCACAGCAGAGCTGGTGTTACCCCAAGGGGCTGAGTGGAGTACCCAAGAGAGGGTGTCGGTCAGGATTAGCCTTTGACTTCCAAGGCCAGAGAAATGTATGTGTCACCCTTCGTGTAGGACTCAGGAAGCCTCTCGTGCAGCTGCAGTCGCGCTTTGGAAATGACATGGTGATGTTCCACGTTCCATGCCAAGTATTTCTTCACTGATTCTCGAGCCCGCATGCGTACTGTTGTCAGACTTTGGAATTGGGTCCCCGAGCCTTAGCTAGTGTTAGGGTTTGGTCCAGGGAAGTCGCCAGGCCCGAAGCAACTCCGGTTTTGTGATCTCCCTCGAGGGCTGAATTGAGGGCACATGCGAGGGTGTGGTTCAATGTAGGGTAGGGTTAGATATAGGGGTAGGTGTAGGGTGCGGGTAATTGTTAGGGGTACAGTTAGGGTTATGGTTTGGAAATAACATGGTGATGATATATATTCCATGCCAAGTATTTCTACACCTGTTTCGAACCCTTGTGTGTGCTATTGTCAGATTTTGGACTTGTTTCCCCATGGGAGAGACACTTAGATAGGTTCAGGGTTTGGTCCAGGAATGTCACCAGGGCCAAAGCAACTCCAGTGTTGTGAATTCCATGGAGCTCTGAAGTCAGGGCACATGCGCAGCTGTGGGTCTGGTGTAGACTTAATGAGATAGATAGGGTTCAGTGTAGGGTGATATTTATGGTTAGGGTTACACTTAGGTTTAGGTTTAGGTCCCATGAGACTCCAGACACTGACCCCAAACAGAGCAGGTGTCAACCTGAAGGGCTGAGTGTAGTACACAAGGGAGGGTGCGCATCAGTCTTCGTATTTGGGTTCCAAGACCAAACAAATGTATGGGCCACCCTTTGGGTAGGCCTCAGGATTCCTCCCCTGCAGCTGCAGTCGTGCTTTGGAAGTGACATGGTGATGTTCCAAGTTCCATGCCAACTATTTCTGGACCAATTCTTAAACCAGTGTGAGAGCTGTTGTCAGACATTGGAATTAGGTCCCAACGCATACAGAGCCAAAGCTAGGGTTAGAGTTCATTCCAGCGGTGTGGCTATGGCCGAAGAGACTCCAGTCTCGTAATCTCACTGCAGGGCTCAATTGAGTGCCCATGCGAGTGTGCGGGTCAAGTGTAGTGTTTGGGTTAGAGATAGGGTTAGGTGTAGGTTGAAGTTTACGATTAGGGTTAGGGTTAGGTCCTAACCCAGCAAGCTCCAGGCACTGAACGCACAACAGAACAATTGTCTCCCCGAAGGGCTGAGTGTAGGATACAAGGGAGGGTGCCTGTTAGGATTAGTCTTTGGGTTTCACAGCCAGGAAAATGTATGGGCCACCCTTTGGTTAGGCCTCAGGAATCCTCTTGTGCAACTGCAGCTGTTCTTTTGAAATGACATGGTTATGTTCCACGTTCCATGCTGAGTATTTTTGCACCGATTCTCGAACCTTTGTGGGTGGTGGTGTCAGATTTTAGAATTGGGTCCCCATGGGGAGAAAGCTTTAGGTAGGGTTAGGGTTCAGTTTAAGGAAGTCGACAGGGCTGAAGCGACTCCAGTCTCATGATCTCCATCGAGGGCTGTGTTGAGGGCCCTAGAAAAGGTGGGGGTCAAGTATAGGGTTCAATTACAGATAGGGTTAGGTGTAAGTTGAAGGTTATGTTTAGGGTTACGGTTAGGGTTAGTTTTAGGTCCCAGGAGGCTCCAGGCACTGAACCCACAACAGTGCAGTTGTCTCTCCGAAGGGATGAATAGAGTACATAAAGGAGTGTGCCGGTCAGTATCACTTCATAGGATCCAAGGCCAGAGAGATGTTTGGGCCACCCTTGGAATAGGCCTCTGGAATCCTGTCGTGCAGCTGCAATCACACTTTGCAAAAGATATGGTGATGTTCCATGTTCCATGCCGAGTATTGTTGCACTGATTCTCGAACCTGTGTGCGTGCTGTTGTCAGACTTTTGAACTGGGTCCCCATGGGGATAGACACTTAGCTAGGGTAAGAGTTCTGTACAGGGAATTGCTAAGGCCGAAGCGACACCAATGTTGTCAATTCCATGGAGGGCTGAAGTGAGGGCACATGTGCGGCTGTTCATCTGGTTTACTTTTCATGTGCTAGATAGGGTAGGTTGAGGGTAATGTTTACGGTTAGTGTTAGGTCCCAGGAGGCTCTCCATCCATGTAGTTTCAAATGGCAAGATTTTATTCTTTTTGATGGCTAAGTAATATTCCATGGTGTGTGTATGTATGTAGGTGTATACACACACACGCACACACACACATAAACATACTATGTATGTATGTATGTATGTATGTATGTATATATACCACGTCTTTATCCATTCATCCATCGATGGACATTTGGGCTTTTTCCTTACTTCAGCTATTGTTGATAGTACTGCTATAAACTTTGGGGTTCACGTGTCCCTTCGAAGTAGCATATCTGTATCCCTTGCATAAATACCTACTAGTGCACCTGCTGGGTTGTTGAACAGTCTTATTTTTCATTTTTTGAGGAAACTACATACTGTTTTCCAGAGTGGCTTCACCAGCAGTGCAAGCCAGTGCACCAGCAGTGCAAGAGTTCCTCTTTCTCCATTTCCTCGCCAACATCTGTTGTTGCCTGTGTTGTTAATGTTAGCCATTCTCACAGGGGTGAGGGGGTGTTTCATTGTGGTTTTAATTTGTATTTTCCTGATGAGTGATTTTGAGCATTTTTTCATGTGTTGGTTGGCCATCTGGATGTCTTCCTTAGAGGAGTGTTTGCTCGTGTCTTTGCCCATTTCTTCACTGGATTACTTGTTTTTTGGTATGTTCTTGAGTTTGGTATGTTCTTTATAGATTTTGAATACTAATCCTTTATCTCATATGTCGTTTGCAAATATCTTCTCCCATTCTGTTGGTTGCCTTTTAGTTTTGCTGATTGTTTCCTTCTCTGTGCAGAAGCTTTTTATTTTGATGAGGTCCTAATACTTCAGTGTTGCTTTTGTTTTCCTTGCTTCTGGAGATGTGTTGGGTAAGAAGATGTGGATGCCAACATTAAGAGGTTTTTGCCTGCTTTTCCCTTGAGGATTTTGACGGCTGCCTATCTTACATTTAGGTCTTACATCCGTTTTGAGTGTGTTTTATGTGAGAAAGTGGTCCAGGCTCATTCTTCTGCATATCACTGTCCAGTTTTCCCAGCACACTTGCTGAGGAGACTGTCTTTATTCCATTGGATCTTCTTTCTTTTGGTCAAAGATTAGTTGGCCATACATCTGTGGGTCCAATTCTGTGTTCCTGTTCTGTTCCATTGATCTGAGTGTCTGTTCTTGTGCCAGTACTGTACTGTCTTGATGATTACAGCTTTGTAATACAGCTGGAAGTCCAGGATTGTGATACCTCCTACTTAGGTTTTATTTTTCAAGATTGCTTTGGCTATTCGGGGTCTTTTCTGGTTCCATACAAATTGAAGGATTGTGTTTTGTAACTCTGTGGAGAATGCTGGTGTTATTTCGATAGGCATTCAGTTGAATATATAGATTGCTTTGGGTACTATTGACATTTTAACAATAGTTGTTCTTCCTATCCAGGTGCATGGAATGTTTTTCATTTTTGTGTGTTTGTCATCTTCAATTTCTTTCATAATCTTTCTATAGATTTCAGTGTATAGATTTTTCACCTCTTTGGTTAGATTTATTCCTAGGTATTTTATGGGTTTTGGTGCAATTGTAAACGGGATGGATTCTGTGATTTCTCTTTCTGTTGCTTCTTTGTTTGTGTATAAGAATGCAACTAATTTCTGGGCATTAATTTTATACTCTGCCACTTTGCTGAATTCATGGATCATTTAACAGTTTTTTGGTGGAACCCTTTTATCAAGAAAGGATGCTGTATTTTGTCAAATGCTTTCTCTGCATCTATTGAGTGCATCATGTGGTTCTTGTCCCTTCTTTTATTGAGGTTATTCATCAATCAATAAAAGAAGGGACAAGAACCACATGATGCACTCAATAGATGCAGAGAAAGCATTTGACAAAATACAGCATCCTTTCTTGATAAAAGGGTTCCACCAAAAAACTGTTAAATGATCCATGAATTCAGCAAAGTGGCAGAGTATAAAATTAATGCCCAGAAATTAGTTGCATTCTTATACACAAACAAAGAAGCAACAGAAAGAGAAATCACAGAATCCATCCCGTTTACAATTGCACCAAAACCCATAAAATACCTAGGAATAAATCTAACCAAAGAGGTGAAAAATCTATACACTGAAATCTATAGAAAGATTATGAAAGAAATTGAAGATGACAAACACACAAAAATGAAAAACATTCCATGCACCTGGATAGGAAGAACAACTATTGTTAAAATGTCAATAGTACCCAAAGCAATCTATATATTCAACTGAATGCCTATCGAAATAACACCAGCATTCTCCACAGAGTTACAAAACACAATCCTTCAATTTGTATGGAACCAGAAAAGACCCCGAATAGCCAAAGCAATCTTGAAAAATAAAACCTAAGTAGGAGGTATCACAATCCTGGACTTCCAGCTGTATTACAAAGCTGTAATCATCAAGACAGTACAGTACTGGCACAAGAACAGACACTCAGATCAATGGAACAGAACAGGAACACAGAATTGGACCCACAGATGTATGGCCAACTAATCTTTGACCAAAAGAAAGAAGATCCAATGGAATAAAGACAGTCTCCTCAGCAAGTGTGCTGGGAAAACTGGACAGTGATATGCAGAAGAATGAGCCTGGACCACTTTCTCACATAAAACACACTCAAAACGGATGTAAGACCTAAATGTAAGATAGGCAGCCGTCAAAATCCTCAAGGGAAAAGCAGGCAAAAACCTCTTAATGTTGGCATCCACATCTTCTTACCCAACACATCTCCAGAAGCAAGGAAAACAAAAGCAACACTGAAGTATTAGGACCTCATCAAAATAAAAAGCTTCTGCACAGAGAAGGAAACAATCAGCAAAACTAAAAGGCAACCAACAGAATGGGAGAAGATATTTGCAAACGACATATGAGATAAAGGATTAGTATTCAAAATCTATAAAGAACATACCAAACTCAAGAACATACCAAAAAACAAGTAATCCAGTGAAGAAATGGGCAAAGACACGAGCAAACACTCCTCTAAGGAAGACATCCAGATGGCCAACCAACACATGAAAAAATGCTCAAAATCACTCATCAGGAAAATACAAATTAAAACCACAATGAAACACCCCCTCACCCCTGTGAGAATGGCTAACATTAACAACACAGGCAACAACAGATGTTGGCGAGGAAATGGAGAAAGAGGAACTCTTGCACTGCTGGTGCACTGGCTTGCACTGCTGGTGAAGCCACTCTGGAAAACAGTATGTAGTTTCCTCAAAAAATGAAAAATAAGACTGTTCAACAACCCAGCAGGTGCACTAGTAGGTATTTATGCAAGGGATACAGATATGCTACTTCGAAGGGACACGTGAACCCCAAAGTTTATAGCAGTACTATCAACAATAGCTGAAGTAAGGAAAAAGCCCAAATGTCCATCGATGGATGAATGGATAAAGACGTGGTATATATACATACATACATACATACATACATACATAGTATGTTTATGTGTGTGTGTGCGTGTGTGTGTATACACCTACATACATACACACACCATGGAATATTACTTAGCCATCAAAAAGAATAAAATCTTGCCATTTGAAACTACATGGATGGAGAGCCTCCTGGGACCTAACACTAACCGTAAACATTACCCTCAACCTACCCTATCTAGCACATGAAAAGTAAACCAGATGAACAGCCGCACATGTGCCCTCACTTCAGCCCTCCATGGAATTGACAACATTGGTGTCGCTTCGGCCTTAGCAATTCCCTGTACAGAACTCTTACCCTAGCTAAGTGTCTATCCCCATGGGGACCCAGTTCAAAAGTCTGACAACAGCACGCACACAGGTTCGAGAATCAGTGCAACAATACTCGGCATGGAACATGGAACATCACCATATCTTTTGCAAAGTGTGATTGCAGCTGCACGACAGGATTCCAGAGGCCTATTCCAAGGGTGGCCCAAACATCTCTCTGGCCTTGGATCCTATGAAGTGATACTGACCGGCACACTCCTTTATGTACTCTATTCATCCCTTCGGAGAGACAACTGCACTGTTGTGGGTTCAGTGCCTGGAGCCTCCTGGGACCTAAAACTAACCCTAACCGTAACCCTAAACATAACCTTCAACTTACACCTAACCCTATCTGTAATTGAACCCTATACTTGACCCCCACCTTTTCTAGGGCCCTCAACACAGCCCTCGATGGAGATCATGAGACTGGAGTCGCTTCAGCCCTGTCGACTTCCTTAAACTGAACCCTAACCCTACCTAAAGCTTTCTCCCCATGGGGACCCAATTCTAAAATCTGACACCACCACCCACAAAGGTTCGAGAATCGGTGCAAAAATACTCAGCATGGAACGTGGAACATAACCATGTCATTTCAAAAGAACAGCTGCAGTTGCACAAGAGGATTCCTGAGGCCTAACCAAAGGGTGGCCCATACATTTTCCTGGCTGTGAAACCCAAAGACTAATCCTAACAGGCACCCTCCCTTGTATCCTACACTCAGCCCTTCGGGGAGACAATTGTTCTGTTGTGCGTTCAGTGCCTGGAGCTTGCTGGGTTAGGACCTAACCCTAACCCTAATCGTAAACTTCAACCTACACCTAACCCTATCTCTAACCCAAACACTACACTTGACCCGCACACTCGCATGGGCACTCAATTGAGCCCTGCAGTGAGATTACGAGACTGGAGTCTCTTCGGCCATAGCCACACCGCTGGAATGAACTCTAACCCTAGCTTTGGCTCTGTATGCGTTGGGACCTAATTCCAATGTCTGACAACAGCTCTCACACTGGTTTAAGAATTGGTCCAGAAATAGTTGGCATGGAACTTGGAACATCACCATGTCACTTCCAAAGCACGACTGCAGCTGCAGGGGAGGAATCCTGAGGCCTACCCAAAGGGTGGCCCATACATTTGTTTGGTCTTGGAACCCAAATACGAAGACTGATGCGCACCCTCCCTTGTGTACTACACTCAGCCCTTCAGGTTGACACCTGCTCTGTTTGGGGTCAGTGTCTGGAGTCTCATGGGACCTAAACCTAAACCTAAGTGTAACCCTAACCATAAATATCACCCTACACTGAACCCTATCTATCTCATTAAGTCTACACCAGACCCACAGCTGCGCATGTGCCCTGACTTCAGAGCTCCATGGAATTCACAACACTGGAGTTGCTTTGGCCCTGGTGACATTCCTGGACCAAACCCTGAACCTATCTAAGTGTCTCTCCCATGGGGAAACAAGTCCAAAATCTGACAATAGCACACACAAGGGTTCGAAACAGGTGTAGAAATACTTGGCATGGAATATATATCATCACCATGTTATTTCCAAACCATAACCCTAACTGTACCCCTAACAATTACCCGCACCCTACACCTACCCCTATATCTAACCCTACCCTACATTGAACCACACCCTCGCATGTGCCCTCAATTCAGCCCTCGAGGGAGATCACAAAACCGGAGTTGCTTCGGGCCTGGCGACTTCCCTGGACCAAACCCTAACACTAGCTAAGGCTCGGGGACCCAATTCCAAAGTCTGACAACAGTACGCATGCGGGCTCGAGAATCAGTGAAGAAATACTTGGCATGGAACGTGGAACATCACCATGTCATTTCCAAAGCGCGACTGCAGCTGCACGAGAGGCTTCCTGAGTCCTACACGAAGGGTGACACATACATTTCTCTGGCCTTGGAAGTCAAAGGCTAATCCTGACCGACACCCTCTCTTGGGTACTCCACTCAGCCCCTTGGGGTAACACCAGCTCTGCTGTGGGATCAGTGTCTGGAGTCTTCTGGGACCTAAACCTAACCCTAATCCTAAACATAATTCTTACATAGCCACGCACAACCCCCACTTCAGCCCCCCATGGAATTCACAACACTGCTATGACTTCTGCCATGGTGACTCCCCTGGACCGAAACCTAACCCTAACTGAGGCTCTGTCCCCATGGGGACCCAATTGCAAAGTCTGACAAGAGCACGCACATGGGTTCGAGTAACGGTGCAGAAATACTCGATGTGGAACGTGAAACATCACTATGTCATTTTCAAAGAGGAACTGCAGCTGAACGAGAGGATTCTGAGGCCTATATGAAGCTTGCCCAATATTTGTTTGGCAACGGAAACCAAACACTAGTCCTGACTGGCACCTTCCTTTGTGTACTCCACTCAGCCCATCGGGGAGACAACTGCTCTGTGGTGGGGTCAGTGCCTAGAGACTCCTGGGACCTAACCCCAGCCCTAACGTAACCCTAAACATAACCCTCACCCTACACCTAACCCTAACATTAACCCAAATCCTACACTTGACCCGAACTGTCGCATGGGCCCTCAATTCAGTCCTCGAGGGAGATCACGAAACTGGAGTCGATTCGCTCCTGCTGACTTCCCTGGACCTAACACAAACCCTAGGTAAGGCTCTCTCCCCGTCGGGACCCAATTCCAAGTCTGACAACAGCATGCACACGGTTTCGAGAATCTGTACAGAAATACTCGACATGGAATGTGGAACATCACTATCTCATTTCAAAAGCGCGACTGCAGCTGCACGAGATGAATCCTGAGACCTACCCGAAGGGTGACCCTTACATTTGTCTGGCCTTGGAACCCAAAGACTAGTCCTGATTGACACCCTCCCTTGGGGACACCACTCACCCCTTTGTGGAGATAACACCAGTGTTGTGGGTTCAGTGCCTAGAGCCTCCTGAGACCTGACCCTAACCCTAATCATAACCCTAACCATAACCTTCACCCTACCCCTAACCCTATCTAGTACACTAACTCTAAACCAGATTCACAGCCACGCATGTGCCCTCAATTCAGCGCTCCATGGAATTCAAAACACTGGTGTCGCTTCGGACTTGGCGACTTCCCTATACTGAACCCTGACCCTAGCTAATTGTCTATCCCCAGGGGGACTCATTTACAAAGTCCGACATCAGCACATACATGAGATCAAGAATCGGTGCATAAATACTAGGCATGAAATGTGGAACATCACCATGTCCTATGCAAAGCACGACAGCAGCTGCACGAGAAGAATCCTGAGGCCTACCCAAAGGGTGGGCCATATGTTTGTCTGGCTTTGGTACCCAAAGATTAATGCGAACGAAAACCCTCCCTTCTGTACTGCACTCAGGCCTCCAGGAAGACAACTGCTTTGCTGTAGAGTCACTGCCTTCACTCACCTGGACCTTAACACTAACGGTGAACCGAAACATAACCCTCACCCTAAACCTAACCGTATCTAGCACACTAACTCTATAGCAGACTCACAGCCACACATCAGCCCTCCAATGAATTCACAACAGTGGTGTTGTTTCAGCCTGGCGACAACCCTGGATGGAACCATACTCTAGCTAAGGCTCTTACCCATGGGCACCCAAAACCAAAGTCTGACAACACCACACACCTGGGGTCCAGAAGCAGTGAAGGATCATTCCAGATAGAACCTGGAACTTCAGCATGTCGTTTTTCAGGCCGGGCTGCAGCTTTCTGAAATGATTGCTGAGGCCTACACAATCAATGGCCCATACAGTTGTCTGGAAATGGAACGGAAATACTAAAAATGATCAGCATCCTCCCATGTGCCCTCAACTCAGCCCTTCGGGGAGACAACTGCACTGCTGTGGACTCAGAGCCAGTAGCTTCCTGGGACCTAACCCTACCCCTAACCAGAACCCTCAACTGAAACCTAATGCTACACTTGACCCGCACCGTCACATGGGCCCTCACTTCAGCCCTCGAGGGAGATCAAGAGACTTGAGTCACTTTGCATCTGGGGATATCCCTGGACCAAACCCTAACCCTAGCTAGGGCTCTCTCCCCATTGGGACCCACCAAAGTCTCGCAACACCACGTGCTTGGGGTCCAGAAGCGATGTAGGATCATTCAGCATAGAAACTGGAACATCACGGGGCGCCTGGGTGGCGCAGTCAGTTAAGCGTCCGACTTCAGCCAGGTCACGATCTCGCGGTCCGTGAGTTCGAGCCCCGCGTCAGGCTCTGGGCTGACAGCTCAGAGCATGGAGCCTGTTTCCGATTCTGTGTCTCCCTCTCTCTCTGCCCCTCCCCCGTTCATGCTCTGTCTCTCTCTGTCCCAAAAATAAATAAAAACGTTGAAAAAAAATTAAAAAAAAAAAAAAAAGAAACTGGAACATCACCAAGTCATTTCCAGGGCCTGAGTACAGGTGCACAAGAGAATTCCTGGTCCTAACTGACGAGTGATCCATAGAATTGTATGGCCTGGGACCCAAAGACTAATCCTGAGCGGCACCCTCCCTTGTGCCCTCAACTCAGCCTTGCAGGGGGACATCTGCACTGCTGTGGGTTCAGCACAGGGAGAATCCTGGGACCGAACCCTAACCCTAACCAGAACCCTCAAGAGAAACCTAACGGTATCTCGAACCCAAACCCATGACTCACACCATTGCAAGGACCCTCAATTCAGCCCTCGAGGGAGATCATGAGACTGGAGTCGCTTCGGCTCTGGTGTTGTCTCTGGACCGAACCTTATCCCTAGATAAGGCTCTCTCCCCATAAGAACCCAATACCAAAGTGACAACACCACGCGCCTATGGTCCAGAAGCGGTGCAGGATCACTCAGCAGAGAATCTGGAACATCACCATGTCACTTCCAAGGCCCGGTAGCAGCTGTTCAAGAGTATTTTGAGAAATATCCGAACACTGTCCCACAGCGTTGTCTGGCCTTGGAATCCAAAGACTCATCCTGAGGGCACCCTCCCTTGTGCCCTCAATTCAGCCCTTTGGGGAGTCAACTGCACTGCTGTGGCTTCAGCTCCTGGAGCCTGTTTGGACCTAACGCTAACCAGAACTCTCAACCAAAACCTAACCCTATCTCGAAAACTAACCCTACAGTTGAGCCGCACCGTCGCATGGGCCCTCACTTCAGCCCTCGAGGGAGATCACAAGACTGGATTTGCTTTGGCCCTGTTGATGTCCCTAGACCGAAACCTATCACAAGCTAAGATTCTTTCCCAATGGGGACCCCATACCAAAGTCTGGCAACACCAAGCGCCTGGGGTGCAGAAATGGTGCAGGATCACTCAACAAATAATCTGGATCATCACCATGTGGTTTCCAAAACCCGACTGCAGCTATCTGAGAGGAATCCTGACGCCTACCCAACCAGGGGCCCATAGAGATATCTGGCATAAGAACCCAAAGACTAATCCTGACCAGCACCCTCACTTGAGCCCTCAACTCAGCCCGTTGGGTAGACAACCACACTGCTGTAGGTTCAGTGCCTGGAGCCTCTTGGGACCTAACCGTAACCCTAACCCCAACCAGAACCGCCAACCAAAACCTAACCCAGTCTCGAAACCTAACCGTACACTTGACCCGTACCATCACCCAGGCCCTCACTTCAGCCCTGAAGGAAGATCACGAGACGGGAGTTGCTTCAGCTCTGGTGACGTCCCTGGACCAAACCCTAACCCTAGCTAAGGCTCTCTTCCCATGGGACCAAATACCAAAATCTGACAACACCATGCGCCTGGGGTCCAGAAGCGATGCAGGATCACTCCACATAGAACCTGGAACATCACCATGTCGTTTCCAAGGTTGGGTTTCAGGTACTCAAAAGTATTCCTGAGGCCTAACCGACCAGTGGCCCATAGAGTTGTCTGGCCTTGGAACCCAAAGACAAGCCCTGACCGGCACCCTCCCTTGTGCCCTCAACTCAGCCCTTCAGGGAGACAAGTGCACTGCTATGTGTTTAGCGCCTTGAACCTCCTGGGAACAAAATCTGACCCTACTTCTAACCCTCAACTGAAACCGAACCTAACTCGAACCCAAACCCTACAGTTGCTCCGCATCGTCATATTGGCCCTCACTTCAGACCTCGAGGGAGATGACGAGACTGGTTTCGCTTGGAGCTGGAAATGTCACTGGACAGAACCCTAACCTTAGATAAGGCTCTCTCGATATTAGACCCAATAACAACGTATGACAACACCACATGCCTGGGGAACAAAAGCGGTGCAGCATAACTCCGCATAGGACATGGAATATACTATGTTCTTTTGAAGGACCGGTTGAAGATCCAGAGAGATTTCCAGAGGCCTACCCAACTAGTGGCCCATACAGTTGTCTAGCCTTGGAACTCAAAGACTAATCCTAATCGGCACCATCCATTGTTCCTTCAAATTAGACTTTCGGGGAAACAACTGCACTGCTCTGGTTTCAGCGCCTAGTGTCTCCTGGAACGTAACCCTAAACCATGCCTAAACCTAAACAGAACCCTCAACTGAATCCTAACACTATCTCAACCCTAAACCTACAGTTGAAAAGCACCGTCGCATGGGTCCTCAATTCAGTCCTAGAGGGAGATCATGAAACTAGAGTCGCTTACATCCTGGCGATGTCCCTGTAACAAACCATAACCCTAGTTAAGGCTCTCTACCCATTCGGACCCAACAACAAAGTCTGACAACACCACGCCCTGGGGTCCAGAAGTGGTGCAGAATCACTCGGCTTAGAACCTGGAACATCACCATGTCATTTCAAAAACCTGGCTGCAGCTTCCCGAGAATATTCCTGAGGCCTACCAGACCACTCTCCCATACAGTTGTCTGGATTAGAACCAAAAGACTAATCGTGACAGGCAACCGACCTTGGAACCTCACCTGAGCCCTTAGGGTAGACAATTGCAATGCTGTGGGTTCAGCCCCTGCAATATCCTAGACCCTAATCCTAACTACTAACCCTAACCCAAACCCAAACCTTAATCCTAGCCCTAAATCCTATCCCTAACCCAAACCATGCCACTAATATACATTAACACCATCCACAACAATAATACAAACCCTAACCGAAACGCTGAACGCTAAACCCCAAATCCGAATCCAAATCCTAACTGTAACCATAAACTTAAACCCTAGACCTGAACACTAACCACTAACCCTAATCCCCAAATCATAAATACTAAACACTAACCCTAACCAAACACTGACCCTGACCATAACCCTAAAACCTAACCACTAACACGTAACCACGACAACTTAACCCCTACCCCAAAACCTAAAACCTAAACTCTAAACAATAAAACCTAAATCCTAATCCCTATCCCCTGACCCTGACCCTGAAGCTAATGCTGATACTAACACTAACACCTAAACCCTACCCTAACCCAAAGCTACTCCCCAACCCTAGCCCCTAAACCCTAAACCTAACCTTCACCGTAATCCCAACCCTTTAAATCTAACCATCTAATCTAACCCTAACCCCAAACCGCTAACCCTAACCCCTAACCCTAACCCCATGGACAGTCCTTCATCACCAGTCATGGGCTATGAACCACCCCCCCCATCCTCCACCTCCTCTATTTGGGTAGATAAACTGAAGTGGTTAGGGATTTCTAAAGCATATTCATCTACTTCGTGAAACACTTTGTGGGAAAAATGTAGAGATGGTTGTTAGGGCTTGGCAATTCAACTGCAAAACTGCCTGAGGACTTTGTAACATATCTCAAGTTTCTCAGGACATATGTTCAATGGACTGTATCATTTCCCCGTAATGAGGTCAGCTTTAGGTTTCTCCTGTCAACAAGAAAGAGGATTTTTACACAAAGACAGATGTATCGGGCGTACTGGTGCATATTTTACAGACACAATGTTTTGAGTTCTGTGAAGGATGAGATGCACCCCTAAGTGTAGGTGACTTAGGTGTCCTGTGTGAAATGGGGCACATGCATTTATGACA